>NC_044304.2:167142336-167442336 GCF_007474595.2 Lynx canadensis | reverse complement strand
ATCATGGCTAAAACACTTCTTCTCCCGGCTCCTCATGGGCCATCTCCTGGTGCTGCCTCAAGTGCATCTCTCCCACGATCCCTAGGCCTCAAGCCCTGCTCCCTTCTGCCCAGGGCGGCCCCACTTCCCTCCTGACCCCAGCACGCACCCAAGCCGCGCTCGTCTCGGGTGAGACTCCGCTTAAACGTCCTCTGGCCCACGAAGCTCCCCCTCGGAGGCCACCGTCATTCCCATTCCTCCACACCATCCGCCGGGAGCTCGCCGAGGCGACGACGGCCTCGGCGCAGAAGACGCTCGTGGAAGGGCACGGAGCACGCGACTATCTGCGCTAGTCAAAACCACGGAGGCAACGTGGGTGTCACCCACAAGGACGCGGCCTCCGCCATGGGCAGATCACCGTTCAACACGCCGTGCCACGGAGCGCTAGCCACTGAGCGCTGGCGTGGGCACAGTTGGTCTGGGGAGGAGTGCACTGTCAGCCCTCCGAGCAGAAGATCAGAGAGTAAAACTTGAACTCCATCAGTTCCAGCCGCAAGTAAGGAATGATCCGAGCACAGGGAGGTACCCGTTGGGCCCCAGTCTGGGAACGAGCAGGCGCGGACCGCGCGGCAGGAGAGGAAGCAGCCCTGCGGGGCCCACAGCCACACAGGCGGAGAGCCCACGGCCGCGCCCCTGCGGACCAAGCTCTAACCACACAAGCCTGACAATGTGAAATATTTAGCAGGGTCTAGATTTACAGGGTTTTATCACTTACAGATAAAACAAAGTGTCTATTTAAAGAGAAAAATGTTTTTTATCTTAATGCACCTGCAGAGAGGAAAGAGTAAAGGTAACTTTAATTGTATGTTTCTCCTTCAATAAATTATAAATTCCTTCAGAACAAGGCCTGTGTCTTGGTGTTTATAATCCCGATATTCAGCACTGTGCCCAACTGAATGAATGAAGGATTAAATTTAGAAAGAATAAAGGTACAACTCGGAAATCTGAAACTGGAAAGATTTTAAAGTTGACTAGAATGTAAAATCACTTCTCTATTGAGGCGGGTATTAGAAAGGCCCTGATCTATCTACCAACATTTAGTGCCACCAAAATCGGAATAGTGGCCAAACAAATCCTAAATCCAACCAATAATTCCAATGTTCTAAACTCCCTCAGGAGGTCAACAAATAATTCCAAAATGTTGTAAGTATTATAAATCTCATCAACATTCCTTACTTAATCAATCACTCTTACAAACGTTGGTGAGCCCAACTGCATCTGGAAAGTATGACTGCTCAGGTGGACGGGCCAGCTCCTCTGACCGCCAAGCTGCCCTTCTGGACACGCTAAACCCGCCCGTAGAGACAAGTGTCTGAACACGTCCCCACAGCAAACCCTGACTGAGCCCACAGAGTAACCCACACCACAGTGAGTCCACGGTCAGTTACGGCAGAAAGCGGGGGTGGGGGCGGGCGGGGGAGGCGGCAAAGGTGGGGAGTAACAGCCACACATGCCACATCGTCCGCAGTACCCAGGCACAGAGGCTGGAAGGTGGAGGACGGCACAGGGAGGATCACGTCTGGACGCACCTGGACAGAGGGAAGAGTGAAGAAAGGTGACTCCCGGCACGGAGCCCCCTCCCCCTCCAGCAAGACCACCACCTACACCAGCGTCTCAGGGACACTCCTCTGCCACTGTCACACGCTTTAGCACAGCTATACCATCCGCATCGTTATTCACTTAGTATTATTCTTTAAACTTTTAAAACTTTGAACTTTGAACTAATTTTAGACAAAGTTGCAGAAATGATATTGTGAGTTCCCTAATCCCCTCGGTCTCTCACCCTAGTCCCACCTAGTCCCCCTTCATAACCAGACTGCAATTAGCAAGAACAGGAAATTAACATGGGGCCAGTATCACTAACCGAACCACAAATTTCATTAGAAATTTACCAATTTTTATACTGAAGATCTCTGCCTGTTCTAGGATCCCATCCAGGGTCCTACACTGCAGTTAATTCCCATTTTTTTCCCTACTCCCTACCGATCTCTAACAGTTCCTCCACCTTTACCTTTTATATCTTGGACTCTCCTCCTCAATCTGAGCTTTTCCAATATTCTCGTACAGTTAGAGAGAGGTTATGCAATGATGATGGCCTTAGACGTTACTGCATACGGTAAAATACATCAGCCATGCCTCCATACTTACATAATCAAATAAATATATAAACAAGACAGAAGAAAAATCTCTTCTCACAGAATGCAGTTAATAAAAGTAGGAGAGAGGAAAGGTATCACCAAACACCACAGTAGTAAACACTGCAGACGAGCTACCGAGGCATGCTGAAATTAGTGGGCAGAAGTTTGAGGAAAAAAACAGGATTTGCCTGATCTCAAAGTACCTCCTCAAGCACTTTATCAACTACTACGGGACAGACAGCAAACGTGGAGAACCCCGCAGACGCCACCCAGGTGACCGGGCCCACCAGCGCGAAGGCACAAGGCCATCACGAGTCCTACGGTACTGCTGTCTTGAGCTCCAGTTCCTCCTAAATCTCAACACCATGAAAACAAAACTGCATTGTTACATTTCAAATCAGCTAAATTAAAAAGGAAACACTGGATTACAATTATCAGAAACTAAGTTCCTGGGGCGCCTGGGTGGCTCAGTCGGTTGAGCCTCCGACTTTGGCTCAGGTCACGATCTCACCGTCTGTGGGTTCGAGCCCCACATCGGGCTCTGCGCTGACAGCTCGGAGCCTGGAACTGCTTCGGATTCTGGGTCTCCCTGTCTCTCTGCCCCTCCCCTGCTTGTACTCTGTCTCTCTTTCTCTCTCTCAAAAATAAACATCAAAAAAAATTTTTTAATAAATAAAAGATAAAAATTAAAAAAAAGAAACTAAGTTCCTCAAAGCAAACAGTTTATCATCCCAATAAAGGAGCGTGAGGTGCTATGTAAAGCTTCAGAGGAAGATAAGTCTATAATTTTATTTTTTAATTTTGATACTGAACACCACAGAGAACACGAACTCACATGTCCATCATTAGATCAGGCAAATGTTATTTATTCCCCTTCTCTGACAGAATTGGATTCTGAAAATGAATTCCTAACCAGAACACCAGGTGTGGCTATGGTTCAACAAACTTCAGTTTCAAGAAAGCGTCCAGGGCCCGACCTTCTGAATGCGCCCTTTTATCTGGTACTAGTCTCGGGGCGATTTTAGAAAAGGGATGGGGCTTGTGCCCACCCACTCACCCCGCTCAGGGACACCTTCACTCAACTCTGTACGCGTGGTATTCAAAGTACTTTCTCCAAGTTGTTCCCAATTCTTTCCCCCACAGTCAAGATGTACTTCCCCTGGCTCAAGGTAAAAGGTTTACATCACAAAGATCTGACGCTCCTCTTGAAGTGACGGACAAGAGGAGACCTTTCTGCTCTCAGGATGGAGAGAAGAGGGTGCTGGTCATGACTGCCCCCATCTTCACAAAGCTAGAGGACTAAATCCCCTACGCAGGAGTGACGAACGGATGCTCTGTTAGGTACTCCTCTCAAACACGGGCAAGGGACAAGACCACCCTTCGGCTAGGAGAGGCTCTAGCTTCTGCTGCGGGACCTCGCTGGACCAAAGCCCCTACTGGACCACCACGGCGGCTGGCCCAGCTCTGCTTTTCCACAACACCACACATCACGTCTATGTTCCTGTCTGTCACAAAGTCATCAATGGGTTTTAAAAGGTTAAGAAGATTAAAAGAGGAGCTAGACAAACGTTAGACTTGTTTACTTATTCAGCTCGTGTTCATCTCAAAGCATCAGTGAGCACCTCAGTGTGTACAGACCAGCTCTGTCTTCCCTGGAGACTGAAAACTGGCCACACTTGTCTCTAAGTGATCCGCGAACTGACTCACTGGACAGTGAGGTTATTTGCTTTGTTACTAAAGTCACTTTTCATCATACCTTTGGCCAATTAGCAGCTTAGCCTTTGTAATTAAATACAATACCCCAGATGAAGCGTTCTCAACTTTTCATTAATTTAATTCACCGTCCCATTCTACACTTACTTTCAGGCTGTTCAGAAATCTTTCCTGTTTGTTCCCCCAAAGTTTAACAGTTTAGGGGTGGTATGCCTTATGGTTTCAAAATAAAGCTTGAGCATGGTGGTTTTACATGGAGACCGGGCTCATAATGGGATAGGTTCACTCTCTCAGCCAGTGCATAAGAAACCACGTCTCAAAAATCTTATCATTTGTTTGATTTGTGCTTCCTCCTATGCAGGCTGTAAGCTTACGAGACTAAAAAGCTAGTTCCAGCGGCTCACTAATGTGGTCCTTATTATAAATGAAGACATATGATGACAATCATAATTATCCTTAGTGCCTTAATTTACAAGACAATCTTGACCTTCAGACTTCAAAAATGACATATTTTTCTGTTGTTATAAAACCCCAACCCACGTCAGGCACAGCAGTCAGGTGGGAAAAAATAAAGGCACAGACATAACCCCAATTTGCTATTACCAATACCTGTGTGTAGCTCACACTAGCAAAATAACTATCAATTTCTGAAAGTGAAATTCATCCGGTTGCTAGAAAAATAAACCCCACCACAACGCATAGGGAGACTCAGTGGACAGAAATGCACACTAGCCACACGGGCCGTGTATATAGTTCATACTCTGTATGCCCACATTCCCAAACTGCAGCCACCAAACACTGACACCTGGCTGACAACCCCCTACTCTGACCTCATCGTGAGCAAGCATTTCAGAGAAATCACAGATCTGACACCCTAGTTATACTGAAATTAACACTGCTCAGTTTTTACAATGTTCCTTCATGTGCCACCTAAATCATCACACACCATACTTTGGGACAAACAGTGACCTACACTAATGAGGCTAAAGCATGATCAGGCAGGTCAAATTCAGAGAGTCTCCAGGGAGAGTCAAATGGAAAGAAAGATCAGCATGTGATAAAGGTAGCATTTCAAATCTATATAGAATGTGTATTATTTAATAACTATTACTGGAAAAACTGGGTGACCTAAATAAATAACATTGTAGCTTTAGTCCATACATCAAAATAGATCCCTAGGGCTCCTGGGTGGTTCAGCTGGTTAAGCGCCCTCAGTTTTGTGTCAGGTCATGGTCTCATGGTTTGTGAGTTCAAGCCCCACATGCCTGCTTGGGATTCTCGCTCTCTCCCCCACTCTCTCAAAATAAATTAATAAACTTAAAAAAAAAAACAGATCCCTAACGGATATAGGATTTATATATATACATATATATATATATAAAGGGCTAGCTATAAAAATGTGAAGGTAATATGAGCACTAAAAAATCTCCATATGAAAGAAGACTTTCTCTAAGAAAGATGTATCACGTCAACACTAAGTCTTGTTACGGTTTGTCATTTATTTAATAAATTTGAGTACATAAAAATTAGAACTTTCTACACGGAAAAATACAACACAGGTTAATAAAATAACAAAATAGGAACAACTATCTATAACAACGCAAAGCCAATTATTTGTAAAATCAGCAAAAGCTATAAAAACAGTGCAGAGAGAAAAAAAAAATCTTCTAAACCTAAGAACTTCATTTTTACTCATTTTAGAAATATGCAGTAGAAACCCAACGAAAGAGGATTTTTCCCTATCTGTTTGGCAAAGACTCAGGGAGCTGCTGTGAGTTACAGACAGCAGGCACTTTCATTCGCTGATAACCCACCTCAGCAACCGAGGTGCATCTACTAACATCCCAAATGTGCATAGCCTTTGAGCTAGCACTTCTAGAAATGTGACCTATACGAATTAAAGGCATTTACAAAGGCATTTACAAGGCATTATTTACAAGGATATGCACTGCAATGTTGCTTAGTGAAAAACTGACCATAAACGGCCATTAAAATATAATATAAGGCAGATAAGTTGTGCAACATTCACTGCACACAGGATCATCTGGCTCTCGAAAAGAATGCGGTCAATCCGCCTGCGCTCATCTGGAACGATCTCCAAGATGGGTTATCAGGCGGTAAGAGGAGTGCTGCAGCCTGTTTCACATGCTCTAGCAGGTGTTTAAACGAGAGAGGAGCATGCCCCCGGACGATCCCACACGCAGAGAACAGTCTGACTGTCAGGACCCGTGACGGAGGCAGTGAGGGGTGGGTGAGAGGTGAGGTGGGGGGGACTTGCACCGCTTTCCTCTGCGTCGTTATTTTCTACTGCTTGAGTTATTATTACCCATGCCCATGGAATACGTTCTCACCTTTGTAATAAACCAGTGAAGCCACAAGACGACATAAATTTTCAAAACCAGCTCCACGTAAACAAGTCCATACAAAGTGGCTGGGAAGAAAAGAACAAGGAAGCACCACCAAAAAGAACCCTCAGACCGTGACCGCTCCGATTTATTACACGCATACTGGAAAGCACCGCTTGCATTCTAAATCCTACGGGCCTAGAAAAAGCGGGGAATTCTCAGGAGCGGTTCTATACCAGTTCACAAAACACACTCATCAAGTGTTTCTGGCATGACGAGTCGGCGCCTACGGTCCTTTCGACCCTCATCTTCCCTCCACAGCTGTGACACTACACGTCTTCCTCAACATGTAAACAAGAGTGAACGAAGCAAACGTCCCTATTTGAGCCTTGAGCTTTAGACACATTATCTTGTCTCCTCTGAAAATTGAATGTGGCCAAACTTCAAAAATGCCGTTAACAAAGATGTTTTTCAATAGGACAAAAAACGTTTTTTGTTTTTGGCAAATACATTTAGGGGTAACAAAATGAAGTTTAAAAAAAAATCAGTCATTTATAGTTTAAATCAGATTTCATTAACTATCTGAATTTAAAAATTTATGGTCGAAAATCTGAGTGGAAGTCAAAGTACATTTATATAATGTAATTTCCATAAACCAAATGCTGAGACAGACCGTTAACCATTTATAAAAAGAACTTCAGCATGCTTATTAATATCTTGATTTTTAAAGCAATTATGAAGCTTCCTCTGTTTCACTATTTGGGTTATTTTCCGTTAGCAATTTACTACATTTAACCGTGTAAACAGAATAATCAGTTTCACACCTGTTTTAAGTTGGTATTTTCCCACTCTCATGCACTAACAGAAGAGCAGTTTTACACAACTCAAAGAATAGTCAAGTAAAACACTTCCTTTTGAGTTAATTAAAATGTTAAATGCTAGCAAAAGTATTATTTGTGAATAATGCACAACCTACAATTTGCAGGTTTTTCCTAAGAACCTCTATGAAAATCTAAGAGAAACTAACTTCACGTGCAAGCAAAAAGTGTTTAAAGGTGCATCAAATACAGTAAGTGCTAAATATCATATTTATAAAACAAAATGTGCAAAATGATTCCTAATTCAAAAAGTATATAGAAAAAGACGGGAAGAACGTTTACCCACATATTAATAGTGCATTATTTCTAAATAGAGGAGAGGATTCCAAAGAAGTAATTTTTCTTTACTTATGGCAGTAATTTAAAATTACATTATTTTGTAATGTAATAAACATTATTTTATAATCAGAAAAGAGCCCACTTTAAAAAATAAAGTATCCAAAGCAAAATGCAACAGTTTAAATCCCATTCCGATAAACCTGGAAAGACTTACAGGATACAAACCAGGTAGTGGAACGTGACGCACCTGGGAAACAGAGCGCCAGAGACCTACAGGTGCTGGTGTGGACTCATTATGACACAGCACTCAGGAGGGGCATCTGGGGGGCTCAGTTGGGTGGGCGTCCGACTTGGGCTCAGGTCATGTTCTCACGGTTCGTGGTTCGAGCCCCGCGTCGGGTTCTGTGCTGACAGCTCAGAGCCTGGAGCCTGCTTCCGATTCTGTGTCTCCCTCTCTCTGGCCCTCCCCCGTCTCACTCTCTCTCTCAAAAATAAATAAACATTAAAAAAAATTTTTTTAATAAAAAATTAATTAATAAAAAAAAAAGATACAGCACTCAGGAGAACTGTAGTATGTTCTCTCCTTATCACTGAAAAGGTGATGGGGGGATATGTTTATTTATGTTTACACTAGTTCCAAACAGACACTGAGGAAACTGGTAACAGTGGGGAAATCAGGAGTCTTTAGATGGATGGATCTGTCTTTAGATGGATCTCATTGTTTTTATAATTTTTTTCAATTAAAAAAAAAGTTAACACTGCTTTAAAGGCCCCTGACTGGAAATGGAAACATTATTAGAGCAAGGTAATATTAAAAGTAATTCAGTCTGACTTTCTGATTAACAAGAATTATCACTTTGGTATTACAAGTTGTGAAAAAGAGAAGCCCAGAAAAGATAAGCAATGAAACTGCAGTTGGTCATGGAGATAACATTTTTTCAGGTTCCCATCACGCTTTTCACAACTTCATGTTTTGTTTTGTTTTTTTTTTAATTTTTTTTAATGTTTATTTATTTCTGAGACAGATACTGAGCATGAGTGGGGGAGGGGCAGAGAGAGAGGGAGACACAGAATCCGAAGCAGATTCCAGGCTCCGAGCTGTCAGCACAGAGCCCGACGCGGGGCTCGAACTCACAGACCGCGAGATCACGACCTGAGCCGAAGCCTGACGCTCAGCCGACCGAGCCACACAGGCGCCCCACACAACTTCATGTTTTGCAGTAAGGATGTGGTATGAATTGTGCTGCTCGCCCACACACCAGGGTTTACTGATGCCCCTTAAAAACATTAGAGCATTAAAGCTTCATTAAAAGGAAAATTAACTCAAAAGGAAGTAGGGTTTTTTGGAGCCACCTTCCCAGGGCCTGGGGGACGTGCTCCTGGACCTTCCGCGGGAAACCGCAGCGCGGCGAGATGGCAGACACGGCGTGTGCAGGCCACACAACCCCCAGCAGCGCGTCCTGGACCACAGACCGGCAGTCTGACACCTGAGCCCTGCAGTTTTTGCCAAAGTTCTGGACTCTCTGGCTCTGATTTCCTCCTTGGAAGAACTTCCAAGGAATGCTAACACATTTAAATTAAAAAGTCAAGAAGCGAGAGCACAGGGGCAAAGCACCCTGCCAGATGACAAATACCGAGGACGGTGGCCTGCCTACCTGTAGGAAACGGAAACACCCTGGAGAGAAAATGCGCGAGAGGCTGGAGAGGCTGACAGCGGGGCAAAGAAGCAAAGGCAGCACTGAACCCAAGCAACCAGGGAATAGAAACTGATTCCTGTTTTCTAGAGAACAAAGTGTATCAAAAGCCTTTACAATGTGCATACTTTGTTTGACCAAGCAATTCAACTTCTTTAATTTATCCTAAAAAATAATTACATTGTTGGCTCTAAAGAAGTTCACGATAAAAACAAACAACCTAAATGTCCAAAAAGAAAGGATAAACGGGGGCGCCTGGGTGGCTCAGTCGGAGCCTGGAGCCTGCTTCGGATTCTGTGCCTCCCTGTCTCTCTGCCCCTCCCCTGCTTGCGCTTGGTCTCTCTCTCCCTCTCTCAAAAATATAAAAAAAAAAATTTTTTTTTAAGAATAAACATAAATACTTCCAAGTCCACACAATGAGCATGTATTTTTTTAATTTTCAAATTGTTTTAAGTTTATTTTTTTTTGAGAGACAGAGGGGGAACGAGTGGGGGAAGGGCAGAGAGAGAGAAGAGAGAGAGAATCCCAAGCACACTCCACACTGTCAGCTCAAGCCCGACACGGTGCTTGATCCCGCGAACAGTGAGCTCATGACCTGAGCCGAAAGCAAGCATCAGACGCCTAACCGACAGAGCCACCCAGGCGCCCCCATGTACGGTAATTTTTAAACATAAAACAAAATTTTAATTTTATTTTTTATTTATTTTATTTTTTTTTAACGTTTATTTATTTTTGAGACAGAGAGAGACAGAGCATGAACGGGGGAGGGGCAGAGAGAGAGGGAGACAGAATCGGAAGCAAGCTCCAGGCTCTGAGCCATCAGCCCAGAGCCTGACGCGGGGCTCGAACCCACGGACCGCGAGATCGTGACCTGAGCTGAAGTCGGACGCTTAACCGACTGAGCCACCCAAGCGCCCCCAAAATTTTAATTTTAGAAAAGAGATGGAACGACTTGACTCTCTGCTTTGGGATAACACTGAGTCTAAACACAAGGCAGAGAGGAATGGCTACAGCAAAACACAAAGGCCTCAAAATGAAGCCTCATTCAACAGGTCCGCGGTCCTCCACCAGTCCCTGCTTTTTCCCACTCTGCCTCCGCGCATTCCCTCATTAAAGCTACTGTCTGGGGGCGAGTGTGGCCACCCACACACGGACATCACACTAGCCTTCCGCTCACCGGGCCCTGACGGCACGATCGCCTTTGCACACCCCTTTCTCTGCCTCTTGTGTAAATGCTGGCAGCCGTGGGAGTTCTGTTCGGAGCCTTCTGAGCGAACCCTTTTTCCTGAGGACTCCGTGCATCGCACAATTTCCACCACCTGCTGATGGACTGAGGGACTCCGGGTCTCCACCCGAAGCTCCAGACCGGCGCTTCCTGAACACCCTCCACCACTCAAACCGAACAACTCCCTAGGAATTTAACGTCTTGGTTCACGGCCTCACTCTCCACTCCCGTAATCCCAGACGAACGCCTGAAGGGCCCCCTCTCATTGCAGAGCTCACCGATTCTACCTCGTCCGCAGCTCTCGAAGGCCCCTCCACTCAGGTGCCCACCATGGTGCGTCAGGCCCGCATTACTCGTCTGCACAACTGCGGCTGCCTCCCTCTCTCGCCTGGCCTCCCACCACCCGCACTGCCCCACACTCATCTCTCCAAAACCCGTTTGCCCACAGTCACTTTACTGCTTAAAATCCCTCACTGGCTCACCCACGTGCCTGGGTATGCCTGAGTGTGACCCACAGAACCTTTATGATCTGGGCCCTGACCGCCTCTCACCGGCCTTCTCTCCAACACTGACTCCAGCCACATTGAGCAATCTGTAGGTGATTACCACTTCTCCGCGGCTGGCCACTTCTGTCCGTGCTGTCCCTCCTCCCCGATGGCAACGAGGTCCATATATACATAGTAGCAAGGATCCCAGTGCAGCATACAAAAGCCTAGGGCACTAACCTTGTGCCATTTGCTTGGGGTTCTGGAAACAGGATACACACAGCACGAAAAGGAAAACAAGCTTCGTCCCTCCATTCTGGTATACCACCATCCAAAAGAGCTCCCAGATGGCCCAAAATTTACTGTGATATTCCCCTACTTCACTCACCTCTCTTCTATACCCTCATGTGACTGCCTCCTGCCCTACGGCTGTCATGGTAACAACCCACAGACACCCAGTCCAAAATTATCTACTCCCCCTGGCCCAACTGTGTGCCTCCCCCTTCTCCAAGGGTGGCTGGATCAAAGAGGTAAATGATCTAAATAAGTAAATTCCCACTGCTGCAAATAAATGACACCTGCTTACGTTTCTAAGGCGCAGAGCTACAAAACTGTCTCTGAGTCAACTAAGTTTCACCAAAACATCTACTGAAAATTTATTTGGTTGATAATCTTTGCTTTTTAACTGCTCCATATTTGCATAATAGTTACATAGCCAGTAACTACTGACTCAACATAGGAGAGAAGGAAAGCCGTACTATTTAAATCCTAATAGGCTGTTAAGACAGAAAACTAGCACATGTAAGTCACGTGTTACTAGCACTTACAACTTAGCTGAAACTGATACCCCTTCCGCGGTGGCTTCAGCATACTTCCACAAGGTCTTTGAGGCTGCTTCCCTTTAAGACGTGGAGCGTGACCCCCACCCCGACCTTGAGTGTGGACCGGACAGACAAACAGAATCCGACAAAAATGGATGTGACTTTCAGGACTGCCTCGTACAGGCATGCCGCTCTCTCCCTGCACTCCCAGGTCCCACGCCACGTCAGGAGGACAGTCAAGGAGTTCTAAGGAGAGGTGCACGTACCAGGGACCTGACACCTCCCACCAACACCCAGCACTAACTTCCGTGCACGTGGACGAGCCAGCCCCCCAGGCAAGGCTTTAGGCACCGCAGCCCCACAGAGATCCTGAGCCAGAACCACCCACCAACTGCTCTCAGATCCCCGTCCCACAAAACTGAGTGGACAGCAAGAACGTACTGCTTGCTCCAAGCCACCATTCTACAGGAACTGTAAGTACCACGTCCTTCATTCACTGGGAATTAAGAAAGTGGTAAAGCAGGTATTGTGACATTTAGATTAATGTAATTTAAATGCACACTGAAGTCCTGTTTTGTAATCTGCTCGTTTCCATTAACAGTGAATCCTTTTAATAAATATAAGACATTAAAATATAAATATTAATAACGGCTGTCTAGTATTCCGTTACACTGTTGTATTACCATTTGCTTCACAAATTTCCTGCTAGACGTTTATGTTGTTTCCAATTGTTCAATGTTATGGGTGTCGCCGCAGTCATCTCTTCCCCTGCGTCTTTCCTCTGCACCTGTCAGATTAGTTCCTTAGGATAAAGGTCTCAAAGCACAATAACTGGATGAGAAGGGATGTACCTTGTTAAGACCTCTGATGTTCAACTGCCCCCCGCCCCCCAGCCGGCAGGCTGAGACAACTTACACGGCACCCACACCGCCAGCAGGCATTTCCGTCTTTAACCCGGTTACCACGGGAGGTGCCGGACCGCATGGACACACGCCGACAGAAGTTCCTGCTCCTGCCTTTATGATGACAACCGGTGCGGGCACGCAGAGGCCGTGGCAGAACAGGAACGTGTGGAAGGCAGATACCCTTACGGTGGTATAAAATAATAAGGTGCCTAACTTCCAAGCTCCCAGCTGTCTGCATTCTATGAAAGTTCTAAGAATACAGGGAAAGTTACATTCGAAGAAAGCTCCAGACTGCTTTTGCAATAAACTCTTTTGAGGCTCTTCTGCAGTCCTATGAGGCTTCCTGTAATGCGCATTACTTTAGTTAAGAGACCTAGTTGGCAATTAACTGCATAACCCACGAAAATCGGCTTAAGTGTGCAAAGGCAGGCAGGGACTAGCGAGGCAAGCTCATACCTGGGGAACAAAATTTAAGGAGGTGCTCGCGCTCAGGGCGGTGCCAGTGCAGGGCCAGCCACAGTGTGAGCTTGACAGTAAGGCCACCTTGAACCCTCCAGTGGTACTTGAGGGGCCCTGCTTGCCTCACCCTAGGCCCTGAGTGCAAGTAGTACAAAGAGAATTAGACAAACAGTCTCAGCCCTTCTCTTCTGCTTGATTTCCCTAAGAACCAGATCGTGAATTCCCCACCTCTGCTACAGGGAACTACAGGTTTTTGGTCTTGTGTGTGAAGGCCACCAGTTAATTACACCCAAGAGAAGAGACGAGGCACTGGCGGATGAAACGGCAGTGTGATACCAGCCTGACAGAAAATTAACACTTTTAAATCTGACCTTAGAACGCATTTTTACTTCACTCACTGCCAGATCTGTAAGAAAGTTTTAGTTTCTACTGCAACGTACACAGAGTAGGCATGACAACACTTATACCCAGTGCCAGCTTTTTAAAACAAAATAGCATGGGATTTTTTTTAAGTTAAAAGATTTTACATAAGATCTTCAATTGCAGAATAGAGGGCAGTTTTACAGAGCCAGACAATCAGAGTTCTACAATCTTAAGCGTAGTCCAAACCTAGGCGCCTGGGTGGCTCAGTCGGTTGAATGGTTGACTTCGGCTCAGGTCACGATCTCACAGAGTTCGAGCCCCACGCCCACTTCCGATCCTCTGTCCCCCTCTCTCTGCTCCTTCCCCGCTTGCACTGTCTCTCTCAAAATAAATAAACTTAAGAAGAAGAAAAAATTGTCTACACCTATCGAAGAGGAAAATTAAACTTGCAGTAGCTGGCTTTGGTAGGCCCTAGAGTATAATAACTCCTTCTATGAGCCCAGCATTACCCTAATGCCAAACCCAGAAAAAAATATCACAAGTAATATCAAAGACCACTATCTCTTACGAATATAGATGCAAAACTCCCCAACAAAATACTGTCACACAATCCAACAAGGTATAAAAATAAATACAGAAGACAGCCGGTGGTGGTGATCCCAGGCCAGCAAGGCTGGTTCAGCATTCAGAAATCATTGAGGGTAATCCGCCACACCGACGGACTAAAGAAAAATCACATGACCACATCAGTAGATGCAGAAAAGCATTTGACGAACCCCAACACCCATTCATGATAAGAACTCAGTAAACGAGAAATAGAAGGGAACTTCCTCACCTTGATAAAAAACATCCACAAAGTATCTGCAGTTAACATCAAACTTAATGGTGACAAACTAGCAACTTTCCCAGTAAGATCAGGAACAAGGCTAGGGCATTCCCTCCACACCACTGATTTACCATTCCTGAAAGTCGGAGCTAATGCAGAATGCAGTGAGAAAAGAAACGGATATAACAGGTAGACAAATCAGGAAGAGAAAAAGAAAACTGTATTTGATCACAGATGACAGGATCATCTGTGTAGAAAATTCCAACAAACTGATCAAAAACAAAACCAAAAACATCACTTCCACTATGGAAAACAGTATGGAGGTTCCTCAAAAAATTAAAAACAGAACAACCTGGGGCGCCTGGGTGGCTCAGCCAGTTGAGCATCTGACTCCGGCTCGGGTCATGATCTCGCGGTTCGTGGGCTGGAGCTCCACGTCGGGCTCTGTGCTGACAGCTCGGAGCCTGGAGCCTGCTTTGGATTCTGTGTGTCCCTCTCTCTCTGTCCCACCCCTGCTCGTGCTCTGTCTCTGTCTCAAAAATAAATAAAAACGTTAAAAAAAATTAAAGAAAAAAAATTCAAATGTCTGGAAACAGAGACTATGAAACTGGCTGCTGGGAGCTGAGCTAAGGGTTAATACAAATCAAAACTCAACTGCTTTCCTTTATACCAGCAATGAACGGCTGGAATTTGAAATTAAAAACAGTGCCATTATATTAGGTCCAGAAAAATGAATCACTTAGATCTAAATCTAACAAAACATATATAAGGTTTACACAAGGAAAACTATCAAAGTCTGATGAATGAAATCAAAGAACTAAACCCTGGAGGTACTTACCCCATGTTGGATAGGAAGACTCAATATTGTCAAAATGTCAGGTTTTCCCAACTTGATCTACAGACTGCACAATCCCAATGAAAATCCCAGAATACCCCACACAATGCTGACGAAAAAGAACAAAGCAGCACTATCCAACTTCAAGACTTCCCATAATGCTACAGAAATCAAGACAGGGTGACATAGGCAAAACAAACACAACAAAACAAACCCCAAACAGATCAACAAAGAAAGGGCAGCTTTTCAACAAAACAGGCTGCAGCAACTGGTCATCCATGCAAAAAAACGAATAACAACAAAAGCAGAAAACCAGACACTGACCTTGTATCTTTCACAAAAATTTCCCCAAAATGGATCATAGACCCAAATGTAAAACACAAAAGTATAAAACTACTGGAAGCTAACATCTTATAAAAGCCACGTGACCTTGTGTTTGGCAAACTTTTTAGACACGACGTCAGAAGCGTAATCCATGAAAGAAAGTATTGATAAAATTGGACTGCATTAGAATCACAAACTTCTGCTCTGCAAAAGACAGTTAAGAGAATGAGAAAAACAAGCTAGAAGAAACTGGGGGAAAATATATGCAAAAGACATATTTGAAAAAGAACTTGTATATTCGCAAAATATATACAAATACATAAGAAACGTACACAAAGAACTCTTGAGACTCAACGGTAAGAAGACAACTAACTGAAAAGTGGGCAAAAGGGAACGTATACAGATGGCAAATGAGCACGTGAAAAGGTGATCCACACCCCTTGTCATCAGGGAGCCGCAAAGGAAAAGACGAGGACATCACTGCCTCCTAGCAGAATGACTACAATGCGATCACTGACAACCACCGAGGCCGGACAGGATGTGAGGCAACAGGACCGCTCACTGTTTGTTGGTGGGGAGGCAAAATGGTGCGGCCACTTTGCAGGACACTTGGCAGTTTCTTACAAAGTTAAACACTTCAGGGGCGCCTGGGTGGCTCAGTCGGCTGAGCGTCTGACTCTTGATTTCAGCTCAGGTCATGATCTCATGCTTGTGAGATGGAGCCCCACGTCAGGCTCCGCCCTGACGGCACGGATCCTGCTTGGGATTCTGTCTCCCTCTGTCTGCCCCTCCCCTGCTCACATGTGACCCCCCCCCCCCCAAAATAACTAAAAACTTAAAAAAAAAAAAAAGATCTCGCCACTTTTTGACCTCCCGGTCACTCCCTGCATGCTGCGATCTGACTTCCAACCCTACCACCCTGGAGTATTGTCCCCACGAAGCCACCCAGGTCTTCCTGGTGGCTTGTTAGTATTGCCGCAGTGCCTCCCTGCAGCGCTTGGCACTGTGGTCACGCCTCCTCCCCACCACCCCCACCCCGCCCTCCACCAGGTGTGATTCTTTCCTGAGTATTCTCCTCACTTATTAGATGTTAAAATACCCCTCAGGCCACACCCCATCCCAAACGCCAGGCCTTCTCCCTAGGGACTTCTTTCCGAGTCATCTATCTGCCGGTAACTACCAAATCTGCATGTCTGGCCCAGATTTCTCCCTCATTTCACACAGGTACAATCAACAGCCTGTTCCACATCTCCGTCTACGTCCATAGGAACCTAGACATTCCATTTAACAACCACTCCCCTCTTGGAGAATCCACACCCTACAACTCACACATCCATACTGCTCTATGTGGACCAGAGACCCCAACCTCATCCCAGACTCAGCTCATCAGGCGGAAAGCTGACTCAGACCAATCAGATTTCCTCTCCTGAGGAATGCAATTGAGATCCAACTGCCCCAGCTGGACACCTAAACTAGGAAATCATACACTGCTGAGATCATGTGCAAGAAAAAGGGAGAAAGCCAGTGGGCAGGGAGGCAAGAATGAAGGAGACAGCACAGCTCGGGGAGAAAAACCGAGTAACCACCTGGGTCCTGATGACTTGGTATCTGGATTACGTCCGTCCTTACGTTCTTTGAAATAGCATCATATTCCTCCCATAAATTTTTCCCCCTACTAAGCTATTTTCAACGGATTTCTATACTTGTGATTAAATGGCTCCTAAAATATTCTTTTATGCACTCCAAGAAAGGGAAAAAATACTGCGCTAACTAGGTCATGCCACCAAGATGTATCCTGACTTCAGAAATACTAAAAATCAGGAAACTGTGTGACTTAGAATCAGTGGAATCCAGTATACACTTACTCCATGTATCCCCTTCCACCCACCAACCCTAATTCTATCCATCCTTCAAGACTAAGCCCCAACCAACTCTACCTCTTCCTGGACCAGCCCCAACAGAATTCTTGAATGTAATAATAATATTACTTCAATAGTTACAGTAACAATAGTTATTTAGCTTTTTTGTTGTTGTTTACTTTTGAGAGAGAGAGAGAGAGAGGGAGACAGAGAGAGAAGGAGTGCGAATGGGGGAGGGGCAGAGAGGAGGAGACAGAATCGGAAGCAGGCTCCAGATTCTGAGCTGTCAGCATGGAGCCCGATGCGGGGCTTGAACCCACGAGCCGCGAGATCATGACCTGAGCCAAAGTCGGACACCCAACCGACTGACCACCCAGGCGCCCTCAATAGTTATTTAACTTCTAACTAAGTCTTGTCTCTCCAACAAGATTATAAGGAGGGCATGGACTTTTCCTTATGATGTTTCATATGCTACACAGAGCCTTTACAAATAACCACTAAAATACTCATTTAATTTGGGGAAAAAAAGATGTATTTAAAAGGTGGCCATATTCAGTTTTCTACCCAGCCCAAGAAAGGAGAAACAATTACGAATAATTTAATACATGAAGGAAAGACCATTATAACCTTTTGCTTTTTAAATGAGGGGAAAGAATTGTATCATAGCCAAAGAAAATTAAGGAAAATATGCATTTGTACCTGCTCAACAGAATTAGTTGCGAGGAAACAAAATTAAAGCTACAATGAAACTACATCGCCACCAGAATTGCCAAAATTAAAAGGACTAACGATAATGAATGTTGACAAGGAAGTAAGGCCACCGGCCCCCTCCACACACTGCAGGTGTGTGCACTAGAGCAAAGCCTAAGTGTGTGCAGAACCCAGCACGAGTGTAAGTGCACACCTGACATTACACACACCCATAAGTACAGAATGCATCAACTATAGTGTGGAGGAACGCAGAGAAATGCGGACCCAAAGAAGCCAAATCCGGAAAACGGGAACAAACCGGATGTGACTCCACTCACACCAAGTTCAGCAGGCAAAACTCACCTACAGTAACAGAGATCAAACAGCAATTATCTTTGGGAGAAGGGATACTGACTGGAAGGGGGCAGGAGGGAGCCTACGGAATGCTGGGAATGTTATGTGATGGGGGTGGGGTGGTCACAAGGGTGCAGCGGACCACAGACATCCTTCAAGCGGCACCTGCTGTTGACTCCCCCCCCATCCCCCAGCCGCCATGTGTTAGCCACCGCTGGCTCCTAAAGGCTACCCTCAGGGTGACTGCCCTCAGTAGAGGGGCCCAGTGTCACACTCCCACCCTCACGCCAAGAGCGGCCTGCAGCCAACGACCAACTCATACGGGAGGGTGACAGAATTCCAGGTCCCTTCACTCAAGAAGGGGGCAGCCCCGTGATGCCAGCCAAGCTCCTGAGTTCCCCGTGGGGCTGAGACAGGCTCCAAGGAAGAAGACCCTTTCCCCTGCCCTCTCCTTCTCCCGCCTCCGTTTCACCTGCAGCGAGGTCACCTCCTCAAGCTCTTCTAGGGACATGACCTAAGACACATACATTGGATGTCTAATCTGCACCCCAATCAAAAAGAAAACGGTTCTGCACAGCTAAAAAGCAGGATATGCAGCCTCCCCCGAGACCGTGACTGCTAGATGAGCACTTTCCTCGGGCTGGAGCTGTGCTCATAGTTGAGAAGACGGGGTCGGGGCACTGGCAGAGCATGCGGGGGCACTCCTGTCTGTAAGAGAAATCAGGAGCCCCTGTGGAGAAGTGACATGGGTTGTGAGGTGGTGACCTGCCACCAGCTCGCTGGGCACGTACAACCAGCCATGTGCTCTCCACCTCGCCTGTACGCCAGATCTGGTCCGGAGGTGCTCCGAGGCCTCTTCTACCCTCCTCCATCTCACCTGTAATCTCCATGAATACCCAAGCCACGGAAGGTCACCCCTGCCCACCCTGCCACACGTACACAGTACCCAGCTCGAACACCTAGTCCTGCAGCCAGCTACCCTCAACCAATCACGGTCATGCACAACTCAAAGCCTGAAAATCATCAGCACGCTTCTCTACCAACTCCCTACTGGGTTCCCTTCCTCTATCCTAGGAGGCCATCATACACACCCCTAAAGCACAATTTTATTTACATGTTTTTGAAATCTTTTTTAAAGTTTATTTTTGAGAGAGAGAAAGAGAGCCAGCTGGGGGTGGGGGGGTGGGGGGGGGGGAAGGAGAGGGATGGAGACACAGAATCTGAAGCAGCTCCAGGCTCAGAGCTGTCAGCACACAGCCCAACACGGGGCTCGAACTCACGAACCACGAGATCATGACCTGAGCCGAAGTCGGATGCTTAACCGACTGAGCCCCCGAGGTGCCCCTCCCAGAGCACAATTTTAAAGGGATGTTCCGACTTGGAGTATGCACTTAGGATTATGTGACAACTCAGCTATTTATTTAAGTGTAACGTACAGAATATACTCAACAAACAAAAACAATACGCAAAGCATTTAAAAGACATTTTAGGGGCATCTGAGTGGCCCCGTTGTCAAGCGTCCTACTCTTGCTTTCGGCTCAGGTCATGATCTCATGGTTGGGGAGATCAAGCCCCGTGCTGGGGTCTGTGCTGACAGCGCAGGTGCTTGGGGTTCTCTCTCTCTGACCCTCCCCAGCGCTCTCTCTCTCTCTCTCTCCCCCTCTCTCAAATAAACATTAAAAACTATTTTAAAATAAGTAAATAAAATAAAAAATAAAGTAAAAGACGTTTAAAAAATTCTTCAGTAAATAATCAACTAATTCGATTCACTTAAACTTTTCAAACACTTCAAGCACGGGGGCCAGATTTTTATTTCGAACCTTTAAAACCTAAGCAGGCGGAAAAGGGACCCATGAACCGGCACAGAGGAGAAATGG
This sequence comes from Lynx canadensis, assembly GCF_007474595.2. Taxonomy (NCBI): domain Eukaryota; kingdom Metazoa; phylum Chordata; class Mammalia; order Carnivora; family Felidae; genus Lynx; species Lynx canadensis. The sequence goes on along the minus strand of NC_044304.2, from coordinate 167,422,227 downwards.
TGAAAAACAAGGGAATGAAACAGCACTGGCACCTATCTGTTGGCAGTTCCGCTGAACCAATAGCCGCAGGTCATCAGAGAGGGCAGCAGGATGGCCGGAGCCTGCTCCCCCTCACTCTAAACAATTGTAAGAATAATGGTATGACCAACGGTCCCAGAGTGTCCCCGCACTCCTTCCAGAAAGCTGGTGAAGAATAATCCACACAGCCTCGGATCCAAACACGTGGCCGGCGAGGAGTTGCGCCTTGGATTTCAGAGGTTGTTGACATTAACAGACACATCCTGGCCACTTCCTACAACAGAAACCACCCCTTAGGTGGTGGATTCTAAAAGCAACCGCTACCAGAAGTCAAGGGTGAGAGTAGCGAGAGCTCATCTTAAACAGAAACATTATGTCCTTTGCCCGAGTTCTGTCACCACCGGGATTCAAAGGGTTGTCCGCCTTCAGCATCCTTGCAGTGTCTGGAACCTAAGGAGCGCAGATCACCGGCGATTCCCGTCTACAAAGCCCTTTCCCTCATCAGACCTGCTTTAGCGCATCAGAAGCAGGTGGCCGCGCAGCGGGCCGGCCCCGCGGCCCCCCGCCCGCCTCCGGGGGCCCGGATCCCCGACGCAGGCCGCCCGCCCGGAGGGCCCGAGACGCCGCAGACACACAGGCCGCTCTTACCTTCCTACTGGCGCCTCCGAGGGACACCTTGGGCCTCGTTTTGAAATCCCCTTCAAAACTAAACATCTTTACAGCTTATCCCATCTGGGAGGAGCCCCCGACCCTGAGAGCTGCGGGGCGGGCGGGGCGGGCTCCCGCGGGGGAGGGGCCTCTTACGGGGAGGGGTCTCCGAGGGGAGGGGTCTCCCGCGGGGAGGGGTCTCCTGAGAGGAGGGGTCGCCTGCGGGGAGGACTACGCCGCAGCGGGGAGCGACCCCGAGCCCGCCCTGGGGGCTCTGCCCGCCCGGCCTGCCCTCGGGTGGGGGAGGCGGCGACACTGGGGGGGCGGCTCCTCCTCACCTCCCCCCTCATCCACGCCTCCCCACTGCTCCGGCCGAGGCCGAGGGCGCCGGCAGGGCCGCAGACCCCGCACTTGCACCGGGAGCAGCCGCCGGGAGGAAAGATGGCCGCCGGCCGGGGCTGGCGTGCGCGGTCCCGCCTGCGCGCGCGCGCCCGACGCCGACGCCCTCCACCCCGCGGCCCGCCGGCGTGCGCGCGCCCGCTATCGACGCCGCGGCGCTCCCCGGTCCCCGCCAGCGTGCGCGCGCCCGCCGCCGACGCCGCGGCGCTCTCCGGAGCCGGGCAGCGTGCGCGCTCCCGTCGCCGGCGCGCTGAAGCGTGGGAAGGTGCCGCGGTGACCTGGCTCTGCGGCCGGGGCGCGTAGGTGAGGGGCGGGGCCGGGGGCGGGGAGGGGCGGTGGGGGCCGGGGCCGCGCGAGAGGAGCTGAGGGGTCCCACGCCGCGAGCGCTCCCAGGACAGGTGCGGGGGACCGGTAGGTGCCCGCACCCCGCGGCTGAACTCGGGGGTGGCTTGTGCGCCTTGCCGGGAAGCGGGCTGGTGGCTTTCGGTCTGAGGCCGGACTTGACCGATGTGACACCGAGAGAAACGGCCTCATTAGATACTTAATGCCCGCGCAGCGTGCACACATTTCAGGTTGTGACCAAGGTCACGCGTGTCCTTCATACGCATACGTGCAAGTACATGTCCCGTACGTGCCGTGTCCACACGTACGTACACATACACCTGTCACATTCGCAAATGTATGTACACATACTTATACGTAAATCGAATCCTATACACACGACTGAAACCTAAAATCTACAAGCCAGTGGTTATCATTACTGTGTGGAATGTGGATCTTTTTTTTTTTTAACGCTGGCCACAAAGCACTAACTACGTTTCTCCACACGCTAATGGGCTTCGATAGCAGTTTGAAAAATCCTGCCACACGCGCACACACTGTATCAATGAGGTCACAATATAGTGTGTGTTTTTATTCTAAGTTAGGAGCGTTAAAAGCCACCGGAAGAATGTTCACTCTACCACTTACTGTGATATGTCAAGAGATCCTTGATTCATCAAAAATATTCTTTTACCAAATTTGAAATTTTACAGACTTTGTAAATAAAACATGCTTTTTTTTGTTGTTGTTGACCTGTCAGAGGAGAAAAAATTAAAACTATTGGTGATATCAGTATGTACCCTCATTAAGTGTGTCTTCCCAGAGTTCTCAGGTTTGGCCTCAGATAAATTCTTCCAAGGTCTAGACCAAGAGTGAGGAGCAGACGAGCCCAACCGATGTGAACACCAAGCCTGGTTGTCCAGTGTCATCTTCGCTGGGAATTAAGGTGTGTGGCCTCCACCTGCTGGGTGTTTTTCATATTTTCTAGTTGGCTGAGAACGTGGGCACGGAAGAGGGTGCTCTTTAACAAAACCCCGCGTTGCCGTTCCTCATTTGGTCTTACCTTCCACCTACCACTGGTGGCGGGAACACCGCGGTTTGTCAGGTGGCCCATCGTGCGAGCCAACTACTTCGCCTGGCGCTCCGCTGGAGAATTAGTCATCCGCCCCACGCTGGAGGGAGGGAAACACAGCTTAGCAGGATGTGATTCCTCTGAAAGATTTTCAAGGATTTTTAGATTTTTTTTTTTTTTTTTTTTTAGAGAGAGAAAATCCCAGGCAGGCTCCACACTCCGCGCAGAGCCCGACACAGGGCTCAATCCCACGATGCCGGGATCATGACCTGAGCCAAAATCAAGAGTCAGATGCTCAACACACCGGGCCACCCAGGCACCCCTGAAACATTTCTTAAAAATACTTAAAAAAATTTTTTTTAATGTTTATTTATTTTTGACAGAGAAAGAGAGCGTGAGCGAGGGAGGGGCAGAGAGAGGGGGAGACACAGGATCCACACCAGGCTCCGGGCTCCGAGCTGCCGACGCAGAGCCCGACGCGGGGCTCGAACTCACAGACCACGAGATCATGACCTGAGCCGAAGCCGGGTGCTCAACCGACTGAGCCACCCAGGTGCCCCCAAAATACTTTTTAAGTAGAAAATTTCAAGCCTACTGCAGAGTATAAAATGGTATAATCAGTTCTTGTTACCCATCAGCTAGCTTCAGTGATCGTCACCTTATGGCCACTTGTGTGACTCAGGCCTCATCCATTAACCATTCTCCCCATTATTGTGAAGCAAACTCCAGGCATCATTTCATCTGTAAATATGTCAGTATGTATCTCTTAAAAAGGGGGGGGTAAGACATCGTTATATCATTATCACCCTACAAAAATTAACAATAGTTTTCAAGGGTAAACTGGACTGTGAAAGGTTCCCCACCGTGTGTGCGGATCCTGAAACCTGACGCCTGAGACAACGTGATTCGGGTCCCCTTCGTGAACGGTCCTACTTTCTGTGCTAGGCTGCACCTCCTCGAGAGCTAAGGAGCCAGTTAGCTCACTTGGGGGCCTAGTGTAGTGCTGTATAATAGGCTCCCAAATATTTGTACATTAAAATTGATGATCACCAAAAGGCAATGGAAAAAGGTAGGTTAAAATCACGTAACTGTTACACAGCTAACGTGCAAAATACTGACAACACCGGATGCTGGCAGGGAGGTGGAGAAGCCCAACCTCCCATATGGAAAGTGTTACAGGCATTCTAGGAAAGAGTTCGGTCGTTGCTTTTTTATTTTATTGATTTGTTTGTTTGTTTAATTTATTTATTTTTTTTAAATTTTTTTTTTCAACGTTTATTTATTTTTTTTGGGACAGAGAGAGACAGAGCATGAACGGGGGAGGGGCAGAGAGGGAGACACAGAATCAGAAACAGGCTCCAGGCTCCAAGCCATCAGCCCAGAGCCCGACGCTGGGCTCGAACTCACGGACCGCGAGATCGTGACCTGGCTGAAGTCGGACGCTTAACCGACTGCGCCACCCAGGCGCCCCTGTTTAATTTATTTTTTAAACTTAGAGAGAGTGCAAGTGGGGGACAGTGGCAGAGAGAAAGAGAAAGAAAGAGAGTCTCAAGCAGACTCCATGCCCAGCGTAGAGCCCAACCAGGGCTCGATCTCATGACCATGAGATCATGACCTGAGCCAAAATCAAGAGCGGGTCACTCAACCTGCTGAGCCACCCGGGCACCTCGATCATTTCTTTTTAAAAAAAAAAAAAAAAAAAAGAAAATGCTTACTGTACACACCCAGCACTTGCCTTCCTGCACATTTATCCCAGGAAATCAAAATTTATGTCCGCGTAACATTTATACATAAATGTTCACGTCAGCTTTTTCTATCAACCAAATCCAGAAACAACTAAAATATCCTCCAAAGGGTGGTGGTCAAACCACGTGTGGCGCGTCTACACCCCGGATGTGACTCAGCAGCGATGAAAGAAGCCACTGACTCACAGGGCACCGGTGCTCTCGGGATGATGCTGGATGGAAAGGCCACTCCCAGAGATCACATGCAGAAAGGATGATTCCATCTGTTTGGCAAAATGACAAAATCGTGGAGCCAGACAGAGACTAGGTTAGTAGTCGTGAGGGTTGGGGATGGAAAGGTGAGGAGGGTGGGACTACACGGGGACAGCAGGAGGGAGTCTCTGTGGTGGCAGATGGGCTCTGTGTCTTGGTCAGTGCTGGTCACATGAATCCACGTGGGATAAGATGACACAGAGCCATGAGCACACAGCACACCAGTGTCAGCAGCCTCTTGGTTTGGACATTGTCCTGTAATTAGGTAAGATACAAGCATGATGGGAAATTGGGTAAAGGGTGTAGAGGACATCTCTGTACTATTTTTGCGACTTCTTGTGAATCTGTATCTCAAAATAGAATTCTTTTTTTTTTAATTTTTTTTTAACGTTTATTTATTTTTGAGACAGAGAAAGACAGAGCATGAATGGGGGAGGGTCAGAGAGAGAGGGAGACACAGAATCCGAAACAGGCTGCAGGCTCCAAGCCGTCAGCACAGAGCCCGACGCGGGGCTCGAACTCACGGACCGCGAGATCACGACCTGAGCCGAAGCCTGACGCTCAACCGACTGAGCCACCCAGGCGCCCCTCAAAATAGAATTCTGAAATATGGCGGAAAACAATAAAACTCTTGAATGACAAACAACGATCAGCGAGGTTTTCCGGTGTTTGAAAAAGCCCCGGGCGTTTTATACTCCATCGGAAGATACGTATTCCTCCCAATTTCTGCTTTCTTCTATTCTCCTCCACATGAATCTAACGTAGCATACGTGATATATTTTCAAGCTATTGTTTTTGTAGGCTTATGAGGCCCTTTGCAGTTTTTCTGAAGATCCTAGTGGAAAATCACACGTTGTTTCAGAAGCTCTTCTGCAGCCTGCAGAAGGAGAGAAAGAAAGACCTCCTCCACCAGGAAGCCACTGGGAGCTTTCTCCCCTCGCGCACACTTTCCTGTCTCGATTACCTCACAATTCAAATGTTTGGTGCCCATCGGTTTTCTTTTCATTGTAAGGATTTATTATTTAGAATAGTCACACGTTAGTTATTTAAGAAAATCAAAACAGCGCCAACGTAAGCAGAGGAACAAGTGAAACTTTCCATCTGCCCCACACTGTCCTGCTCCTACCTCTGAGACACTCCATCTGGCTTAGTTTCCTGTCACTGCTCTAACAAACTACCAAAGACTCAGTGGCCTAAACAACACAAATTTATTACCTCACCGTCCTGGAAGTCAGAAGTCTCGCTGGGCCAAAATCAAAGTGTCTACAGGGCTGGTTCCTTCTGGAGGCTCCAGGGGAGAATCCATTTACCTGCCTTTTCTGGCTCCCCAGGGTGCCCACACCCTTGGCTGGTGCCCCCGTCCAGCAAGCCCATCACCCTGACCTCTGCTCTGTCCTCTCATCTCCTCTGGCTGACCGTCCTCCCTCCCTCTCTAAGGACGCCGGTGATTACGCTGGGCCACTCGGATAATCCAGGATACTCCCCCCGTCTCGAGATCTCTAACCACACCTGCAAAGTCACTTTTGCCAGGTAAGGTAACATATTCACAGGTTCTTGGGATTAGGACGTGGACACCTTTGCGGGGAGGGCCACTAATCCGTGTGCCACACTGTGTAGCATTGTTCTGTTTTTGAAAGAGATCATATTACCCCCTCAGCCCCCAACAGCTTTGTTTTTGTTTTTGTTTTTTTGTTTTGGTACCAAAATGCAGCACGGACATCTTCCATGGCAGTACTTAGAAATCTGCCACATCAGTTGTATTGGCTACTTAGGGTTTCGTTGTTTGGATGGACCATAATTTATCAGCTGTCTCCCTACTATTTGATGCCAAGGTCGATGCCATTTTGTTGTTACAGGTTCTGCTGCAAGAGCATTCTCACACACAGGGATGAGTTCTTTCTGTGATATGGTGTGGCTGAGTTACAGGTCAGCAGGCTTACGTCCGATAGGGTCAGTTCCTTGCTGTCCCCAGAGGATATCCGCCCTTTCCTTTGGGGTCATCCTGGGGCTGCCGAGCCACATAGATGTTGGCCCCAGAGACTCTGGAATGGGTCCAAGGAGAGCATTCATTAACACCAAAGGCATTGTGCACCCAAGGCAGAAAATTCACTCCTTTCTCCGTTTACCGTTCCAAATAACGTCCAACCACATTGTCCGTAGAATTAACCAGAACTCATGCAATGAAGTGATCACATCAAGATTTTCCACTAACAAAATACGAAAAGATTCCAGCAAATAAAACTAGAAAGAAATACACAGAAAATTTTGTTGAGGTGGGGCGCCTGGGTGGCTCAGTTGGTTAAACATCTGACTCTTGATTTCGGCTCAGGTCATGATCTCCGGGTTCATGAGTTCAAGCCCTGCGTTGGGCTCTGTGCCGACAACGCAGAGCCTACTGGGTATTCTCTCTCTCCCTCTCTCTGCCTCTCCCCAGCTTGCATGAGCATGTGTGGTGCATGCCCTCTCTCTCTCTCTCTCTCAAATAAATAAACTAAAAAAAAAAAAGAAAAGAAAATCTTGTTGCAGAAGTAGAGATGGTCAGTAACTTCCCAGATACTGGCAACATTTCTCAGCCTGCATGGTCTCCCCTGGGGTGCTTCCTTAGCCGTTATTCTTTTCTTTTTTCAAAAAAAATTTAATGTGTATTCACCTTTGAGAGACAGAGAGACAGAGCACAAGCAGGGTTGGTGCGGAGAGAGAGGGGGACACGGAATCCAAAGCAGGTCCCAGACTGTCAGCACAGAGCCCGACGCGGGGCCTGGACTCAGGAACCGTGAGATCACGACCTCGGCTGAAGTCAGAAGCTCAACCGACTGAGCCACCCAGGCTCCCCCTTAGGTATCATTCTTTAACATGTAGATATATATACTCTCTGTGCACATCATGATTTGAATGATAAATTTCTCAGGAAAAGCTTCGTTGTCGTACGTCAGGCTGCTGTAACAGATACCACAGACTGCGTGGCTTCCGAACCACAGAACTTTGTTTCTCGTGGTTCTGGAGGATGGATGCCCAGCCAGTTTGATGTCTGATAAGAACTGCTTCCTGGTTCACGGATGGCACCTTCTCTTGCTCCCCCAAAGCAGGAGGGTGAGGGACTCTGTGGTGTCCCCTTTCTGAGGGCACTAATCCTATCAATGAGGTTTCAGCTGTCCTGACTTAATCACCCCCAAAGGCTTAACAGCGAGGGTTGGATATCAACATATGAATTGTGCTGGGGGGGGGGGGGCGGGGCAGTCCTGGACATTAATGGCAACAATAAAATGCCCTACATTTGAATATACACTCCCCTTCCATTATATTCTAGGGGAAGTAAAGTCCAAAAATTAAATTGCTTTGCAAGAGTAAAGTCCAAAGAAATTAAAGTATGCAAAAACTGACAGAAAATGCCCGTGGTTAGCAGCAGAACATGCGTTTTTCTCTGGTGCGTGTGGAACATTCTCTGGACAGGCCATTTGCTAGCCATAAACATAATCTTGGTACATTCAGAAGGACAGAAATCATTCAAAATGTGTTCTCTGGCCACAGTGGAATGACATTAGAAATCCTTAACAGAGAAGGGGCGCCTGGTGGGCTCAGTCAGTTGGGCAGCCAACTTCGGCTCAGGTCATGATCTCGCGGTTCACGGGTCCGAGCCCCGCGTCGGGCTCTGTGCTGACAGCTCAGGGCCCGGAGCCTGCTTTGGATTCTATGTCTCCCTCTCTCTCTGCACCTCCCCTGCTCACACTGTCTCTCTCTGTCTCTCAAAAATAAACGTTAAAAAAAGAAATCTTCGGCAGGGAAAATTTGGGAAAGCCACATATGTGGAACTTCAACAACACATTCTAAGTGGCTCCTGGCTCAGAGAAGTCAGAAGGGGAACCAGAAGGCCTGTGGGGATGAAAGAAAATCCAGAGTGTGCAGGGGACCACCGCAGGGGTGGATGGCATTGCCCACGCAGGTAGCTTAAGGTTTTAGGTTCGCAAACACGGGCCTCCTCTCTGCCGGCCTTCTGGAATCCGTGCCCAGTGTGCTCAGTTCCCATGGAGACCAGAACTGTGCCCTTTGTCTGCACCTCCAGAGGAATGGGAGTTTGACCTGGGCCCGCTCTCCCTTTCGGAAAGCAGCACTCAGGACACAGGCCTCTTGCAAACGTCACAAATCTGTGGCGGGGCCGGCCTGACTCGGGTGGTCTTTCTCTCCCGTCCCTTGTCTCTCTCCGCCTGAGCCGCGTCTCCTGCACCCGTGTCCCTGAGACTTGGGAGTTTTCGAGTTTGTGCCACAGCGGCGGCCTTGGGTCTTGCTTTCGCCTGTGGCCCGTCGACTAGGGAAGTCTCCGTCTATCCCACAGTGGATCCACCAGAGATTCTGAGCTGAAGGTACTGGGAGGGCCGCCCTGGGATGGCGGAGTTCCCTCTGGAGGTACCCTGCAGCCACTGTCCCTCCACACCTAACATGTCCCCGCCTGGAAGTCCCCACCAGGACCCTCGATCACACATGACATCTGCACCTGGGCAAACCCACCATCAGCTGCGATTACCCAGCAAGGCCAAAACTTCGCGTGGCCACGGTGCGCCCGGGTGACGCAGTAGGTTAAGCGTCTGACTCTTGATCTCAGCTCGGGCCTTGATCTCAGGGTCATGAGTTCAAGACCTGCGTTGGGTTCCACGCTGGGAGGGAAGCCTACTTAAACAAACAAACGCGTCATAAAAGCAACAACTTCGTGTGGCCCAGGACAGACATCGCTTCCCCTGCTGCAGGAGAGATGGCCACACAGCTGGCACGCGGTCAGCTGCCCGGGCCCTCAGCTGAGTGCCACCCTGCTGAAACCTGCGGTCGGCACCGTGCGACGCCACGTGCTCTAGGCATAAAGTTACTCCCCAAAGCCCTGGCTCATGCGTCTGGTCATCAGCCGTGACTTTGTACCTTAAACGTAGTGACCAGGAAGTGAATGCGCAAGAGGCTGGGGCGCACAGAACGGGAGGCAGGTCCTGTGCCGAGCGGGGCGGGAAGCAAAGCTTCTGATTTCATAACCGGGCTCTGCGTTCATCTGCATTTACCTTTCCTTCTCTTTATCAGAAAGCTCTTTAACATTACGGACTGTGAATTATTCATGTATTTGTTTCTGCTAAAACCTGGACTGCCCCCAAGGCAAAATGGCCTGTCTCTCACGCTTTCCAGCTGCCTTGCATAGATGGCAGTGTTCTGCAGTAAAACGTTCGTGTTGTCACTGACGGGGCAAACGATGTGCACAAATATCCAGGCACGCTTTCCGCTTTCAAAGGAAAATATAATTTAACATGTTTTCTTGTAGTAAAGCGTGGTTCAGAAGCTGACTTGGGTCTAGCCCCACCCACTGGGGTCCTGGTCCCGCCCACTTTGGGCCCCGGCCCCGCCCACCCGGGGGCCTGCCCCGACTCGCTTGGATCCCAGCCCCCTCCATCCATAGCTGAGTGACTTTGGGTGAGTCCTGTGACTTCATCAACTTCACCAGCCAAGCTGGTGAAAGGCCTCTGGGGCTGACGCTCAGGCCTGGCCCAGATGGCTCTTGAGATCTGTATTTTGGTGATTCGAGTATATTGAACAACCCTGGTTATTGTAGACTATTGTTAGTACTAAATATGTGTACTCCAAGGGCATCTCACTAAATCCGTAGGACAAAAAAGAAAGTTTAACAGTAAGCAATATCAAAAGGCCAAGTACTGATAATACACTGTTAACGTTTTCGTGGTACTATTTTTATGCATCATCATCATCATCATTTTAGTCATTTATGAAGGTTAGACGATCCAGAGTGTGTTTGGTAGCCCGTCACCATGTGGGAAACAGGAGGCCGCAACCGTGAATGCTCCAAATTGCCTTGGCCGAGCACCTTGTCCGGGCAAAGCTGAGCAAAAGTATTACATCTCCGAGTGCACTGTGTTTTGGAAAGAAACACAAACTTCTGTTCAAAGTCACCTACAAATAACTAAGCGCTGGAGTGTATAAACACAGCAGCAGAAAGTAAAAGCTATTATTTGTCGAACGTTCAGTCTCCGTCAGGCATTACACCGTGTGCCATGTGGATCCTTCTACGAACGTACTTCTCACAGCAACCCTACGAGGTAAACGCTGTCATCCACCTCTTACAAGTGCAGAAACTGGGGCTTGGAGACTCTGATGGCACGGTTCACAGCTGGTCTGCACACAGCTGGGGTTCAGCTGTGTAGTCACCGTGTGACTTCAAAGTCCTGCGTTTTACCCCTAAGATACATTGCTTCATAATCTGCAGTCAGCCAGGGTTTCATTTCTAGCAACATTGATGAGGCTTTGCCTCAGATATTTCCATTAAAATTTTTTGTTTACTCTGGGAAAAAAATGCTGTAAAACACGCCGATGTTGTAAAGACAATATTGTAAAGAGCACTTCACTTGAGTACTTTCCAATAGTTGAACATCGAGGCAGCCCCTGCTGCAAAGAATGAAGACATTTCACTTGAAATTACACTGGCGCAAGACCATCAAAGTCTCCTTAACATTTTCATTAAATTGAGATACAGATATAGTTAGAGTAGTAAATCTCTTCTGATACAAGGTGTTCATTTAACAGCCAAGGCTCTAAGCAGCAGTGAGCCTGAAGGAAAATCCAGAAACACGCAGGCCTTGTTCAGAGCTCTCCGTGTGCAGCCAGACCCCACAGCAGTCAGCTGTAACTCCAACAAGATCTAAGCAGGTGAGTCCTCCAGCTACCAGAAATGTCTGCAACAGCATGCAATGAGTGTTTGCAAGGGATGGAAAGAACCAGGCTGGGTGTCTGGTCTAGCGGGCTTTATCATTCAGGTGTGGTGAGGCCAACAGACCAGGAGAAAACCGTCAAGTGAAAAGATAGTGTACTAGATCCCAAGAGGAGGGGGCTCAACACGCCATGGGGGCCCCATGAGAAGCACTAAAGCAAATCAAGAGGTGTGGGGTGGGTGGGGGTGAGAGCTTTTACTGTGGTTTCTGCAGGAAGGAGTGGGCGAGGCAGGGTGCATAGGCTTAGGATCGGCTGGTTTGAGTGACATAGGTGGGCTCTGAGAGGTAGGAGCTGCCCCCGGTTGTTGGGACCTTGCTCTGGGGTGGTTAGGGTAGGTGGGTGGTGGCCCAGAGTGTGAGGGCCCAGTAGAGCAGGTGATAGGGGTATGGGCTCCACACTGGTTGGTTTGCATTTGTGAAATGCGCTCACAGGTGGGCAAGTGTTCACTGTCGATGAGGAGTGGCTAACCCTGGGAGGGCAGTCCTCCAGGGTCACGAGGCCCCAGATGTCAAAGTATCAGAACACAGAGGATAAAAGATACGGTTAATACAGAGAACTGAGGCCTCTGGCCAACAACCAGAAGAGGGTGGCATCTTGGAAATGGCCCCTCCAGCCACGGTTGAGCCTTCAGATGAGAACCATCTTGACTGCAAGCTCCTAAGAGACCCTGAGGGAGAACCACCAGGCTAAGCCATTCCCACATTTCTGACTCGCAGACACCGAGATACTAAATGTTCATCGTTTGAAGTCACTAGATGTTGGGGTAATTTGCCAGGCAGCAATACGGCACTGGTACAGATCTGGTCTGTGCAGCGTGAACAAGGCCAGGATCGTGGGTCTGGCACCAGGCAAAGCTGTCAAGCTGGATCCTAGCACTGTCATTTACGGTACTCAGACCCTGATACACAAGCTCTCCAGAGAAGATTCCAGAGCCAATTTCTAGTCAGTTCCAGAGGTTTCCAGATGGAGGTGCTGGTGGGGCTGGAGGGCTGTGTGTCTGTGTCTGCTCTGCTACAAAGACATTCACCTGGTTTGAATTTTCTTAAATGTTTATTCTTGAGAGAGAGAGAGAGAGAGAGAGAGAACAAGCAGGGGAGGGGCAGAGAGAGAGGGAGACACAGAATCCGAAGCAGGCTCCAGGCTCTGAGCTGTCAGCACAGAGCCCAACACGGGGCTCGAACTCACGAGCTGTGAGATCATGACCTGAGCCGAAGTCGGACGCTCAACTGACTGAGCCACCCAGGCGCCCCTGGTTTGAAGGCCAGCGACTGAGAAGGGGCCGTGGTGCCCACGGTGCCCTCTCAACCCAGGGGCTAAGTGAGATGTAGCCACACCTCCAGGCCCGCGCAGGGCCCGGGGCCACCTTGGAGTCACGCGGGCACCCAAGGTCTGAAGCCTTTTCTTTCATGGGAGTCATTTTCAGAACCGCCCCAGTCCTCCTCCACCCCCACTGGTCACAGCGGGGTCTGACAAAGGAGCAGTGGTGTGTTCGTGAACCCTCATCTGTCACACTCATGAAGCCACCCGAGGTCCCCCCGTGCCTGGCTGGGAGCGGGCGCGCGGAGAGAGAGTGCGACGCGATGGGTTGGACCTACTGTAGCTTTTTAAAGTTCTACAGAAAAGACCACGTGGACAAGTCACGGTCACGGTTCGAACCACGCACCAAGCGCCCACACGCGCTGAGCGCTCAGGTTGCCGCGGGCACTCCGTCACCCCCTCTCTGTCATTGTCTTCTCAGACACTCGAGAGTGGTTGGGGGTTTTCTTCCTGGCTCAGAATCCAGGTGAGGAACAGACAGACATCCCATCGGGCTGCCGTGAATCTTCAGTCTCATTTTATCACAAAGGCCGTTTCGAAAAGACGGATCGGACAGCCGGCCAGAGTGCGGGAGGCCCTTCCAGAACCGCCGCGCGTGCCCGCCCGCGTGGTCTTTCCGGTCGCCTCACCTCCCCCACCCCCGTGCCGGACGCTGTTTGCTCGCAAGTCGAGACGTGGCTGCGTGTGCCTCGTGTTGATGTGCTTTTTCCCTTCAAGTAGTGTCAGGGTCTGGAAGAAAAACTGTGCCTTTCTCCCGTGACAGTGTGTGTCCAGCACGAGCAGGGAAGGAAGCCGGCGGCCGAGTGGAGTCCTTCCTCCGGCCGTGGAAGAAGCAGCGCCCGCCTCCGTTCCCCACCCCCCGGAGGCTTTGGGGACCGCGAAGAAAACGCTTTTCATCGTTCAGCTGTGGTTCTGCGCTTCGGGGGAGAAGACGTCCTAGAAGCCCCATTCGAACCTGGCACCTCCCGGTTCCCGGGGCGTCGCCCAGAAAGCTGCCACCGCCGCGACCGGCCTTGCTCCCACCGTTGGGCGGATCCGGCGTGACCTCCCACCCGCTCCCTCTCTGCTCGAGTCACACCTCCGCGGGGCCACCGGCAGGTGCGCCGTCCATCCCGCGGTTCTCCCCCGTCGGCCCCTCGAGCCCCGTTTTGTGCCTGTCCTGGGGCGCGTGAGGTCGTCTGCCACAGAGCCTGGGGACTGTGGGTTCTCCTCAGCGGTGCCCTCTTTCAGGTGCACGGAGCCTCCCCCACCTCCGCGTCCCTGAAAAATGTAGGAAATGCTCTTGACCGGTTCACGAAGTAAGCCAGGGTCCTGCTCGAGGGAGCAACACGTTCCCAACCAGCGGACAACCGGGAGCCGAGCGTCCTTCCCAACAAGGGATTCTATCAGAAGTTCCTCCTGCCCTGACAACCTCATTTAGAAGCAAGACAAACCTTAGCTACAAGCTATTGAATGTCACAGCACGACGCCTTTCAAGTTTGAGGGAGCCTTTGTATCCTTGTGTTACGAACAGAAGTTAATGCAGACCACTCCGTCTTCCAAAAAATCTCATCTCTCCTTCAGGACTTTGCCTCCAGGCAGGAGCTGGGGGCTGGCTAGTGGACTAAACCTAACCTGGTTCTGTATTCGTGAGTTTTTCTAACAGTGGTAAAATACCCACAACATGAAATTCACCATTTTAACCATTTTATTTATTTTATTTTTTAAACACTGATTCACTTAAGTGATCTCTGCACCCGACGTGGGGCTCGAACTCAGGACCCCGAGATCAAGGGTTGCTCGCCCTTCCGACTAAGCCAGCCAAGCGCCTTCCCCTTCATTTTAACCATTTTAAAGTGCGCAGTTCTGTGGCATTAAGTACATCCACACTGACGTGGATCACAGCCATCACTACCACACATCTCCAGAGCGTTCCATCTTCCTAAACTGAAACTCTGCCCCCGTGAAACACTGACTCCCATCCCCTCCCACCCCCCGGTGCTCCCCCTCTACTCTGCTGCTACAAATCTGACAGCTCCAGGACCTCATGTAAGTGGGATCGTGCAATATTTGTCCTCTGTGACTGTTGTATTTCACTCGGCATAACGTCCTCAGGGTTCACCTACGGCGTCACAGGTATCAGGATTTTTTTTTTTTTTTTAGTTTTGAAAATTTGTTTTAATGTTTATTTCTTTTTTTTTTTTTTTTAACGTTTTATTTATTTTTGGGACAGAGAGAGACAGAGCATGAACGGGGGAGGGTCAGAGAGAGAGGGAGACACAGAATCGGAAACAGGCTCCAGGCTCCGAGCCATCAGCCCAGAGCCCGACGCGGGGCTCGAACTCCCGGACCGCGAGATCGTGACCTGGCTGAAGTCGGACGCTCAACCGACTGCGCCACCCAGGCGCCCCTGTTTTAATGTTTATTTCTTAGAGAGAGAGAGAGAGCATGAGCACAGGAGGGGCAGAGAGAGAGGGAGACACAGAATCTGAAGCAGGCTCCAGGCTCCAAGCTGTCAGCACAGAGCCGGACACAGGGCTCGAACTCCCAAACCTCGAAATCATGACCTGAGCCGAAGTCAGACACCCAACCGACTGGGCCACCCAGGCGCCCTCGGATTTCCTTCGTTTTTAAGGCTGGTCATTTTCCAGCGTATGGATGTATCCCATTTAGTTCATCCACTCTTCTGTTGGTGGACGCTGGGTTGCTTCCCTTTTTAGCCGTTGTGAATTTAGCTCCTCTGCCTTCCGGCTGCTGTACTCGATGCAGTTACGACCGTTGGTGTGCAAGTACGTTTGGTCCCTACTTTCAATTCCTTTGCGCATACACCTAGGAGCTGAACACGACTGAACTTTTAAGACAGAATTTCCTCTCCGCTCTGGCAAAATCACAGCCACAAAAGGAGAACGTGGAATCTAGCACGCACCGAAGACAAGGCTGATTTCGTTGCCTTGCCGCCCAGGACGACTTCTCCAAGGATAACCTCCAGGCCGATGGCTCAGGGCAGAGTGAGATTAGGGCGCGGGCGTTGTCCTCCTGAAATCGGAAATTGTGATGGGATTCACAATCCATTTAAGAGCATTCACCCTGGGACTTTGTAATTTAAAAAAACGATAGAATTGACGTGGGATAGAAATTTAAACTTAAACATTTCGAATAACAACTTAATCATATCCTAGAATCTGGGACTGCCACACACCAAACAGAGGATAAGAAATGCAGAGCCATGAACGTGCGTGCAGGGGCTGTGTCGCACCAGAAAGCCAGCATTCTTGGTCCACAAGATGGGAGCTCATCTTTCAAATTAAATTTGGTAAGTAGGTTTATGATTATATTTTTCCCGAGGAAATGTGATTACTTTAAAATATTTAATGTATTTTTGAGGTGCAAAGACTGACATACAGATATTAAATAGATCAATATTAACTAGAACAAAGATTGATAGCCATGGATCTTGTCCAACCGTCTCATTTTACAGATTAAAAAATTTGAACTCAGAGAAGTCAAGAAAATTACCCAAGTAGATGTAATTTCCAATTCTCATTCTTTACATTAATATCATGATGCTGTGTTTATTATCCTAAAATTATCTCCATCGTGTTTCAGAGAGAGGCTTTTCTCTCCCATGTCAGGACTGGGAGGGCATTGAGCAAAGCGCACCCAGGACTGGGCCAAGCAGGCCTCCTGTCGCCCCCGCTCGGGCGTCCTCTTTCCCCTGACAGGACTTCCCAGCCGTTCCTTCCCGGCGCCCTGGGTTTGCCGCGCCGGCTGGGGGGAGGCAGCTGCTGCTTCTCTAGCGGCAGGGCCTGGTATGTGCGGTCTAGGGCCCCTGTCCTGTACTCCAGTCTCCTGTGTCCCCGGCCTCAGCTGCTGATCTGGAAATGAGTGGCAATGAATAACCATTTCTTCATCCGCCCAGGTAACATCGTGGAAAGTTTACAAGTGTCTTACGGGAGAAAATTTTAAACACATGTGAAAGTAGGTGCGCTCGGGTGGCTCAGTCAGTTAAGCGTCCGACTTCGGCTCAGGTCATGATCTCATGGTTCATGAGTTCAAGCCCCCCACTGGGCTCTGTGCTGACAGCTCAGGGCCTGGAGCCTGCTTCCGACTCTGTGTCTCCCTCTCTCTCTGCCCTCCCCTGTTTGCTCTCTCTCTCTCTCTCTCTTTCTCAAAAAATAAATAATAACATCAAAAAAATTAAAGCAAAATTACTTGACTCATCAAATATCCAGGTTAGGGTTTGGATTCCCTGCCTCGTAATTTTTTACTTGGTTTGAGTCAGGATTCAAAGTATGTTCATAGGTTGCAATTTGTTGACATGTTTCTGAAATTTGTTTTAATCTCTAGGTTCCCCCTCTATTTCTCTCTTTTTCGATGATTCATTCCCGAAGACACCAGGTCCTTTGTCCCAGAGAGCCGCACGGCCATACAAAATGCATCCCACTGTGGGGGGGTCACACAAGTCAGATCTGGGGGCCTGGGCAGCTCCAGGGGCCACTGTCGGCAGGCCGCTTCCCCCGGGGGCGCCTCAGGAGGCTGGTCACACTGGTCGCCCTGTTGTCTCGTTAGCCGTCACCCACCAGCGCTGCCGGGTCCCTGACTCCACGAGGCTGTGCCAAGTGGAGCACTTCTGGCTCCCGGATCCCAATCTGCTCCCTCTTTATTTACTAGTGACACATTAGTGACACGCTTCTATCAGGAGGGACTCCCCTCATCGATATTTGGTAACCTGATCCAATAACGAAGGGAAAGGGGGACAAATGCGTCATTGGCTCTTTACCGTTATCCACCAGCACTGAAAATACTGCCCTGGGTCCTGCGCGTTCTCCCAAGGACCAGCTGTGTCTTCAGGATCGGCTGGCCATTGTCCCCGTCCCTTAGAGGCGTGCTCTGAGGGATGGGCAAGGCCTGTCATTCGTGTGGCCCGCACCTGATGGCCCATGCTAACGAGGGGGGTCGGGCCCCAGGGAAGACCCACGGCTTCCTCAGAGGGGTTTGTCCTGGGTCAGGGGAGCTGGAGATTTAAGAATCGGCCATGCCCCGAGTACGGTCGCACTGGCATGCCGGGAGGCTGACACATCCGTGACGACAAGGAAGCGGCATTTGAGACCTGCCCGGACCTCGCCCTGCGTGTCCCCCTTTGGCTCGTTCAGATTTGTGTCCTTTATAAGAAAAGTGTCGTTATAAGTATAGCTCTTTCCTGAGTTTTGTGAGTCTTTCCAGACGTTCTCATTTAGTCCAAATTGTGGAGCCCGAGGGTGGTCTGCAATTTGTAGCCAGCTGGTCAGAAGTGAGGGTAGCCCCTGGGGACCCCAAACTTCCAACTGGCATCCGGAGCAAGCGCAGGTTCGTGAGGGCAGTGCCCTTCACCTTGAGTTTGACTGACTGGGTACCAGTGAAGATTTTTTAAGGTATCGGTGAAAACACAGTTGGTGTGCTTTAAGCCACTGTAGCCACTGTTTTTCTGGACGCTCAGATTGCCCGGCTTTGGCCAAAGGGGCATGTGAGCCCCGGCTCCCACACCCGTCTGGAGTGACTCTTGCCATCTGTGATAGCTTTCGTGATGACAAGACATCCCAGGCTCAACTCAGATGACCCCAGCCCCATTTTTGAAAGAGCCCATCTTAATGTCTTTGACAGAAATGCACTGCAGACCTCACTGCAACCGGAAATGTCTCTCTCTTTTATTCTTCCTTGAAATATTTCAAACACAAGGAGAGAGGGTCTAGCAAGTACCCATGTACACATCACCTAGATTTAAGAAATAGTTCCCGCATTTGTTTCAGACCCTTTTCCCTTGAAATAAATAAATACATACATACATACATACATACAAGTGTCAGGTGTGAGAAGTAAGTCCTCCGACCCAATCAAAGGAGGGACAAGGAGACTCGGAGCACGGGGAGGTGAGCCTTTAATCAACCTTCTTGCGGGAGCGGGTGTCTGATGGACAGGCACACTCGGGGTGGTTACAGCAGACCATTTATCTCCTAGCTCATAAGTCCCTCCCCTGGTTCCTCATTGGCTGATATTACACGGGTCACAGCCTCACCCGGAGATCTCCTGTGCCCACGTAAGGCAAACAGTAGCCTGACTGGAACAAATGAACATTCCCTGAGGTGACACAGAGGCTCCAGGCCTTTGGCGCATGCTGATTGCAAAGTCCTCAAAAAATAAGCTTGTGAAATGGAGAGGGGAGGAAGAACCGGGAAGTGGGGTGTCTAAGGGTTTGGGACTCCGTTGTGGGGGTGGGGCGGGCTCGCTCTACTCCCGACAGGTCGTGAACCAATTCTGACTAGACAACACAGCTTTTATTTGGTATTTCTGAAAATGAATCGTCTCACTTACCTCTCACATCCAGCGTTGTTGAAGTAGTCCTACGTGTCCCGGTGTCCCCCTCTCCCTGCTGCCCCACAGGGAACTCTCTTAAGCTCGATGTGCCTTCCACGGCATCCTGTCTCCCGTGTGTGTGTGGTGTGGCTCGGAACGCTCATTCTTCCGATTCTTTTGGGGTTTTTTTTAAAGTAATATGCGAACATGGTTTTCAAAATCAAATTGCACTGCAAGGCTTTTAACAAAAGTAGGTCTCTTACAACTTAGCAGCAAAAAAAAAAAAAAAAAAAAAAATCACCAGATTAAAAAATTGACCAGAGTTATTTCTCCAAAAGGGACACAAATGGCTCACACAGGTTTATGAGAAGGTGTTCACCATCACTCATCATCGGGGAAACGCAAATCAGAACCACAACGAGATCTCACCTCCCGCCGTTAGGATGGCTGTTATCAGGAAAACAAAAGATAGGTGTTGGCGAGGATGCGGAGAAGAGGGAGGCCTCGTGTGCGGCCGGTGGGAATGTAAATTGGTGCGGCCACCGTGGAAAGCGGCGCGGAGGCTCCTCCAGAAATAGGACTGCCACATGATGCAGCGCTTCCCCCTTCTGGGAATTTAGCCAAATGAAATAAAATCCGGATCTCCCGGAGACGCCTGCACGCCCGCGTTCACAGCAACGTTGTTCACGACAGCCAGGGTGTGGAAGCAACCTGAGTGTCCTTCGGTGGATGAGTGGGGAAAGAGAGCGTGCCGTGTGTCTCTCACAAGGGACGACCCAGCCTTTGAAAAACAGAAGGAAATCTTGCCATTTGTGGCAACGTGGCCGGGCACGAAGGACGTCGTGCGCAGAGAACTAAGCCGGTCGCAGAAGGACAAATACGGCGTGATTCCACCTGCGCGAGGAATCCAGACTGGTCAAACCCATCGAAGGACACAACGGTGTTGTAGGCATTTCTCTGGAAGTGGTCGAAGGTGCTCCTGCAACGTGACGACCGACTACAGCACGCGTGAGCGTGGCAGTCGGCGTGTCTTTGAGAAGCTGTGAAGCGCGACACCGTGTGCTCACGCGGACGACGTCTTCCGTCTCTTCACAGACGCACCGACTGCAGTGAAGTCCGTGTGCGCTGAACGAAACGAAACAAAACAAAACGAAAATCTCATAGAAGCGGAGCGTGGCGCGGTGGTCGCCCAGGGCTGGAGAAAGGGGGGCGCGGGGAGTCACCGAGACAAAGGCGCAGCCGCTCGGCGAGAATAAGTCCTACACAGACCGTACAGCATGACGCCCGGAGTGAACAATCCTCTGTCCTACACTTAAAGCTTGCCAAGAGGGTAGATCTTATAGGCGGTCTTATCCCCCAAAACTAGAATAATTATTATCATCGGTGGTTATTAATTGTTATTAATTATCCTTATTAACAGTGATTGAGTAATAATTGCAATCGTTAATAATGATAGTAACAATATCAATATTATTATTTATATTATTAACCTATCATACATAATCATATGTTACATATCACATTATTTTATATTATATATGTAATACATAATTATATACCATGATCATAAGTGATTATTATTTATTAATAATTATTAATTGATTATTAAAATTATTATTATAACAGGGTGGGAGAAAACTTTTGACGTGATGGGCGGGTATATGCGTCGATCGTGGCGATGGCTTTGTGGGTGTATACTCATCCCCAAGCTCATCAAGTTATCTGCATTAAATATGTACAGCTTTTTGTATATAAAAAATGGTTTTTTTTTAGTGAGGTCTCTACATCCCTCAGTCCTCAGGGGTGACCGCTTCCGATTCTTTCAGTCATTTATCCTGGTTATGTCCCTCCTTATTTCTATGTAATATACACAATCAGCTAGCCCTTGATCTTGACGTCTTCAACACTTGGTTGCGTTCGACGACGTGAGGTTATAGATTGGGATTGCAGCTCGCTGTGCCCCTTCCCTCCCCCACCTCCCCAGTACAGATATATCACAATTTTATTTTTTACCAGTTTTTTTTTTTAAGTTTATATATTTATTTTGAAAGAGAGCAAGTGTGCATGATCAGGGGAAGGGCAGAGAGAGAGGGAGAGAGAGAATCCCAAGCAGGCTCTGCCCTGTCTGTCGGGGCTCAGACTCACCAACCTGTGAGATCATGACCCGAGCCGAAATCAAGAGTGGGCTGCTTAACCAACGGAGCCACCCAGGCGCCCCATCACAATTTGACAGTGTATCCACACTTAGCGTTTTCATCATTATGACTGCGTAAATACTTTTCACTGCCGACCCGAGTTCTATGCTAGTGCTGTCCAACAGAATTTTCTGTGATGAGGGAAATGTTCTATATCTGAGCTGTCTAATACGGAAGGCCCTAGACGTATGTGGCTGTGAGCTTTTGCGACCAATGCAGCTGAGGAAATGAACTGTACTTATTCTAATTAATTAAAATTAAATAGCCACTTGTGTCTCATGGCTATCATCCTGGACAGCACAATAATCTGTACTGTGATTGTGTTTCCCTTCTTGTATAACCTTTTTCCTGAAGTTAATACCTGTGTAATTTGGGGGGCTGGCTCAGTTGGTAAGGCATTCACCTCTTGTTCTCAGCATCGAGAGTTCAAGCCCTTCTTTGGGTATAGAACTTACTCAAAAGAATAACAGTCTAATTTTTTTTAGTGTTTATTTATTTTGAGAGACAGAGAGCAAGAATGGGTGAGAGGGGGAAAGAGAGAGAGAGAGAGAGAGAGAGAGAGAGAGAGAATACCAAGTAGTCTCCATGCTACCAGCTCAGAGCCTGACATGGGGCTGACTTCACAACCCATGCGATCATGACCTGAGCTGAAATAGAGAGGTGGACGCTTAACCCACTGAGCCCCCCAGGCGCCCCAAAATAACTGTCTAATTTTTAATATATTTCTTTTTCTTTGAAATGTCCATTTTTTCACCCCCAGGAGCCCTATAAAATGTCTCCCAGTGTTTCCAATTCTGTCTTTATGCAGTCACACCTGTCAGCCATACTTGTCCGTTACACCTCTGAGATTACACAGCTATTTCTCTGGAAAAGCCGTGATCTCCTGTGACTCGGTTCACCCATTGGGTGGAACACATCTACCAATAGCTTGCTAGAAAAGAATACAAGAGAAGTCGATTTTTTGTGAGATCTTCTTTTTTTTATGTTTATTTTTGAGAGAGAGAGCGCGTGAGTAGGGAAGTGGCAGAGAGAGAGAGGGATAGAGAGGGGGAGATAGGATCCAAAGCAGGCTGCACACTGTCAGCGTAGAGCCCGACGTGGGGCTCGAACCCGTGAACCGTGAGATCATAACCCGAGCCGAGATCAAGAGTCGGACGCTCGACAGACTGAGCCACCCAGGCGCCCCTGGTGAGATCGTGGGTGTCTCTGAAAGCCTTTTTCTATCCTCGCCCGTAAGTAATAGTTTGGTTGGATATAGAGCACTAGATTCATCATCTCGACGATTCTGAGGATTTTGAGGATTTGATGAGGCTCAGACTTCCAATCCTTTGTATATAACTTTGTCCCTCCCTCGACTCCGGAGACGTTCAAGATCTTCATCCCTGATATTCTGAAACTTTACCCCATGTAGGTCTTCTTACATTCATTACTTCCGGGATATCGAATGGGTGCCCTCAACCTCGCGTCTGCCTCGTGTTCCCGTTTGATACGTGGTTCCTGAGCTCGGCCCGCGCCCAGCTCCTGTCTACACACAGGGTCTGGCAGTGACACGAGAAAGCAGGTGCCCGCTCTTGGGAGCTCTCCGGGCCCGGGACACGTCAATGACCTGAGCTCAGAGGAAAACAGGCCAGGCTGGTGTGATGCTGGCAGGAGGCAGGGTGGAGGGCAGCGGCTCAGAAAAGGTCAGGAAAGCCTTTTTGAGGAGGTAACTTGAGGGATGCCAGACTGTTGGCAGGAATCAATCAGGAGGGGATTTGGAACCCGGGGACCAGCCTGGAAGGAAGGCCCTGAGGTCAAAGGAGCCTTTGTGGCACGTTGTGACCCAAAGGAGCGTGGGGGGGCCAGAGCCCGGCGTGGAGAGAATGTTCGGGGAGACAGGCGGGGCGACCCTGGAAGGCCACGACTGAGACAGTAGACTGGCTTCTGCCTCCAAAACGGGAGGCCCTGGAGGACGCCTCTGACCCCGGACAGGAGGGTTTCAAGCAGCCGAGGACAAGATTCGGTTTACGGCTGATGAAGACGCTCACCTGTGTTCTACCAAGTAAGAGCAAGGCTCTCTTGTGTTGTTTTGGTTTTGGTTTTTAAAGGTTTTTTGTTTTTTTTTTTTAAGCTTATTTATTTACCTTGAGAGAGAATGAGAGAGAGCCGAAGGGGCAGAGAGAGAGGGGCAGAGCCCGACCCGGGGCTCCACCTCACGAACCGTGAGGTCATGACGAACTGAAGTCAGATGCTCGCCCACTGGTGCTCCTTGTTTTTGTTTTGAAAGATTTTATTTTTAAGTAATCTCGACACCTAGCCTGGGGTTCAAACTTACAGCCCCGGGTCAAGAGGGCTCCCTCCACCGACAGAGCCAGCCAGGCGCCCCAGAGCAAGTCTTTAAACTATGGGTTGAAAAAGTCAAGGAATTTTGGAACATCATTCGGCCTTAAAGAGGAAGGGGATTCTGACACCGGCTACACCGTGGATAAACCTCGAGGACACCGTGTTAAGTAAAATAAGCCAGTCACAAAAGGACAAATACTGTGTGATTCTACTCGAATGAGGTCCCCACAGCCGTCAAATTCAGAGGCAGAGAGTAGAAGGTGGGCGCCGGGGCTGGGGACGGGGGCAGTTAGGGTCAAATGGGGACAGAACGAATGTGCTCAATACCGCTGAACTGGACGTGTAAAAACGGTCAAGATGGTAAATTTTACGTTGTGTGTATTTTGCCACGGTTAAAAACAATACAAATGGATTTTGAAAAAGTCAAGGAATTTGAAGGGAGTTCTGCCAGTGATCCCCGGAGGGCTCCTAGACAAGCGAGGCGAGCTCCCCTCCCCTACAGCCCGTCTCGGTTTGTTTGCCTCCGGTCGGTCCGCAGAGCCCCTTCCCGCCCCTTCTTTCCCAGCCCTACTCGGAATCCTCCCTCGGGACCAGAGAGGGGCACACCCCCACCGTCCCCACCGGCTCTCCCTGGGGGCACAGCTGAGGGTCCCTGGTTATTTATTGCCTCTCCTTCCTCCTTTTTTATCCCCCTCCCGGTCTTCTGTTCCCTCCTGGGATCCTCCAGGGGCGAGGCTGACGGCGTTCTGAGCCTCTTGGTCCTTGACCTTCTTAGACTCTTGCCAGAGAGGAGAGGGGCACCTCCCAGGGAGAAGAGGGACCCGATGAGGCCCTGGCCCAACTGCTTTCGAGGGGTCCTCGGGAATCCTGATCAGCGAGTGCGTGACAGAGCGCTGAAGGGCTGGTCAGTAAACACCCGGCCAAGATAGCCAGACTAAAAGGCCTCTGCACGTCAAAGGAAACCGGCAACAAAATGCCGAGGCGGCCTGCAGAATGGGAGAAAATATTTACAAATCATGTATCTGATAAGGGTCAGTATCCAAAATATCTAAGGAACACATACAACCTAATAGCAAAAAACAAAAGCCCAGATTAAAAAGTGGACAAAGGACCTGAACAGGCATTTTTTTTTTTTAAAGGAGACACACAGATGGCCAACAGACACATGAAAAGATGCTCAACATCTCTCATCATCACGGAAATGCAAATCAAAACCACAACGAGATGTCACCTCACGCCTGTTAAGGTGACAGTCATCAAGAAGACAAGAGATGACGAATATCGGCGAGGCCGTGGAGAACAGGGGACCCTTGTGCGCTGCGAGTGACCATGTAAATTAGCCCAGCCATTATGGAAAACAGTATGCTGGTTCCTCGAAAAATTAAAAACAGAAACTACCGTACGATCCAGTAATCCCACTTCTGTATATATCGTGTCCGAAGCATTTGAAATCGGAATTTCGAAGAGAGATCCGCACCCCCACGTTCACTGCAACATTATTCACAACGGCCAAGGTGTGGAAACCACCCACGTGTCCGTCCGTGGATGAGTGGATAGAAAAAGATGTGGCCTATATACCCAAGAAAGTATTATTTAGCCTCAAAAAGGAAGGCAATCTTGCCAGTTGAGACAAATACCATGTGATTTGTGACAAATCCCACCAATACTCATAGGTGGAGTCTAATATAGTGAAGCCTACAGAGACAGAGAGTAGAATGGCATTTGCTGGGGGTGGGAGTCCAGTTGGGGTCCTGCTGGGGGTGTCTGGCTGGAGGAGTCCGGCTGGGGGAGGGTCAGGCTGGTGGGTCTGACTGGGGGGGTCGGGCTGGGAGGTCTGGCTGGAGGGGTCCAGCTGGTGGGGGAGTCTGGCTTGGGGGGAGTCCTGCTTGGGGGGTTTCGGCGGGGGGGGGGTTCTGGGAGGTCTGGCTGGAGGGGTCCAGCTGGTGGGGGGTCTGCTGGGGGTGGTCTGGCTGGGGGTGTCTGTCTGGGGGGGTCCAGCTGGGGGAGGGTCAGGCTGGTGGGTCTGACTGGGGGGGGTCGGGCTGGGAGGTCGGACTGGAGGGGTCCAGCTGGTGGGGGAGTCCAGCTTGGGGGGAGTTCTGCTGGGGGGGGCTTGCTGGGGGGGGTTCTGCTGGGGGGGCTTGCTGGGGGGGTTCTGCTGGGGGGGTTGCTGGGGGGGGTTCTGCTGGTGGGGTGGGCTGGGGGGTCAGGCTGACGGAGGGCAAACAGAGAGGTGTCATTTGTGGGAACACTTTCAGTTCTGTAAGACGAGTAAGTCGTGGAGATCTAATGCGCGGCAATGTGGTGACGGTTAACAGCACCATATCGTGGACGTGAAATCTTCATAGCGGACACACGTGAAATTAAAGCTTCTACTTCTAACCTCCCCCGACACACGTGGTAACTACATGCGGAGCAGCTCGGGCACACGCAGACAGACACGTATCCAACCCTCTGCGAGGGCTCGGCTCTGGACCGACACCCCGGCGAGTGCTTCCATCCGGTCAGACTCCTGCTGCCCCCGGCGTGTAACGGCCAGCGGCCTACAGACACGGGGCCGAGGGAGGCGCTGGGGACGGGAGCTCGAGTACGGGAGAGGTGAGAGGTGCACATTTTACACGGCCGGCGGGGTTTTTTTAAGGTTTCAGAGGCATAAGTGACTTTTGAAGGAAGAGGGGGACCTCGGATGCTCTGTTGTCGGCGAGGCTGGAGCCTTCTCGAGCTACGTGGTAAAGTCAGTGACCCTAAAAAGAAATTCATTTTCAGAAATTATTTTTAAAAGCCGCGAGCCTTTCCAGGACTCTCAAAGCATAAATCATGCCTTTCACGAAAACCCATAAAATATACTCAACCTGCGAGATGAAATGAAATCGAGACAAACCTAATCTTTGCAGTGACTGGTTGTGTTCCCGAGGCGAGACAGAAGGTCGCTGTCAGGGTTCTCTGTTTCCAGACAAGCGATTCATAACCCAAAATAACAACCTTGGGTAGTTTTTCGCTCTAGAAACGGCCATTGCTGACATATTTCAACACATCCCTGCTCTCCGGAACCTTCTCCCTACACGGGTAATGTGACCGCTTCTAAAGCAACCTTCATCTCATTTCCTATGTGCCGCGAGGAACAGTTCACACCCACCTTATCACAACGTGGACAGTATTCTGTGACCGCAGGAGCACACTCCATCAGGCCTAGCACAGCCTGGTACAGGACGGGTGCTGTCCCGTCCAGAACGAGCCGTGTGTTACGGCCAGTAGATAAGGCACGTGGTGACAGTCGCCCTGTACAAAAGCCACACGTCTGCTGTACCTGACATGGCCCTGTGTCTGAGTTTGTGAGATCCTGGAACCTTCCCAAGGAGTTTAGAGCCTTAAAACAATTGAGCTGAAGAAAATCTCAAGAATCAAGTAATTCTTAACTCTTTTTGATTTAAAAGGAAGTACAGACGTCACATTATGTGGCTGAGTGAGGTTACTGAGCGTATTGTGAGGGTGTGTTCAAATGAAAACCGAAGGGGCGCCTGGAGGGCTCAGTCGGTCAAACATCCAACTTCGGCTCAGGTCATGATCTCACGGTTCGTGGGTTCGAGCCCCGCGTCGGGCTCTGTGCTGACAGCTCGGAGCCTGGAGCTGCTTCGGATTCTCTTTCTGTCCCTCCCATGTTCATGCTCTCTCTCTCTCTCTCTCTCTCTAATATAAAAAACAAATAAACATTAAAATGAGACCTGAAAAGTATGGAATGTGAAAATCCAAAAGCAGAGACCGTCCCATCTCTGTGGCCAAAATGGATCAATCATTTTGAATAAGTGATCGGTTATTAACAGATTAGGCCATCTCACGCCAGCCTGTTTGTTGCTTCAGCCGGCCTTAGCACGATCATTGAATACACCGGGGAACACTGGCGTTGTGATGACGTGGGTGAAGAGGCGACAGGCTCGGGGGGCAGGGGTCGCCTTCCAGGTCCTCCCCCGTCAGACAGGCACTGGTGTATGCAGGTGTGCGGGGCCCAGCTGGGCAGGGAGGCCATCACTTCCCAGAGATGCTGAGCAAAGCCTCCTGATTCCGTGGAACTGCTCTTAGGGAGCAAGGAAGGCTTGAGTTCGCCGTTGTAGGAGATGAAAATTTAAGTGTCGTGTCCGTTTCCCGTGGCGGCTGTAGCAAATGACCAGGACTTTAGTTGCTTAAAACAACACGTGTGTTCTGAAGCTCAGAGGTCCGACACGCTCCCACTGGGTGGATGTCAGTTGTCAGCGGGGCTGGCTCCTTCGGGAGGTCTAGGGGAGAATGGCTCTTCCTGGCTTCTAGAGGTTTCCAGAGGCCGCCACGTTCCCTGGCTCGGGGCTTCCTGGCCACCACACCACTCCCACTTCTGCTTGTCCTCACGTCTCCTTCTCTGGCTCTGACCTCCCGCCTCCCTCTCCTAAGGACCCTCCTGGTACACTGGGCCCACCCGGATAATTCACAACAGTCTCCCCCATGTCAACACCCTTAACACCATCACATCTGCGTGTCTGTAGGGTGGGGTGTTCACAGGTTCCGGGACCACCACGTGGACCTCTTTGGGGGGCATTACTCTGTCTGCTACAAGTGTATTTTTTGTTTAAAATATGTGGGAGACCTTGTGGGTTCGAGTCCCGTGCCGGGCTCTGTGCTGACGGCTCAGAGCCTGGAGCCTGGTTCCGATTCTGTGTCTCCCTCTCTCTCTGCCCCTCCCCTGCTCATGCTCTGTCTCTCTCTCTCTCTCTCTCTGTCAAAAATAAACACTAAAAAAACTTTTTTTAAATATGTGGGAGACCTTCATATTGAAGAAAGAGAAAGTGTTTTGAGGGCATCCAGGGAGCAGAATTCAGTATTTTCAGAGCGGAGTGACCAGCCTGGTGACACTGACTAAAGACAATTCACAGGGAGTCTATAATGTGGCCACGAGGCGGTAAATGACTCCAACCCCGACTCTGCACGTTGTCCCGTAGCCGGGGCTTACTGACAAGCTTGTAAGGATCCCTGAGACCAGTACCTTTAGCAAGGAGAGCACTTCTTCTTTAATTTATTTTTTAATGTTTATTTACTTTTGAGAAAGAGAGAGAGAGAGAGAGTACAAGCATGGGAGGGGCAGAGAGAGAGGGAGACACAGAGTCTGAAACAGGCTCCAGGCTCTGAGCCATCAGCACAGAGCCCGACGCGGGGCTCGAACCCACGAACCGCGAGATCGTGACCTGAGCCGAAGTCGGATGCCCAACCGACTGAGCCACCCAGACGCCCCAACGAGAGCACTCTCTGAGCCCTGCTGTGTGCTGTGATTGCAGGGTACCCTGTCCCAAAGAGGCTCGGGAATGTCTCATTCAGGGAAACATCATGCCCCGAAGGCTATAGACTGGGGGCACATGACCAGCCTGAGAGGAGAGGCCAGGGAGCACCGCACGGAGACGTCGGGGACAGCTGGGAAGGGGCAGCGGGAGCACGGTGAAGGGACAACACGGTCCTCGGGCTCTCATCATCCACCCACTAGACTTCTTGCTCACCCTCCAGGACAGCGTGGTCCCTCCTCCTCCTCCACGTCCACACGAGGATCCCCGACCTGCTCAGACGGGTCAGGGGTCCCCGCACGCTTGTCCATCCAGACACAGGTCTCCCGGGGCTAGCGGGGGCCCATCTCGGCGCAGGGAGACGTGCCCGCCGGAGGAGCGCCGTTCTCTCACGCCCCCCACGCCCTGCGGGCCGGCGACAGCCCCACTGGCCCGTCTTCCTCCTCCAGACAAACCCACATCGGCTGGTTGGAAGCCAACTCTTCCATTTCTCCCGCTCGCCTCCCCTGGGCCAAAGTCAAAACTGATGCATCAAAATGGCTGCCACCTGGAACAGTCAGAAAAAATGCCAAGCGCCATTAAAAATCTTTCATTTTAAAATAAATTTTCAGCACGCGGGCAAGAGGAAACCATGCTTCTTCCCTCGCGAGCTTAAAGACGGCTGGGTGCCACGGAGCACCCACCCTTTGTGCGTCTTCCTCCAACCGTTTCCGGTCCAGGTGCTAGAGCATATTTCATGATCAGTTTCTAAACTGTCTGGGGCAAAATGATCTAATGACCCTTTATCGGTGTGATTTTGGGCACACGCTCGCAGCCCTCCCTTCGCGAAATAAATCAAGACCCTTAATTAACAAAGACTGCGTGATTGCCAAAGCCATGAATTAGTTTGTGCGCTACCTGCGGGATCACAAAAGCACAGTAGTTACAATTAATGGATTTAATTTTAAATGCGAGGGCCTCTGTATCAAAGTGCTAAAGAAGTCCATCCTGGCATTCTTATTACTCTTTAATTATAATTGATGTACCTGGGAAAGATGTCAGCGGCATCCATTTTGACACAGGTGTTAGGTTCCCCTTAACAGCTCCCCATTCTTGTTCTGATCGTCAGCGACCGGCAACATGGGTTTGATGAAACCCAAATTTATTAGGGTTATTAAAAGTCATTAATTATTTGGCACCATCTAGATTTCATTTGCTTCATCCTTAATGAAAATTGACAGCTTTATATTTTTAGGTGTGAAAGTGGGATTCAGTCTCCAGCGCTTCCTGTCCTGTCCTACGCCCAGCCGCCCCCACCTTTCCCCCATCCCTCCCCGGCCTTTGCTCCCCCTGCCCCTCGCTCACCCAGCATTGATGTGTAGTCCTTTCCCTCTCAAACAAACGGGCAACTTGTCTTCCCTGCGCTCCTTTTCATGGGCCCCGTGGAAACCCCACCCCCCACCAAAGCCAAGGACAATGGTTTCAGTCCAGAAGCGGGCTCTGAGGGCGGGATCCAGCCACAGCGAGAGGAGACCAGAGGGAGCTGGGAATATCAAAGCCCAGCCCGCGCTGAAAAGGAACACGGCCTCTCCATCTGACGCTCTCCCTCCTGCCTCGGTAATGGATCTGGGTGCTAAGCAGCTTGGCTGGCGTGGAAAAAACGACGCCGTGTGTGGGGTCACTTCTACACACGAAAACCTGGCAAGCCATCTGTCCTCTGCTCCCAGGGTGAGTTTGGCAAATGAGGGCATAAATATTGTCAGGGGCGCCCTGATTCTAAGAGCCCGTCGCCCCGTACACGTGACCCACCCTGGGAGACCCGAGGTTACCAGCTGTGGCTCTGTGCTAATGTCTCCTCGTTCCTCCCCCCCTCTGGCCAGCGAGGTTGCTGGTGGTGAGGCGTGACAATGCTGGTGGCTCCCCAGGAGGATGTGGCTGTGTCGTAGGCAGATGCTGCCTCTCACAAGCTAAGTGGGGGCCCCATTATTCACTGGAGCCGATTCCTATACTGTGCATACCACACTCCCCGCACTCTGTATATTGTTTGGAAAGAGGGTTTGTGACTCATGATGTCAAATGCAGAGAGCACGTGCTTCAAGAGCTGGGCAAGAGCTGGGCATTTCCCGCTATAATTAGAGGTTGATTTGGGGACAGGGGAGGGAGCTGAATCAGGAAAACAATCTTGACAAAGCTCTGTAAATATTCATTCTCTTACTCAGAAACTGTAAAGCTCCTGCTAAAAGTGCAGACTCAGGGGGCGCCTGGGTGGCTCAGTCGGTTAAGCGTCCGACTTCGGCTCAGGTCATGATCTCGAGGCTCGTGAGTTCGAGCCCCGCGTCGGGCTCTGTGCTGACGGCTCAGAGCCTGGAGCCTGCTTCCGATTCTGTGTCTCCCTCTCTCTCTGCCCCTCCCCCGCTCATGCTCTGTCTCTCTCTGTCTCAGAAATAAATAAACGTTAAAAAAATTTTTTTTTTAAATAAAATAAAATAAAAGTGCAGACTTAGTCAACACCATGCACGGGCACTATTGTTGCCCCTGGATGTGTGTAGATGCATCTGTACATACATAGAGCAAGGACAAGAATACTTTCAAAGAAAGCAGAGTTTTCCCTCTGATTGTCTATGTAGAAAAAGGGGAAATGAATGAAAAGGATGATTTGTATCATTTCGGCAGAAAATACTGCAAGCAAGGAACGAGAGTTCGAATCTGAATTGTCACGGCTGGCCGGCCACACTGACTGAGCCCAGGGACCAGCAGGGCCGACATGTTCTCTCCCCACCAACACATCCCCCAGGAGCCCTGTGACACCCGTGATTGGAGGGACAGCCCCAGAATTAACGTAGTTGTCTAAGTTCTTACTTAAAATGCACACTACTTACGAATGGGACTGCAGGGTTGTACAGGACAGCAAGGTTTCTCAACCTCGGCACCAATGACATGTTGGATCAGATAGTTCTTTGCTGGGCGGGGGGGCTGCCCTGTTCGCCGTGGGGTGTTGAGCAGCACCCGGGCCTCTACCAGGCGATCAGGAGCACAGGGCCTGGCTCCAGGGGTGCAGGGAGCGAGGAGTCTGGGAGGGCCTCCTGAGCGCAAGGTGCAGCCTGAAGACACCAGCCCCGGACGGGGAGGGGGTAAGAGCCCCTCGTTCTTACCGGCATTCTTGGGCTTAAGTGTTAGGACACCGAATGGGCCCAGTCTGGGGGACACAAAGATCAGTAAGAAACATCTTCCCGACTACAAGAAGCGCGGTCCAACAGGAAAGGCGCGCGCAGAACCATCATCCGGGTGCGGAAGTGATGGGGGAATCGACCCCATGCCCAGGGCCCGGGGGCAGAAGGCCCGTGTTGCACACACCGGGGGCCACGGGCCCTCCTGCCTTGCCACAAAGCTCCCCTCTGGTTTTCTTCTCTGATTCGACAGTGAGTTTGCGTTGCTCGGTCCTGAGATATAAGCCTGTGTCCAGTCAGCATTGCTAAGCTTTTGATGTTCTAGACTCGATTCGAAAGCCGAAGGCCAAGGCCGGTCTGCACACGTTCACTCTGAGAAGCGCAATGGCCCAGACCGGACCGTCTTCCACACCTTCCCTGGGTCTCGGGCTGCAGTCACTCCGTCAGGAAGGGGTGCCCGCTGCCACTGTCCTCCCCGGACCGGGTCCAGGGCCTGGGGATGGGACCAGCAGCGGGGACAGCGGCGTGAGGGGCGCGTGAGCTCACTCTTAACCCCCCGGGCCTGGTGGCGCCTGTGGTTCCACTGACTGTCCTGGCCCGTGGGCGGGTGGGCCTCTCCTGGAGGTGGATCGAGGACAGGGCCCAGCTCTCCAACCGCAGGCTGGCCGTGCGGCCACCTTCCCCTCAGAGGGCTTGAAGAGGGAGGGGCAAGAGCGGCTTCCCTGGGGAGGCCCCGCTCGGCAGTGTCCACGTCAGCACGGTCCCCGCTAACCAGACCCGGAGCCCACGCGGAGCCAGCCCGGAGGACACGGACGTGAGAACGGGTGTCCGCATTTCCTGCCACGCAGATGCAGCCCGCGTCCGCTTCGGGGAGGGAGGCCAGCCGGCCAGGCGCCCGCCTCACGCGCCTTCCTTGAGGACGTGTCGGCACTGCTGCCATTTTGGGGTGTTCTCCTGGGGAGGTGAGAACAGTCTCATCCGTTCATACCTCAGCAAGGGTATCTTAGACACCTCATGGCAAATTAAGACTGTTTTCCTGAGAATCAGCAGGAATGAAATGTGTCTTTTTTCTATGTCTAATCAATGTAATGGTGGGGAGCCCCCCAGACACCAACGAAAGAATCAAACTGAAAATGTTCCAGAACATTCTGGGACATTCTTCAAGTCTGCATCATGCTGGACCACAAAAGAACACCTCAAGGGAGGCAAAGGCACGGGAAGGTACTTCATCCCACAAAAGTTAAGATCCAGACACCTCTGCCCAGCCAGTAGGCCCCGGACGCAGGCCACCATCCAACACTTGGGAGCGATGGAGAGAAAGAGCCTCACGTTTGCTCTTGGTCTCCAGACTCGGGACGTCATCACTCCTGGTCAACGGAGTCCAGGAGAACACCAGGTCAGTCTCTGCTAAGCAATAGGTCTCTGAGAAATTGTGCAAGTCCAGAACGATTTCCTTCTCTCTGGCTACTGCCCTCGGTGCTTCCATCAAACAGACCCCATAACTGTAGAAAGCGCTTCAGGTACGTAGCAAATCCATTCCCCCAGTAACTTAAGGTCCTTCTGGGAATCTGGAGAAGGAAGCAAAAGGCTAGAGCAACTTACAATACTATTTCTTTACTTATCCTCAAGTATATTTTTAAGTTACTGCAGCTTACGAGACTGAAGATGAAAACTCGAATATGAATGTATACAAACTACGAGTTCCAGAATTTACTGTGGGCAAACAGTTGGCCAAACCCGGGCCTCACACGTGGTGCAGGTGACCCGCACAGTGCTTACGCCCCAATTTTTATTTTAAAAATGTTCGAATCCGCACAAAACTAAACACATAGTACAACGAACATGCACACATCCTCCAGCTACATTCACCAGATGTTAACATGTTGTCACATCTACTTTCTCTCCCTGTGGACAGGTGTGAATATGCGGGTACGTGTCTCCCTGTGAATGTGATGTGTGTGTACATGTGTACACGTAGATGGGGGTGCGCTGTTTATGTGGGTGTGTACGTATACATTTTTTGCTGAACCATTTGAAAGTAAATTGCAAACAGCATGACTTTTACATGTAAATACTTCAGCATTGTGGGGGGGGGGGCGCCTGGGGGGCTCAGTCGGTTAAGCGACTGACTTCGGCTCAGGTCATGATCTCACCGTCTGTGAGTTCGAGCCCCGCGTCCGGCTCTGTGCTGACAGCTGGGAGCCTGGAGCCTGCTTCAGGTTGTGTGTCTCCCTCTCTCCCTGCCCCTCCCCTGCTCATGCTCTGTCTGTCTCTCTCTCTTTCTCAAAAATAAATTTTTAAAAAATAAATAAACACTTCAGCCTGCGTCTCCTGAAGTAAATGTCCATTCCCGTGATGCCATTGCCTCCAAGGCAACAATTCCATAACATCGTGTAATATACCATCACATTCAGATTTCCCCACTTGTCCCCCAAATGTCACTTAAAGCTGCATTTTTTGAAAGTCTTGATCCCTTCAAGGTCCATACATGGCATCTGGGTCTCATTCTGTGGGTCCCTTTTACACGAGAACCCTCCTCCCTTTGAGAACCCTCAAAGGGTTTTCCACAGCATTGAATTGTTGGCTGAGGCCAGGCCAGGTTTCCCCAGCTCTGCCACGTGACCCCCTCTCTGTGGTGTCCTGACTGTCTCCTCCTAATTCCACGCAGGCTAGCCTCTCTGGGAAGAAATGGCTTTGGTGACGTTTACACGGAGAGTTTGTTTTGGCAAAATGCGTACGCACGGGACGGACACCACTCCCCTGTTCGCCGAGGCGCCCACCCCACGTCTTTAAACCAGGCCCGTTCCCTCTTTCCTCTGCCCGCCTGGCCCCTTCACGCCAGATGCACTTCTGTGCCTCATCCAGATCGCCCAGGTCAGGAAGGCTGCAGTCTGGCTGCCCTGGCCCGGCCCGGGAAGGGGCACGTACGCGGCCTGGTGATTAGTCTCGACGCGTGGGGCCTGGCCAAGTCCACAGCTGCAGACCCCTCTCTGGGGGCGCGCGGGACCAGAGACACCAGCGTCAGGGGGCCCCCAGGCCTGATGGTCCTGCGGTTGGGGGTTCCCAGGAAAGCCCTGAATTCCGCCAGAACTCCCGGAAACATCGAACGAGTAACACCACCACCTAATTTACGTGTATGATGCCACATTTCCTAGACCTTTTTTCACATACTATCCAATGTTCAAATCCGTCCTACGAAGTAAACAATATTAGTCTCATTTTACTGATGGGAAAGCCCTCAGGGAGGCGAAAGTGACTTCCCACAGACAGGAAGACAGGAGCCAGCACAAGGCCGTGAGAACCCGGCTGTGTGGACCTTGGGCAGGGTTCACACAGCAACTTTCTGTGATCTCCCACATACGGACAAGAGAAAGGTCTTTCTGGAGTGTTCCTCAGCCTGAGCGCATTGATGGTCCCTTAGGGGAGCCCACGTTCCGGTCCCGAGACGGCCCACGAACAAGCACGCGAAGAACAATGTGAGGAGAGGGCCATGTGCACCGAGAGGGGCCGGGACTGCCCGCGGGGGGTCCCAGGGCATCGAGGGTGCAGCTCTGGGGTTCCCTCGAGAGGACTTGTTGATTCTCTAACAGCCCTGCCAGGTGGCGCGTCCACCCTCAAGTTACCTGTCGGGCCTTATCGGAAAAGAGAGAAGGGTGGGGCGGGAGGGAGGCAGGAGGCCGAGGGCAGGGCCAGACGGCTCACGGTTGCACAAAAACCCAAGGCCTGCTTGAGAAAGAAAATTCAAAGTTGCTATTCCCAAAGCTTTCCGGATGCCAAAGAGGTTAACCTTTCCGAGCCATTTGGGGGTCAGGCTGAACGCATTTATTCCCTCGCTCAAGGAGAAAACGGGATTTGGGGATGTCAGACCACAGCCCCGGGAGGCCAGGAACAGACACAGCGGAGAACGTGGTTACCACATTTTCCGTGTTCGGCTGCACCGATGAGAAAAAGAAAAACAAGAACACTTTCCCTGTGGCTTGGCTATAAATTTTGTGGTAAATAGGGCACCTGTTAAATTAATTCTAAGTGATATTAAAGTGATTAGGTTTGCAAAAAAAAAAAAACAACCCATCAACTGAGATGTGCTCCTCGGTCGAGCCAGTGCCATGGCCTGGTTTTCAACCACCTTGATGTCCGGGCCAGGCTGGGACTGCTCTGTCACAGTTGGCTCCCAGCACTCCCGAGATTCTCAATTAGGGAGAAATTTTAGGAGCAACAAAAATTATGAGACGAATGTAGCTTCATCAGTCATTTTCCCGCAGAACAGAGGCAATTTGAAGAGTTTTAACACTCTGAAGGTCAACATTAAAAACCAAGTAATTTATTCCCACTGATTTAGGGATTAACATTGTGCCAATTAATCAATTACACAGCATGACGAATTGACAATTAATTGACGTTTCAGTTCCAATCTGGCAAAGCTTTTTGATTTCCATAGTGAATAATAGAAAAATCTCTAAATTGAAAGGTTATGAGCGTTTCTCCCAAGATCGAAATGAAAAGGTATAGAGGAGAATGCGGAAGATCAACCATTCACAAAATTTTAATATCGTCAATACACGCCGCTGTCTTACCAGTGAGCAATGTCACTGATCAGGGGGCTGAAGCAGTAGGAAAACGAGGACCTTTTCTTACTGGTGATTGTGTTTCTCTGTTGATTCTCTGAACAGGTGCTCATGAATTCACAAAAGCCTCTCACTGCGGGGAGCAGAGGAGGTGAGCTCAAGTCCTCAGCAACTGTTACAAACAAGGGATGTTCCAAGGGGCTCGCGGTGTGGGTTTAGCGCTCCTCCCTGAATAGCTCTTGGTGTTCCCTGGAGTGGGGCCGAATGCAAGGTCACGGCGACATCATACTGTCCCTCCGGGGTGGAGTGCCACCGGCGAGCAGCCGCCCCAGAACGCAGCTAAGTCGCGGCACGGGGTCACGGTCGAGAGGTTCACCATGAACTCAAGGAGCCACCAGACGCCTGGAGCTTCGCGGAGAAGCAGTCCATCCAGGAAGGTCGTGCGGGAAAGGGAGGGCAAGGAAGCACTCAACGTTTTCGGAAGATCTTTCCTTTCTTCTTTGGCCTCCCTTCCTGTCCTGGTCTCCCTGTCCCCCAGCCTGCCAAACACGCCGACCTCTTGGGCTCCTGACCTTGACTTGGGCCGGGAACGCCTCCCCCCTGCATCTCAGTCCTGTGTTTCCGTCTCCACCAACTTCTCTATCACAGAGACGAGAGGCCCAAGACGCTGCAGAGAAAAGCCGTGGGGCAGGGGCCGGGGGCTGTCACGGGACAGCAGCTTCCCGCTGGGGACAGCTTTCTCAGGAACAGAAGCGAAGGAGAAGAAATCAGTGAGGCTTTGCGCCAGAAGGCTGTCACATCGGAACCACAACTGGAGTGACATCCAGCTTCCAAGAATCCGAACTATAATTAGGCAAAGGGACCAGTAACTCCATTGCGGGGAAAAATTAAGCTCTTGACAGAAAGAGCTGCAAAGTAAAATTACAAGAGATGACTGGAACGTGGGCCACCGTTAACAGAGACCCTCTCCCGTTCTAACGGTGGCCGTCTGAGACCCCACCGCGGCCACAGTCAACAGGTGCTTTCTCCCCGAGACACTCTGGCTTTTGAAGACTCTCTCCTCCCCTTTGATTAGCTCAGAAAAGCTCAGACCCCGGACTGAGGGCTCGGAGAAGGAAGGAAGACACAGGAAGTTTGCAAAGTATGTTCTGCCCGGTGGGCACAACCTGGGCTTAAGTCCACCCGCTGTCCGCGGTCTTTTCCTTCGCCCTCACCGTCCGCTCAGTCTGCAGGCGTTGCCTCTACGGTAGCCAGCTTCTGGCTAGGCGGGCGGCGGGGGCTTGTGTCTCCCTTGACTCTACAGCCCGGGCTGGAAGTTGTGGCCGAGGTGGGGACACCAGCTGAGATGCTGGGTGGGGAAGGGCAGAGGCCCCAGCAGGGGTCACGGGCGGGAAGGGCCTCCAGAGGCCGGCTCTCGCCAGGTACGCTCAGGCGCAGGGGTGACCGGGACGGGAGGAATGGAGGCCCGGAGGGCCAAGTTTATAGCAGAGACGAGCCTGCGCTGGCCAGAGAGCCCCTGGCCGGTTCCCAGTCCTGCCCAAGCCTCTAAGCGACCGCTGCTCATCCCAAGTCTCTTCCCGGCGAGATCCCGTATTCGTGAGGAAGGCAACCAGCTGTAGGAGGTAGAAAACCTGTCCAACAGTGGCTCCTGCGCCTGGGGACTCTGTCACATCACAGGTCCCCAAGTAGACGACCCACACCTGACCCACATCAACTTTAAAAATGCCGCCAGAGACTCAGGCTCTTACAGTCTGTCTGCTCCACGCTTCCCGCCACGGGAGCTTCTAGACTCAGGCTCGTTACCCAGGGGCTTCAAGGTGCAGGCTCCCTGTCCAGAGCATACCTGTCCTTCTGCCGGGCAGAGAGGAGGGACGGGAAGAGGGAGGAGTGCTGCTTCCTATGTCAGGCTAGCTGAACTTTCTAGAACTCACACCCAGACTTTTCCTTGCATCTCGTTGGTCAGGATTGTCACGTGGCCACACAGACTTTCCCAGGAGTCTCTTCCATGCTTCCACTCACATCTCATTGGTCAGGACTGTGTCGCATGGCCACCACAGCCGCAAGAGAGGCTTTGAAGAGCTGGTGGTTTAGTCGGGCTCTTTCCTCTCCTCCAGAGCCCGCGCTCTTTTCCAGAGTTAGGCCCCGGGCCGTGGGTGGACGTACCAGACAGGTAGGGAAGAGTCTGGGGGGCAGGGGACAAGGAGGCGGAGCAGAGGCTTAGACGCACGGCACACGGCGCGTCACCCCGGGCGTGCTGCTCCGGGCACGAAAGTCCTCCGTCAAGCCCACCACAGACTGTGACCTGGCAATCCTGTCTCCGCAGGGACGCTTGGCTTCTAGACCAAATTGTTCTTTAAGCAAATTGGAGACGGAGGCCAACTGCATCGCTCCTGTTAATTAGCGAACCAATCTCCTTCAGAGGCCAGGAGCCCAAACACGCGATCCGTCATCCCAAGTTCCCTTTCCGCTCACTCTCCAAGCAGAAAGGATGGCTCGGGTGGGCCGTCCGCCCGCCCAGCCCTTGCGTCAAAGCCCACCGCGAGGATGGGGTGCAGGACGGAGCATCAGCATTTAAGTAGCCTGTTAACGTCTGGAAACCTAAACAGTCACAGGACGGCAATAAAGGAGTTCTTCAAATGTTGCTGGAGAATGTCCATAAAGAGGATATAATGGAAAGGACTGCCCAAATGTGCAAGGATAATATAGTTAATGTATTACTTCTTTTATTATTTCATCATCTTTCATTAATTGCTGGCAGCGTGCCTGCGGGAGTTGGTTCTATGGAAAGGGCTTTTAGTTAAATGTCTTAAATGAAACGACCACTTAGAACCTGCGAACAAGGTTGAACCAAGGTTCACTTGACTTCAGTAAATCTTGTCTGAAGCGGGTACAGAGGAGGGAAGAAGGGGGTTCACTGCGGGAGAGCCTAGCAGTGCAAGTGCTTAGATCCCCCGGAGCTCGGCACCGACCGCCTCAAGTCTGCGGGCACAGAGGCGTGATTTGAAAAGGGGCCGGGGGAGGGCTCGTCTACCACCTGCCCCCGCTGGCCGGCCCGCCGTGCGGCTCTCGCGAGGTGACCGACTGGTCTCTGAGCCTCTGTCTCCTCCCGTCTGCACCTCTCTCAGCACTCTCCCCGGCACCGCGCTAATCGCCTGGCTGTGGAAGGGTCACGTTACTTACCGGGGCGGGTGGGGAGGAGCGGGGGTCGAACCCCAAACCACAAGACGGCCCGGAACCCGGATGCCGCTTGCTCAGGACGGCTCTGAGGCCCCCAAACACCCACCGATGCTGCTGCTTTAGGGCCCCACGCCGCCCTCCGTCTCCCGCGGTCTCCGCCCTCCCTCTGTAGAAGCAGAGGGCCAAGGTATTGGGCGCACCCTGGGTGCCAAGATGTCCCTGCCGCGCTGGCATTTTGTGACCTGCCAGCCTCCTCTTCCTGCGAGCCTGGGCAAAAGTGTCGAAACGCTGCCAACGCCTCATTTCAGCAACTTAACACTCCCCTCTTCTTTGCACGTCTCAGATCCAATCTCGTTTCATCCCGCAAGCGTTTGTGAAGCATCTCCCGTGGGCCTCACACCGCGAGGGGGACCAGGAAGACGCCGCTTCCGAGAGGCAGGCCGGAAGGGTCGCGGGCCTGACCGAAGGCGGTGGCCACGGACAGGAGGGTGAGGACCTAGGCTGGCTTGTCGGCAGGTCGATGCCGAGGCCTGGGTGGCCACGTGGACGAGGAGGTGGGGGACAGAAAGGAGCTGAGGAGGCTTCTAGGTTGAAGCTTTCTCTTCGGGCCTCACCTCTGGGTCTGCTGGACATTTCCACTCAGGCGTCCCATTCGTACCCACAAACTGCCAAATCCCAGACCGAGCGAATCGACTTTCCCCCAGAACCGACTCTCCTTCAGACACTCCGATTTCTTTCAATGACACTAGTTTAACTTCCTTACGCACCAGGTTTTCTCTGCCCCCCCAGCCTCTGGCCTCCGTTCAATCCCGTAACTCCATTCAGGCCCCGAACTACTGGATTATACGCCAGAGGCGCAAGTATGTGTTCCATAATGGTTTGTGGAATTTTAACTGGGCTGATATGAGTCCTTCGTGAATTAAACTCTGTCCTAATCGTCACTTCTGTCTCCCCAACCTGGTGCAGCCGTGGCTGGTCACCCGTCTAAAGTGGACCCCCGCCTTCCCCAAGAACTGTTTATCTCATCATCTCATTTGGTTCCCTTTTAAAAAGTAATCTCTACACCCAGTGTGGGGCTCGAACTCACCACCCCGAGACCGAGAGTCACGTGCTCCACCGACTGAGGCCGCCAGGTGCCCCTCATCTGGTTCCTTTAATAACACTTTTTGCTACATGAAATTATCTGGTGCAGGTTTTGACTCGCACATTATATGTCCTTCCCAAGGAGGATCTAAATTTCATGATGGCAGAGACCGTGTTTATTCTGTCCCTTGCTGTATTTCCAGGGCCAAGAACAGGGCCGGGTGTCTGAGAGGAGCCTGATAAATACTTGTTGCGTTCATGAAGTCGTCTCCTCTGCTTTAAGATTCTTCTTCGAGCCATGGTACTCACACCGTCAAGTCAGACTTCACAACACGGCACGCTTGTACTCGTCACCTGCCGTCAGAAGACTTCCCACCATCAGAGAAACGAGGCTTCAGCTCAGCCTACCTCAGAACCCACGAGACCCCGACCAAGCTCGCCTTCCGCCTACAGGTTCTGGCACAGACACCGCCATGGCGTGCCCCCGCCCTGCACGGTTCCGCGTGTCCTGGTGAGATCTCTGAACTGCAGGTCGTAGAAACCGATTGGAGCTGGTTGAAAGAAAGAAGGAAAAGAAAAGGCTAGTAAAGTTTCCTTTTCCCGATGAGAGCTGTGGACGTGGCCGCTAGTGATGGTCGCACGCCTGGCTCCCAGGCCAGAGGCCGACGGCACCTTTTCTATAAGCGTGTGGATATCTAGGAACTCCGTAACCAAAGGCTGGCCGTCACCTGACTACCCTAGAGTGAACGCCACCATTGAAATGCCGTTTATGCACACAGATGGTGGTGTGCCACCCAAAACGCAGCGACTTAAAGCAACAATCGTTGCTTTTCCTCACAAATCTCGAATTTAGACAGAACTCCTCAGAGACTGCTCACTCTCCTTCCCACAGGGCAGTGGTTTCCAGAATGGCTCATTCACATGGCCGTCCGCTAGGAGCTCCGTCCAGCCTGCTGGCCTCAGTTCTTCCGTGCGTGAGCCCCTCCCCGGGGCTATTTGGGCTTCCTGACAGCATGGCGCTGGCCTCCACGATTGCCGAGAAGCCTGGGCGGAAGCCACGAGGCTGCTGATGACCTGACCTCGGGAACCTCGGCACATAAATCAAGAAGAGGAGAAGAGAGTTTGTGGCCACCCTTAATCCATCACATACACAGAACCCTGGACAGCTTTTGGATGCCTCGTTCCTAAATGTGAGCTGAGAGCCAAATATCACACGACACTGGAGGAATTCCAACATAAAGACAAAGATAACAGTAAGGAAAAAGAGAAAAGCAAAGATATTATAAAGAGCAAAAGCAAACTAAAAAACAAAGGGATGACCCTGGATCCCTGAAACAATAGAAGAGAACGTTACTTTAAGCTGGGAGCGGTTACAAGCAACCAAATGTTCTTAGACACTAAAAATAGAGGCAACTGAATAGAAACTTTCAGCGTTTGGAAAAGAAGTTTGAAGAAATCTGTCAGAAAAAAAGTATACAGAGACAGATCGAGTAAGAGGGAAAAAATAAGGAAATTAGAGGGGAACAGCCCCAAAAGTCAAACTTTGGACAGGTAGAGTTTCCAGAAAAGGAGAAGAGCAGGAAAGACGAAATCCAGAACAGAACATTCCAGAACGTTCCCCAGGACTAAGGGACAGGAATCTTTACATTGAAAGGGCTCGGTAGACACAGCGCACATTACCATTTTTGAAAGAAAATTCTTTTTTAAGTTTTATTTATTTTGAGAGACAGAGTGCACACACACACACACACACACACGCACACACGCACGCACAAGCCGGGGAGGGGCAGAGAGAGACAGAATCCTAAGCAGGCTCCACGCTGTCAGCATGGAGCCCGAAGTGAGGCTCAAACTCACGAACCGTGAGCTCACCACCTGAGCCAAAATCGAGAGCCGGGTGCTGAACCGACTGAGCCGCCCAGGTGCCCCTGAAAGAAAATTCTTAACTGAAGTGTATTTGAGATGGCCCTCTGTCCTACGGTCACAGGACACTGTAATTCTCATGGCAGGCTGCAGTCTCACTGGGTGAATATTCTACCACTTGGGCATCCATTCTGCTGCTGGTGGATCTGGGCTACCCCCAGCTTGGGGTTGTTACCAGTTTTGCTGCCATGGACATTCCTGTTTGTGTCTTGGAGGAGATGCAAGGAGAAGTAAAATCAGGGGTCATAGGCTAGAAAAGCGACCTGCTCTACTAAATACTGCCAAGCAGTTTTCCAAAGTGGTCGAACCAACTTACGTTGCCACTGGCCATTCGAGAGAGTTCCAGCTGCCTCGTTCTCTTCCGCGGCAGATCTGTCTGTCTCGCCCATAGCCATTCAGGTCAGCAAAGTGAATTTTCACAAGACCTGCAACGAGGAGCCTCACTCCACGATGTCAGAGATCTTTACATCTTGTTCCGGAAAGAATGCGAGCAAGAAGGTGGCCAAGTAGCACGAGTCCAGGGGCCGACTCTCACGGGGATTTAGGGGCCACCTGATGGGTTTCAGATTTGATTCTGTGTGCACCGGGAGCTAGGGGAGAGCTTTTGGTGAATATCTGGAACGTTCTTTAGGCGTCAGCGTGGAGCACAGATTAGCGAAAGCCAAGATAAACGCACAGAGAGCAAGCAAGCTATGCGGCAGCAGTTCGCGGAGGCACCGAGGAAGGCTTGGACTGGGCGGCGGGGGGATGGAGAGAAACGGATTCAGGAGTGGTTTGGGTGCAAGACTTCGGGCGACAGATAGGACGTGTAGACTGAGGGCGAGAGGGAGCCCCACGGTGCTCCCGTGTGCCTGGCTCAGTCAGCCGAGCGAGCGGGACACCGTGACTGACGCCACACGGAACAGGGTGAGGAGGAGGCGAGCCCGGGCTTGGAGACGTCGAGCAGACGGCGCCTGGAAGTCACCCGAACGGAGACCCCGAACGAGAGCCACCTGTTATCAGTCCGCAGCTCTCCCGAGGTAGAGGGTAAAGATACTGAGTCGGGAGTCAGAACCGTGAAATCAGACCAGTTGCGCAGAAAGCTGGCTTCCAGTGAGAACAGACCATGGGCCTGAACGCTGAGAAAATGCCACACTCGATACACGCGGGGAAACCAGGAAGCTACTGCACAAATCGGGGGAGGCGGACGAGGGAGGTGGGATAAAAAGAAGTAGATCCCCATGGGGCGCCTGGGTGGCTCGGTCGGTCGGTCGGTTGAGCGTCCGACTTCGGCTCAGGTCATGATTTCACAGCTCGTGGGTTCGAGCCCCGCATTGGGCTCTGTGCTGATGGCTCAGAGCCGGGAGCCTGCTTCGGATTCTGTGTCTCCCCCTCTCTCTGCCCCTCCCCGCTCATGCTCTGTCTCTATCTCAAAAACAAATAAACGTTAAAAAATTTTTTTTTTTTTTTAATGAAAGTAGTAG
The DNA here is from genome assembly GCF_007474595.2 of Lynx canadensis. NCBI lineage: Eukaryota > Metazoa > Chordata > Mammalia > Carnivora > Felidae > Lynx > Lynx canadensis. The sequence goes on along the minus strand of NC_044304.2, from coordinate 167,378,219 downwards.
ATCCCCGGGCTGTAGACGCAGAGACTCCGGGCATCCTGGTGGGGGGTGTGCTGTGGAGGCTGAGGGTGGGCTCTGGGGGGGGCGGGTTTGGGCCAGCACCGGGCCAGAGCTGTAGTCAGAGAGAAAGGAGGAAAGCCAGGGAGGGGAAGTCACTGATAAAACTGTTCTTTAGAACTTCCAGATCGTCGACGTTTTTGTCCAGAATCATCAAGAGACTTCCGTCTCTGTAAGCCCCTCCTACCAACCCCACGTCTGCCCCGAGCACCCACCCTGCCCCTTGAAGGCGCCGGGTGATGGTGAAATGCTTGTTCTAGACTGAAGATCGCTAACGGACGCCCCAAGGTCACATTCGCTCTGGACGTGGGATAACCGGGCCTGGAAGAGAACGTCCTGCTCTCTTTCACAGACGCGCATCCCTGAGTCTCTGGGCTGCAGCCTGAGACCGTCTCACTCTGAGAGAAGCGAGGGCAGTTTGGAGGGCGCTACCGGGGAGGAGAGGACCACCCCGCGTCCACCACCGAGGAGAGCTGTTCTGCCAGCCTCTGGGGTTCGCGAGGGAAACAGAATTCCTAAGTAGCCACAGTCATCTTCCTCCTCACAACAACCCCTTCTAGAAGCGTCCTGATCTCGGAGCGGATGTCCACATCGCCCCACTATTTCTTTGCCCGCAGATCAGCGGGGACAGCCGGCCAGCAGCATTCTTTATGGAAGTCCCTTTCCGTAGCCATCACCCACCTGAGAGAACCCAACAGGGGACCAATAATCAAAAAGACTCACGGTAGGAACCAGGCCAGACCCAAGAGCCAAGGTTAACTTCTCGGTTACCCGTGCCTGTTCCTCCCTGACCCAGAAACCCAAGAGGTGGCGTTTCTGAAGCATCTGTCTAACCGATGGAGTCGAAAACTGGGGCAGGCTCATTTGTTTGTGTGATGTTGATTGCCAACGGTTAATCACCAAGGGTAAGTGGAAGAAATCATTCCTGTTCATTTGCAAATGGAAATCAGATGGGGACTGGGCTTAAATGCATCAGCGTTTTCACTTCCAAATGAAAGGGTTTCAGAAAGACAGCTGACCTTGGGTTGCCTGTCAGACACCTGCCGGCACTCAGGGCGTCCTGTGCCTTTTCCAGACATTCTAGGGCCCTGCCATTCCTCTATCTTGAAGACAGACCCATTTAGTTTGGAAAGTAGGAAGCGTCTCGGGTGCTGTGAAATCTCAGGCACATACAAACAGCCACTTCTCCCTTTTTATTACTCTGCAGGGACCGGGAGATGCCTTTCACCTCGCTTAAGGAGCCTGAGCAAATTATGCTGAAATCCTTCCAAGGGTTGAAATATGTTTATAAATTCTCCTGGCTGAACTGTTGGCCCCAAGAAGTCTACAATAAGAAAGCACTTACGTGTTGGGTGGGTCCTTTCTCCTCCACCCCCTTAAACGTGCAGTGTTTTCTGTTTACGGGGCGGCGTGTCAATGCTGCGTTTTCGTCCTGCATTTACCACCCTCAAGAGCGTGTGCATCAAGCCCTGAAGTAATAGCCCCGTGTATCAGATGTGTAATGAATTTCTCCCCTTGCCGGTGGATTCATTACCGTGATTTATGGCTGTTTTAATGTACACAGCCTTCTTAAACAACTTAGAGTTGATTGTTCTGGAACTAGGTCTGGGTCTCAGATAACTCCCTGGAGCTGTGCCATTGTTCGGAGAGTTATTGGTGTCCCCCGGGCAGGTAAACAACCTTGGATCAAAGGCTTTAGGTTACCCACAAACGCCATCGATTGAAATGGGAAGCCCTTATAATGGGGAGGGGCGCGGCTGTGATAATCCTTCTCAAGACCCAGGCGGCCCAGAGCCACAGGGAAGTGCGTCTCAATCCCGGGCAGAACTGGAGCTTCTCCATGAAGCCTGGGACAGATGGAGCTAGGTCACAGGGGCTCGGCCCTCCGCCGGCTCTCCCGATCATTCAGGGCACTTGGTCTTTGCCCAGTAGGCCTACAGGGACACGGGACCGAACCCCGACTGACGAGGACGGATCGGGGTTCCGTCAGCAGAAAGATGCCCCTTTCATTCACAAGAAGCTTTGTGGTTTGGTTTTTAATACTTTTCACTCGATTATCCTATGAATGGCTTTGACGCATTGTCCACAATTTTGACCTACACCAAGCACCTGCCTGCAGATTGAACATCAGGCCAGGGTTTTCTCCAAAGGGTGGGAAGGAGAAGCAGGGAGGGAGAACAACAAGGAGGGCGGGCCCTTTGTTTCACGTAAAATCACCAGGGACGCCTGATGGAAGCCTCGTCAAACAAAGAAAGAAGGCTCTGGAAAGGAGTGGGAGGCGGGTGGGGCATTCTGAGAGGCACTGACCGGAAGGCAGGGAGCCCCGAGGAGCACCCCCCGCGGCCCGTGGGAGGCAGGGACGGTGCTGGTGCCCGGGAGAGACTTCCCACCTGTGCCCGGTGAGAGCCCTGGCAGGAAGCAGGGCCTGATCCCCAGGGCAAGGGGCAAGTAGGGCCCTTCCTTCCAACCACCAGGGGAGCCCTCGGCTTCACCGACTGCCCGGATGTCCCCGTGGGAATGGGACCTACCGAAACCCCGCCGACCAAGAGGCGCTGAGTTTTCTTCATTGTTGGGACCGAGTATATGTCACAGCCTCCCGTGTCTTCTTGTTTTTCTGTGGTTGCTTCAGGCACCCCTGGTCCCTGCCCCGGGCACGACCGCCCGGGGGCCACCACTCCTGGAGCAGCGGTTTCTACCACATCGGGTTCAAGTCTCACACCGACCCCGGGAAGTTCTTCTCGGTACTGCCGCGCATTTCACTGATAAGAAGCAGACAGTCAAGAGGCCGCCTAATCTGAAGAAACACAAGTGGTTTCGGGGCGCCTGGGTGGCTCAGCGGGTTGAACGTCCGCCTTCGGCAGTCCGCGGGCTCGAGCCCCACATTGGGCTCCCTGTTGTCAACGCAGAGCCCACTTTGGATCCTCTGTCCCCCTCTCTCTGCCGCTGCCCCACTGTGCTCTCTCTCTCTCCTTCTCAAAAAATAAACATCAAAAAAAAAAAAAAATGAAAAGGTCCCCTTCCTCACTGATAATAACAACAAAATGCAAATCGCCTCTAAAAGGAACCGATCCCTCACTCAGCTGACCGGTGAAGCCGAAGTTTGGGGCTGGTGGGGGGTGGGGAGCCAGCCCTGGCACACACGGCTCTGTGCAGGGGTAAACTGATACAATCTCTTCGGTGGGCAATTCGGTATTATCTCTCGCAATTTTAGACGAGCATACCCCCTGAGCCAAGAATTCCCCTGTAAACGTCCTTGTAAGTATGCACAAAGACATCTTTATGGGGATATCCATCACGCCATTGTGTTCGGTAGCATCCGGGGTCAAGGGCTCCGGTCTTTGCTCGGCATAAGAGACGCACTTGATAAATATTTAAGTTATGTAGCCTAATCACTGACTGTATCGGGCGGAGGGAAGGGTAAAAGCGAAGTGTGGGGACACTGAAGACGCTGCCCGGCTCCCTCACGAGGTTGCCCGGGGCGAGCTTCGTCACCGCCCACCTGCAGGACGAGCCGACCTCAGGGTCCCCATGCACCCGGACGGCCCCCGCTCAGTAGCACCGAGACAGTGAGGAGAAACGAGCTGTCAAGGGTAACCTGTGCTCCCTGAAACCCACGGCCAATTTTCTTCTGCAGTCGCGGCCACCATCACCTCACTCCCTTCTGCAACCCCCATCTCCTCGCTGCCAACGAGTCCAGGTTCTTGCGGAAAAGGAATGTATCGGGAATACAGCGGCAGCTCACGGGATGGACCGAAGGCTTGAGAACAGGCTCAGAGAAGGGCAAGAAGATGAGGCGTGGTGGCCGGCTTCCAGCCGGGGTCCGGAGCAGACACAGGCTGGGGCCACCTGTTGCCACCACTGGGTGCCGCTTGCTGGATCCTGGCCTGTCCCACCGGCTCAAGGCTCAGCACGGGTGGGAACATCTATGGGACCAGCCTGGGCACGGGGGCTGGGAGGAAGAGGAACTGGACCCCGCTGGCTTCCGTGGGGGAGGGGAGCCCCTCCCCCACCTGCACGCAGGAAGGGACTGGCTCTGACTGCAATTACCTGCGCCATCACGCCATCGCTTGGGGATTCCTTTGTTCAGTGGATCGATAAACATTTCTTGAAATGCAAACGCAGGTGGTTCCCTCGGCCCCCCTCCCACGCTCCTTCCTAGAGAATTTGCTCCAGCCCCAACTCCTGTCCTTGCTTTTGAAATGTTTTCTCCCACATTCCTTCTACACCTGACGACACCAAGGAGGAACGCCTCACCCGAGAGAACCGACCCACGCCAGCCTGAACCGATCAATCTTTCCTCTCTCTCTAATGTGAACTGAGAGACCAGGAGGAGTCAGCAGTGGACGGTGGGTCCTTAGATGCAAGGTCAGGTAAAGCCAAACCAGTCAGCGCTGCGGCGGGCCAAAGGAATGGGTGCGTATGTGAGCGTGTGCACGTGTGTGCACGTGTGTGCCACGTTGCGGGCCACGCTGTCCAGTTCTGGGAGACATATGGCCCAGCTCCGTTCTGCTTCTGCCTTGGGCGTCCGTGAGACGGCCTGGGAATCCCCTTGGCAGAGGCCATCTACCCAAGCTAGGTCGGGGGGTGTCTCTTCCTTACAACCAGACAACCGTGTCTGAAGACAGGTGCATCGGGAGGCCTGGGCTGAGCAGACACCCTGCAGGGTAAGAACACAGCTGTGCCCCCGGCCGGTGGCCCTGGAACAGCCATGAAGACTGGGAGGAGGGAGCCTGGGTGGCTCAGTCGGTTAAGCGTCCGACTTCGGCTCAAATCATGATCTCGAGATTCACGGGCCCGAACCCCACGTCGGGCTCTGTGCTGACAGCTCAGAGCCCAGAGCCTGCTTCGGATTCTGTGTCTCCCTCCCTCTCTGCCCCTTCTTGTCTCACACTCTGTCTCTCTCTCTCTCTCTCTCAAAAATAAACATTAAACAAAATTTTTTAAATAAAAGGAATAGGAGTTCTCTTATCTACTGAATCTACATCTAAATGCAGTCACTTGTAAGTGACTCTGTGACGTTAACACAACCCCCAGCAGGAAAAGCAGACTCCTTTCCACTCTGTAATTTAATGCTCATCAAAGTCTGCAGTGCTGGGCGCCTCGGTGGCTCAGTCGGTGAAGCGTCTGACTTTGGCTCAGGTCATATCTCGCGGTGTGTGGGTTCAAGCCCCACGTCGGGCTCTGTGCCAACAGCTCGGAGCGTGGAGCCTGCTTCGGATTCTGTGTCTCCCTCTCTCTCTGCCCCTCCCCCACTCACGCTCTGTCTCCCTCTGTCTCAAAAATAAATAAACATTAAAAAAAAATTAAAAAAATAAAAAGACTAGGAGGTCCCCGCCGATCCTTTGAGCTCAGGCCCTTCTGGAGCAGATGGGGAAACCGAGGCCCACGGTGGCCACATGGCATCACCCACATCGCACTTCGGTCTGAACGGGACCCGGCCCTGAAGCCGACCGTGAACGGTAAAGATGAGCCGCGTGGATTGTCTGTGCTCGGACCAGCTCTTCCTCCGCCCTCTGCCCTCCGCCAAACGGACGAGGAGATCTCCACTGCTGTGTTGCCACTTCCCGTTTGGGACCTGAATCTACTTCAGGCAACACGGGAGGTAACCCGACCCAACAGCAGGTGTTAATCGGCCGAGCCTGGCGACAGGCAGTTCTGACTGACCTACCGTCGGCCGTGACATTGCGGGGTTACAGCTCCCTGCCCAATCCGTGACCCGGAGGAATTTCTAAGACACAGAGAAAAGCCGCTGGTTATGAGCATAGAGGGAAAGCACCTATTTCCAGGTGAGCCGTTCCTGTCGGCCTCCAGTCGTGGGCTCATCGACCTGAGCACGGGTCCGAGGCGGGACCCGAGGTCCGTGTGAGTTATGCTCAGCTGTGTGAATTTCCTGCTTTGAGACGCTTCGAATGCATCAAAAGGTGATATGTGTTATGAGTTGAATTATGTCCCCCAAATTCACACGTTGGAGTCCTAAGCCCCGCGCCTCAGAATGTGACCTTCTTGAAAACTACGGTCTTTGCAGATGCGATCAAGTGAAGACGAGGTCAGCGGGGTGGCCCCACTCCCACGTGACTGTGTTCTCACAGAAGGCGGAAATGCAGACACAGAGACAGATGCACGCGGAACGCCGTGTGACGGGGGAGCCAGAGATGGGGTGACAATCCCACGCAACAGGGAACACCAGAGATGGCAGCAAATCACCAGACGCCGGAGAAAGGCCCGGACCCGATTCTCCCTCCCACCAGCCCTGCCAGCAGCAAGGCGATCTCAGCCCTCGGCCTCCGGAAGCGGGAGAGCGTGCTGTCTTAGGACGCCACGACGATACCGGCACACCGTGCGGCAGGTGGCCACGAGCAAAGACCCAGGGCCCCATGGGTAACACCGTCAATATCGTGGCCACGGACACAGGTCACGTTGATCATTTTTTACCCGAGCAATTTCATTAAAAGGGGGAGAAAGACAATTCACCGCACCACTGGTTTCACCGAGTTTTATTTTTTGTCTCATCAGCAGTCTGCGTGAGCCTGCTCGTGGAGAAGCACTTCCGTCCCACGGTCCCAGCACCAGAGTGCAGGCCGTCTTTCCGCCAAGACCAGGGGTAGAGGCCCGGCCCCCCGCGCCTCGCACCGTCTCCCCATACCTGACCACTAAGACAACCCCGAGAAAACGTCTGCGTCTGACCCAGTTCCGAATTCTGACAAGGCCAAAGACACACGCACATGACTCCATTAGGTAAAGAGTCTGCTAACACCACAACTGACTAATGGTTTGTTTGGGGCCAGGAAACTGTCTCCTGGGCAGAAATATATTATTCTATAATTTCCCTAAAATATTAAAAGTGGAGTTCTGCTTCGCGAGTCCAACCTGCATTTATTCACACCGCCCCCCCCCCCCACCCCGAAGGGCTTTGGAAGTTGAACGGAGGCTTTTGTGGTCGTGGAGAAGGTGGGATTTTGCCACATCCAGGGGGCGGGGGGCTGCTGACGACACCAGCCTCAGACACCAAAGGACTTCAGCTCGATGAGGGGGCACAGGGGGGTGGGTAAGGCAACCGCGTGGCCAGACGTCTGCAGGGACAGAGAAAGCACGGCCGCCTGGAAGCTGGGTAACCATGAAATGACCAGCTGGGGGAAGGACGGCACGGATCTCATCCCGGAAGTCCCAGGGGTATTTGCCTTGACCACGGCGAGGGTTGTCAACCTACACTTCACAGATCCCTGAAAGAGCTGTGGATAAAATTCAGGAGTCTGCGAACCCGGACAAGAAATAATTATACCTTTATTTTCACTAAGCTCCAACTAAAATTTGGCGTGCCCTTTAATTATGAACGTGGCAACTGTCTGTCACCAGTACAAAGCATCCTTTTTCTGAAAATTGAAATATAATTAACAGGGGTGCCTGGGTGGCTCAGTCGGTGAAGCGTCCGACTTCGGCTCAGGTCATGATCTCACGGTTCAGGGGTTCGAGCCCCACGTCAGACTCTGTGCTGACAGCTCGGAGCCCGGAGCCTGCTTCCAATTCTGTGTCTCCCTCTCTCTCTGCCCCTCCCCTGCTCATGCTCGCTCTCTCTCTCTCAAAAATAAACATGAAAAGTAATAATAAATAAACAATAAAAATTAAAAATAAAATAAATTGGGGCACCTGGGGGGCTCAGTCGGTTTAAAGTGTCCAACTTCGGCTCAGGTCATGATCTCACAGTTCATGAGTTCGAGCCCCGCGTCGGGCTCTGTGCCGACAGCTCGGAGCCCGGAGCCTGCTTCCGATTCTGTGTCTCCCTCTCTCTCTGCCCCTCCCCTGCTCCTGCTCTGTCTCTCTCTCTCTCAAAAATAAATTAGAAAAGCATTTAAAAACTTGAAATATGATTAACGTGTCATATTCGTGTCAGTGTGTCAAAGCACCTCTCTGACGTGCAGACATCTCAGTAGGCACCACATCTGTGCAGGGATTTCGGAAGGTTGGGGCCACACGTTAGTCCTTCAGAATGCAGGAGCGTTAGAGCCCCCGCGAGACTGCCACGTAACGCACTAACGAAGAGGTGTGTTTACTACTCTAGCACACGTTTGCCTAAATGTCTGGACAAGCGTGTCGCAACAGAATTGTCTTCCTTTTGACGCCCACGTATTTTCCGTCATGCACAGAAAAACTTCCTTCTAAGAAGCAGGCCACGGGCTCCACCAAATCGGCAAAGCGATCCGTGGCACAAAGGATCGCGGACCCCTGACCTGGGATGGGGACTGGAGCCCGGTTCCAGGCAGAGCAGCAGAAAACACTTGGGAGTATTTAAAACGAGGGAGGGGAGGGGGGAGGGGGGAGGGAGACCAGCTATCGCAAGAGGGCCCCCCCCCCCCCCCAGAGGCACACCAGGCATTTCAACGGCGGGAAGCCACCCGTTCCTAAAGCAGAAGGGACACCGGACAGCCTACTGGACTCCAGAGGAGTCAGCTGGGGCCGAGGAGGAGGCAGGAGGAGAAGCTCGGGAAACACGCCCGGCGCCTCCCCTCAGCCCGCCCTCCCGGCTTCCACCCGCCCTCTGCTGTCTGCCCCCGACCAGAAGCCCGCTGATGATGGAGGCTGCGGGGCCCAGGCCCACCGAGGCCCGAGCGAGCCGGGCGAGGCTGAGGTTGGGGGTGCGGGGGCAGGGCAGGGGTGAGGCAGGGATCAGAGAGCAAGCGGCCCGGGAGCCTGCAGCCTGCCCTTGGAGCCTTTCCTCCAGTCCGATCATCTAAGCACACTCGGGCTCTTGGAGGGAGTTTGACAGGCATCAACCCGTGTCCCCACAAGGTCCACCCTCGAAGGGGCCGGTGTACCCTCAACACAGGGGCCGCGAGAGGGACGATGAGCCCCGCGTCAGCAGCGTCCGCAGCAGGGGCTGGGCGGGGCCCGGAGACCCTGAGTGGTAGGAACCACACGCGGGAAGCATTAAATCAGAGCACTTTTGTTTATGAACGTGGAGTGCCTCTGACGTGCTTGTCCACGGCCTCCCCTCCCAGATTGTCACATCAGTAGTACTGTGTCGCCCTGGTGCCACAGACACTCCGGTGACGGGGACGAAATGAAATAATGAAGGCTCTTACTGATTTATTCATCGGCAGGCAAGCCCGATCTGGAGAATACAATAAATATCGGTGGTACCCACGTGAATTGAAACAATCAGTTACTTATTAGCATCTGGCACCAGAGATTAACGCCTCGGGATTCCCACCACCGCTCCCTCCAACCTTCTCTGTTTTACAAGTGAGCTCTTTGCCTTCCGAGCCGTTGTAAGAACTGTGCTGTTACGTCAATTACGTTTCCATTAGCACCGAGATATCTCCCTTCATACGGCATCATCGGGCTGCAGATACACAAAATGTCACTATTTCGTCCCACTTCGTGACGCTAACCACTCCACGGTCGGCCCAGCCTCCTAGAGGGCCCCGAGGTGCTTACACCGAGGCAACAGTTAGGGTGTCGCCTCTGGTCCCCCCGGGCTGTGCGCTTCCCACGTCGGCCGACACTCACCCCCGAGGCTGGCAGCGGGGCAGAGACCTTGCCCGCTTGCGTGGGCCTCTGACGGCTCGTGCGTATTGCGACCTGTCACGTATGCGCACAAGTCACCCTGCTTTTGTCTGCTTGTTCCCCAGCTACCTTTCTAGGCTGCAGTCGGGAAATGCTTCCGTAAATGCCTCAAGCGGACAGAAGACGCTCAATCATATGCGGGAACTTGTTTCCGGTTCTCCATCTGTTCATCCAGTGGCCGCAACCAGCTCTATCCGTGGAAACAGAAATGTAAGAACAACCTGACATTCCCAACCAGCCACCCCACGGCCGCCCTCTGACAGATGAAATACCCTGTGTCTCATCTCTCTTCCGTCTTCTGCCAGCCAGGTGGACCAGACTTCCGGAGCTGGAGGCAAAGCTCGGGATGGGGGTGAGGCTTGCAAGCTGTTGAGGAAGTGCAGCTCTCCAGGAAGAACTGGAGGGGAGGGAGAGGGAGGGAGGGGCGGGGAGGGGGAGGGAGGGGAGGGGAAGGGAGAGGGGGGGGGGGCCGCCTTCTCAGGGAAAGGCGAACCTGGTGTGATCCCGAGGAAAGCCCACACCGTAGTCTCGCCTGTCTCCAGACAAGGGTCTGGCCTCTGGCACCTGCTCAGCGTCCACAGCAGTAGGTTCGCTCGCATCCTGGGAGGATCTGGTCCTCCAGGAGCAGTGGCTGCTGCGGGTCCCACGAGGGAGCCAGTTGTGTCTCCTCCCAAGTGTGTGTCCCCAGAGTTCTCGCTCCCTAGCAGAATGTCTACTCCTTCCCAGACGCCTGATCCCGCTCTTCCTGAATCCCTGGCCCCTCTGCGTCCCACGTGCCGCACTCGGGGCTTCCTTCCTCCGAGGCTTTGTTGCACGAGAACTGCCCAGCCCGGCCTGTTCCACGCGGTTCTGCCTCACGCACATTACATGTGCATCTTCAACACGCTCGCATTCCTTATGGTGGGTGTTACGGGTCGAATTGTGCCCTCAAGAAAAGAGGTAGGCTGAGGTCCTGATCCCCAGGACTCCAGAATGTGACCTCATCTGAAAAACAGGGCTGTCGCGGACGGAATTCGTTAAGATGAAGTCATGCTGGAGCAGGGTGGCCCCAACCCAGCGTGACTGATGTCCTTGCAGGAAGAGCAAGAGACACGGCCACACAGGAGACGACCACGTGACAGTGGAGGTGGGACTTGGAGGGCCTGACACCACCCTCAGAAGTCCGGGCCAACGAGGGTCCTCTGCTTAGGGCTTCCAAGGGCACAGCACTGACGCTTTGATTTTGGACTTCTGGCCTCCAGAACGGCAAGACAGTAGAAGTGTCCGTGGCTCTCGGCTTTGTTGCCGCAGCCTGGGGAGGCTCACGGAGCCGGAACGTGAGGGTCACTTTTCTAACGCTCATCTCGTCGAGTCTTCGAGGTCCACCTCAGTGACTCCGTTTACTACATTCTGAGGAGGCAGCACTACGTCACGTCCTCCGTCACGTGTCCTGGGGTAACCAGACGCCCACGAGCAAAACGATAGATTCGGAGCCCTTCCTCACACCATACAAAAACACTAATTCACAATGGATCATAGACCTAAATTTAAGAGCTGAGACTATACAAATTCTTAGACTGAAACACAGGAGCAAGTCTTTGTGACCTGGGATAGGTAAATACTTGTAAGATACGACGCTAAAGGCACAAGTGACAAAAGACAAATAAATTTGAAATGTGACATCATCAAAACAAAACAGTTCCGTGCTTCCAAGGACACCCTCAGGAGACTGAGAAGGCAGCCTGCTGCGTGCCACATATTTGCACATTGCTCATCTGAGAAAGGAATTTGTATGTAGAATATGTAAAGAGCTCTTGTAATCCAACAACAGAAGGATTACCCATTAAAAATGAACAAAGTTGGGGCACCTGGGTGACTCAGTCGGTTGGGCGTCCGACTTAGGCTCAGGTCATGATCTCGCGGTCCGTGAGTTTGAGCCCCGCGTCGGGCTCTGTGCTGACAGCTCAGAGCCTGGAGCCTGCTTCAGATTCTGTCTCACTCTCTCTCTGCCCCTTCCCCGTTCATGCTCTGTCTCTCTCTGTCTTAAAAATAAATAAACATTGGGGCGCCTGGGTGGCGCAGTCGGTTAAGCGTCTGACTTCAGCCAGGTCACGATCTCGCGGTCCGTGAGTTCGAGCCCCGCGTCAGGCTCTGGGCTGATGGCTCGGAGCCTGAAGCCTGCTTCCGATTCTGTGTCTCCCTCTCTCTCTGCCCCTCCCCCGTTCATTCTCTCTCTCTGTCCCCAAAATAAATAAATAAAAAAAAAAACGTTGAAAGAAAAAAATAAATAAATAAACATTTCAAAAAAAACCCAAAACATAATAAATATGGGGCACCTGGGTGGCTCAGTTGGTTGAGCGTCCGACTTCAACTCATGTCACGATCTCACAGTCCGTGGGTTCGAGCCCCACGTCAGACTCTGTGTTGACAGCTCAGAGCCTGGAGCCTGCTTCAGATTCTGTCTCACTCTCTCTCTCTCTGCCCCTCCCCTGTTCACACTCTGTCTCTCTCTCTCTCTCTCTCTCAAAATTAAAAAAATAAAAATAAACAAAAATGAGCAAAGCATCTGAACAGACTTTCTTCAGAGAAGATCTACAGATGACCAATAAGCACCCAAAAAGATGTTTGAGATCATTAGCAATTAGGAAAGTGAAATCGAAACCACTATGAGACACCTTGTCATAGCCGCTAGGATGGCCAGGATAAGACGACAGGAAGGGAGAGTGTCAGAAGGGCGAGGAGGAGCCTCACACGGTGAAGGCGGGAATGGCAGAAGGTGGAGCCATTTTGAAAAACGTCCCTCAGCTTGTTTTCTTCGGTATGGTTGCCACAACACGACACCCTCGACTGCCGGGATTAAACCAGAGTTGTATTTCTCACAGTTCCAGAGGATGGGATGTCTAAGACCAAGGCACCAGCAGATCGAGTCCCTGGCTTGTGGACGACCACCTTCTCCACACGTGCTCACGTGGCAGAGAGGGCGCCCTCTGCTGTCTCCTTTCACAAGGGCATTGATTCCATCATGTCTGCACTAGAGTTCTCCAGAGAAACCGAAGCAGTCGGGTGTGTGGGGGGGTGTGCGCGCGGTGTGCGTGTGAAGAGACTCGTGGGAAGGAACTGGCCCATACAGTTTTGGAGGCTCACCGGTCCCAAGATCTGCAGGAAGCAAGCGGGAGGCCCAGGGGAGCCAGCGCGTGGTTCTAGCCCGAGCCGAAGGCCCAAGAACCGTAGGTCGGACGGTTTAAGTCCCAGTCTGAAAGCCACGGGCCTGAGACCCGGGAGGACCTGACACTTCAGTCCAAGTCCAAAGGCTGGAAAAGACCAGCTTCCCCCCATCAGTCGGGTGGCAGAATTCCCTCTTTCTCAGCCTTTTGGTTCCGTCTGGGCCTCCAAACGACCGGATGCAGCGCCCCCAAAGGTGGGGAGGACTCATCCAGAAACACCCTCTCGAACAACAGAGTGACGTCTGACCGAGTGTCTGGGTGGGCCGGCCAGGCTGGTACGCGAAATGAACCATCACACAGAATGTCATACGCGGAGTCGCCATACGACCCAGCACGTCCACCCGCGAGAAATTAAAACACGAGAACTCGCACCCGAACGTTCAAAGCAACAGTTTTCGTAAGAGCCAGAGATGGAAACAACCCAAATGTTCACCAAGGGAATGTCCACTCAACGGAATATTATTTGGCAGTAAAAAGAAGCGAAGCAGGGTGGGGGGCACCCGCGAGGCTCAGGCGGTTGAGCCTCCGACTCTTGATTTCGGCTCAGGTCGTGAACTCACGGTCTGTGGGTTCAAGCCCCACAGACCTGACAGCACGGAGCCTGCTTGGGATTCTCTCTCTCTCCCTCTGCCCCTCCCCGACTCGTGCAGGCTCTCTCTCTAAAGCAAACAAACAAACAAATAAGCAAACAAACTTTGAAAAAAAAAGAAAAGAGGGGGTCTGGGTGGCTCAGTCGGTTGGGCGTCCGACTTGGGCTCAGGTCATGATCTCCCGGCTTGTGGGTTTGAGCCCGGCATCAGGCTCTGTGCTGACAGCTCAGAGCTTGGGGCTGCTTCGGATTCTGTCTGTCTCTCTCTCTCTCTCTCTCTCTCTGCCCCTCCCCTGCTTGCTCTCTCTCTCTCTCTCTCTCTCTCTCTCTCTCTCTCTCAAAAATAAATAAACATTAAAAAAATATAGAAAAGAAAAGAAACTGTCAGAAGCACTCTAAAATGAGAATAGGTAAATAGATGAGAAGATGAGCTTCTCATGGGCTTACAAGAGGAACATGAGAAACTCCGGGTCGGTGATGGAGGTGTTTGTGACCTTGACTGTGGTCACGTTTCGCTGCACGTGTAAACGCAGGTCAAAACTTGTCGAGTTGTGCGTTTTGTTTTATTTATTCATTTTAAGTAAACGCTGCACCCGATGTGGGCCTTGAACTCACGACCCCGAGGCCAGGAGTCGGGCGCTCCACCGACCGCGTCAGCCAGGTGCCCCTCAAGTCGCGCATTTTGAAGACGTGCGGTTTGCTGCGTGTACTGCACCTCCACGAAGCTCTTCCGGACGGAAGGGAAGGACGTCGTCTTCCTTCCAGAAAACACGAAGACCAATGGTGTGTGTCTGCAAGCCGGGCATCAAGACAAAGTGACGAACTCCTACTGCCGACCCGGCCCGCTGGCAGGGATGTTGTGACGGCCCTGCCGGGTTTTGACGAGGTTCTGGCACGCAGGCGGACTCCGCACCGAGGCCGGCCTCTCCGGGGCGTCGCGTTCCCCCGCCTCGCACCCCCCACGCCTGCCATCGGGGGTGCGGTGGGGGCAGGCCTCCCGGACCCCCACCGGCCGTCGAGGCCCGCGGAATCCGGGGCCCCCAGGTCCCGGGAAGGCCGCTCCAAGGCAGAGCCGACAGGACAAGCCTGCACAACCCGGGACCCGGGGGCTCCCCGTGTGGAGGGGACACAGAAAAGGACCTCGCAATTGGGAAACGGGAAGGTCGGTCTCGGGAGGCCGCCAGAACACACATTTATCTTCCCACAGTTCTGGAGGCCCGGAGTCTGAGACGAAGGCCACCCTCCCTCCCTACGTGCCGGGGAAGAGTCTGCCGTGGCCTCTCTCCCGGCCCCGGGGGTTCCTGGACTCCCGGCAGCAAAGCTCCGGTCTGCGCGTGACGTCGTCCCTGCGCTCGCGGCTCTTTCCGGATCTCCGCTTTTCGTGAGGATGCGAGTCACGTTGGACGGCACCCCCCGGGGTGACCTCATCTCCACTCGGTCATCTGTGAAGGCCCGTCTCCGCACCAGCACACCATCTGGGGGGCCAGGAGGCAAGGGCTTCAGCGTATGCATTTTGTGGGACGCAACTCAACCCGCAACATAGGGGACAGCGAGCCTGCGTCAGGAGAAGTGTGAGTCTCAGACTTTTGCGAAAGAAATGCAGATAAATACGGCTAAATCCTCCAGGGATGAATACGCGTTCAAATTTATGCAAAAAGTTAACCCAAACCGGCGTGTGCACAGGAATGCACAGTGCACCCCCCGAACGCCCACACCCACCTACTGGGTTGCACGGTGAAGGCAGGACGGATTTACCTTGTTCTTACCCCCCACAGTCGCTCACAGGATTGAGGCAATCGATTGGATATACAGCGTCAGGAAAGCTCAGTATTAAACTGTCATTTTGTCAATAAAATGTCATTTCATCAATATAACGTCTGTGTGCCTGAATGTTTCTGCATAATTAATTCTGCTGATGCATTAAGGAATGTTATACACAATATTAATCAAAAAGTAGTGTCAATAGAAGGGTAATATATAAACCTAGATAGAAAGATTACAAACCCCTCTGAAGGCTGAATTCCCACTGAGACATTTCTCATCTAGAAATATTTGGATTTTTTTTTCATAAAACTGCTATTTAAAAAATTAGTCAGTCCAGGCAAAGCAATTAAAGTAATATAGAGGAAGCTCTTGGGAAATTAATTTTTTTACAAAACAGTTTTTAATAAATTGCATGTAGTGTTTGGAAAGTCCTCCAAAGATGAGAAGACCCCGGGCCACTGACACCTGTGCCCACAGACACTGGGACACTTCTCTGGCCGTGGCTGTCTCAAAGCACAGAAGGTGTCCCACCTCGAGGACAGGGCAGGAGGCGGAGCTGTGACAGCCCCGCAGGGCCCGAACCGGCTCCGACCTGCCCCACCACCCCACCACGGCCCTTCCGAGCCTCTGGAAGCAGCAGGGAAGGAGCGATGGTCCCCCCACAACTGCCTCCTCTCCGCTCCGACTTGGGTCTGCTGCGGCCCTTGGTGCATCCCCGTTTGCCTCGTGCCCTTCTAGTAACTTCTCAGCCCCTCTCCCTGCCCTGCTCACCGCGGCCACGGCCCTGCGAACCCTGTCTCCCTGCCAGGTACTCCTCACACGGGTCACGGCTCTTGGTGACAACACAGAGGACCCAGCCGTCCTCACCTGGCCTCACGCTGGGCAGGAAGGGTGGAGTGATGGGGGGCGAGAGCCCTAGCGGACGAGCGGGAGGGCTCGGAGCCCCCGAGGTGTCTCTGTTCTTGACACATCGTGAGTCCATTAGACTGCGGAACTGGCACCAGCCAGGCCTTGAGCCCAGAGTGACATCATCGAGAGGACCCTCGAACCCCCCCCCCACTTGGCCGGTGGGACCTGGACCTAGTCTTGCTGCCCCAAACCCAGCTCCCGCTTGGACACAGCCTCCCCCCCGTCACCGGTGCCCCACCAGGATGTCAGACCTTCTGCCTTCGATTCCAGCTGCAGCCCTGTCCCCAACCCGGGACCCAAAGACGCCCATCCGAGTGTCGCAGGAGATGGCCTGGGCTTGAGCCCCAGCTCTACCACCGTGAACTCTGTCACTTTGGGCAAGTTCCTTTTCTCAGCTTTCAATTCTGAAAAATAGACTTTTGTCGTCGTGAGCGTCAAACGAGACGAGATGTTACCAAGCACTTCAAACCGTACTGGGCCCGCCATGAAACGTTCTTGCCTGCCGGTCGCCATCTGGGTCGGGGCTCGGACACCCTGGTCTGGCTCTGGCTCCCCGCCTTGTTCGGGGGACCCCGGTGCTGCTCAGGAGACAGACGGCTGTGATGCTCACGGACGTCAGCAATCGTCCCACATAAGGGATGCCTCGTCCTGGCCCCTGCCGTTCACCGGCTCCGGGGCTGGAAAAGTCACCTCTCCAAGTCACCTCACTTGAAGAGCCCCAGTCTGCTCTGTTTCCTGTGACCTTCTGTGCCTAGAACATGCCCGAGCAGGAGCGCCTGGGGGGTTCAGTCGGTAGAGCATCTGACTCCGGATTTCGGCTCAGGTCATGATCTCACGGTTCGTGGGATCAGGTTCCGCATCGGGCTCTGCACTGACAGCGTGGAGCCTGCTTGGGATCCTCTCTCTCTCTCCGCCCTTCCCCCCGCTCATGCTCACACACTCTCTCTCAAAATAAATAAACATTAAAAAAAAAAAAAAAGGAAAGAAAATGCCTGAGGTTGGAAAGGGTGGAGAGTGGTGGCCGTCGGGTCAGCTTTCTGCAGATACACAGCCCCCCACGATCTAGCTCACCAGTGGCACGAGAACTCACTCGCTTGCAAAGACCCAGGAGGGGCTGATCAGGAGGGGGACTCGGGACTACGTCCCGAGTTTTAGGCACTTTCTCAGCTCGGGCTGCCATAACAAAGTTATGGGCACTCACACAACAGGCACGTGTCTCTCACGGTTCTGGGCACTGGAAGTCCAAGATCGTGGCGCCGGCCGAGTCCGTTCTTGGTGAGAGCTTTCTGGCTTGCTGACGGCTGCCCTCTCCCTCTTCACGTGGCACAGAGGGACCTCTCTGGTCTCTCTTCTTGCAGGGGCACGAGCGCCAGCATAAGGACCCTCCCCCATGACCCCATCTAAACCTAATCACCTCCCAAAGCCCACCTCCATGTACCATCCCATCGGGGGCCAGGGCTTCAAATGCGAATTTTGCGGGGGACACGAATGTTCAGTCCATAACCGGTGCGCACACCAGTCCATATTCCTGCCACCACCATCGGTCACGATCACTTGATAGCAAATATCGCGTATCCCACAGAGAGACTGAGTGGACCAGCATGTATTATGCACTTACTGTGTGCCAGATGCTCCATACGTGTACTGTCATTAACGTCCCCAACATCCCTGTTAGGACGGACAGATGTTATTATCCCCGGTTTACAGATAAGATAAGGAAACACGGCCGAGAAGGACTAAGTGACTCGCCCAGGGTCACATAACAACCACAGGGAGGGAGCCGCCCGGCTCCTTCACAGGGACTGTGCTGCCTCCCCGACACCAATCACCAAACCGCACGTCACCTGCAAAATACAGATACGTATTTTCGGAACTTCCCGCGGACCTGTAAGATCCTGTTCTGAGATGCGTTAACACAGCGTAGGTATTTTTACCTCCACTTCGCAATGGATTTCCAGAAAATTAAATAATATTTTTAAAAATGTTTACTTAGGGGCGCCTGGGTGGCTCAGTCAGTTGAGCATCCAACTTCGGCTCAGGTCATGATCTCAAGGTCCGTGAGTTCAAGCCCCGCGTCAGGCTCTGTGCTGACCCCTCAGGGCCTGGAGCCTGTTTCAGATTCTGTGTCTCCCTCTCTCTCTGCCCCTCCCCTGTTCATGCTCTGTCTCTCTCTGTCTCAAAAATAAATAAACATAAAAAAAATTAAATGCTTATTTATTTTTGAGGGGGAAAGAGAGAGAGAGAGAGAGCACAAGTAGGGGAATGGCAGAGAGAGAGGGAGAGAGAGAATCCCAAGCAGGCTCGCACTGTCAGCACAGAGCCTGACGCGGGGTTTGATCCCACGAGATCACGACCTGAGCCGAAATCAAGAGTCAGAAGCTTAACCGACTGAGCCGCCCAGTTGCCCCAATGATATTTTTTCTTCATAACAGTAAAATAAGGATGTTGTTATGAACTATATTTGTTTTTTCTTTAATATTTTCAGAGACTACGCTTAAATGCATTTTAATCTAAAGGTTAATGTGGCATTAATAAAGGGCAGCTAGGTGCTGTAATTGTAGATGGCCCGATACAGTCTTTTAAAACCTCTTTAGCTGGCAAGAGGGATATTATTAGCTCTGTATATCATTAAAAGGCCCATGTTTGAACCAAGTAGTTCTTATTAATTTAATTATTTAACCAAATTTGCAATCATTATGACCCCTCTCAAAAGAAAAATTGTATTATCAATATATTTCCCATCAAGTATTCCTAGGAACTTACGATTATCTATAGATATATTCATGCTCTGAATGAGGTCCTTCCTGCATGCTAAATGTTTTATTTTCTTCATCTGATATCCTTTATCATCGAAAGATGTTTTACAATACTTTGGGAAATCCAAACTCTCGTTATCTCAAGTTCCCGGGCATCAGCTCAAAGGAAGGTTATTTTGATATATTTAAGGCATGCCGATAATTCCCACGCATGTTTTTTGTCTGTGTAGGAGCCCAAGCAGACACTCTCCCCCTGTGGTAACGCGAGTGTAAAAGATTCACTAACTAAAAATAAGCGCGGCTCGGCAATCATCGAGAATGATGTGGTAAAAGCGGGAAAGGTTAAGGGACAGTGATGCTGATGAGGAGGATATTAATAAAATGTGGCCTAAATTGCTCTTTAACTAAATCAATAAATCCCAACCTAGAATCTCCAGGTCTCCAGGCACCGAGGAAGGTAGTCATGGGGGAGGGGAAGACAGTGTCCTTCGCATCATTTCAATACATTAAGAGCTTAATAGATATCTTGCATTTTTCTCTCCATGAGGCTGCTTTACCAAAGCCCGCAGCCTCTCTGGTGGAGGAGGAATCCGCTCGGGGCCGCGGGTGTTAGCCCTCTCCTGTGGGCCGGAAGTCACGCATTTGACTACCTTTAAAAAAAAAAGGCAAGGCCTTATTTTTAATATGGTCAAGAATGCAAGTATAAGGTTTATAGAGTAAAATGAGAGGGACATTTCACGTTGCAAAGTTTAAGAAGCAATGGACTAAATAGGGACTCCTGGGTGGCTCAGTCGGTTGAGCGTCCGACTTCGGCTCAGGTCATGATCTCACAGTCCATGAGTTCGAGCCCCGCGTCGGGCTCTGTGTTGACAGCTTGGAGCCTGGAGCCTGCTTCGGATTCTGTGTCTCCCTCTCTCTCTGTCCCTCCCCCAGCTGTGCTCTGTCTCTGTCTCAAAAATAAATTTAAAAAAATTTATTCTAGAAGAATAAGATAGACCCTGGTTATTTGAGAGCTAATATAATCTTCACTCCCAACCTCTTAGGACACATCACTGTGTTCTCTCTTCCCTGGTGCCTTACAAATCAAGAGCCACCCAGAGAGACTACAAGTTGCCTGTGAAGGGGCTCCTGGGTGGCTCAGTCGGTTAAGCATCTGACTTGGGCTCAGGTCATGATCCTGGGGTTCATGGGTTTGAGCTCCACATCCGGCTCTGTGCTGAGAGCTCAGAGCCTGGAACCTGCTTTGGATTCTGTGTCTCCCTCTTTCTCTGTCCCTCCCCCACTCATGCTTTGTCTCTCTCTCTCTCTCTCTCCCTCTCTCCCTCTCTCCCTCTCTCCCAAAAATAAAAACATTAAAAAGAAAGGATCGCCATGAATCAAAATTGTGTCTCCCTCTCTCTGGGCCCCAACCCACTCGCATTCTGTCTCTGTCTCTCTCAAAAAAATAAATAAACATTAAAAAAAATTAAAAAAAAAAAAAGGATTTCCTGTGCAATTTCACCAATGAAGGGACTACGGCCCTGACAGGTGGTGTCTCGGCACAGGGGCAAAGGAAATCAGTCCCCTCGTCAGCCTCCTTAGGATGAGCCTTCCAGCTGGTTCTACTGCAAAACCAGAAAACCCAAATAAAACGGATGTCTTTAAAGAGCTACCAGATGGTTTAACGACCTAGAAGGTTTCCATGTATTTCTTAACTTTTGAATCCCCGGAGCTGGAGACAAAACCCCTCCAAGCATTTACTCAGCTGTCTTTCCAGGACAGCTTCTATGCTCTTGACTCTCTCTAGAACCCTCCACGCCAGGTTCTTGCGGCCTGATGGCTTTAGGTGAAATGCAAGGTCGTGCTGGGTTGATTTAGTGTATTATTAGCTGTTTATACAGTACTGAAGCGGCCCATGACGGGTGAAAAATGACTTTCCGATCCCAGGGAATAAATCAGGGCCAGCAAGTGATCCCACTTAATACTTAACTTTAGCCAGTAAAATATTACACCTGTTATTATTCAGGGCAAACACAGTCCCTTCCATTTGTTTATTGAGGAAACAATTTATTTGAGGACATTTAATTGCAATAGTGGAGCCTGACTTGGGGGTTAATCCCAGTTTATCGATGCAATTAGAAGCAGTGTGCATTGTGTCTCATATTTATTATCTGGAGCTAGAATGTTGACAGAAACCGGGTGTCGGGCCCTCGTGCTTGAGCGTATCTGTGGTGTGTGAGGTGCGAGGTGGGGGCCGCCGGCTTGTGCCCCTCGGACATCACTCTTTGTTCTTTCCGTCAGCGTTTGCATAACCTAATTGGGGAAAGGCTCTAATTTGATTTTACTTGGAGTAATGTGGTTTCGAATTGTTACATAGATCGGCACTGTTTGGTTTCTTGTCAATGATTCCTGGTATTTTAGCGCCCGGCAGACACACATCCTCGCCACACATCTGGCAGCGTCCCACAATGACCCGGGTGGCACTCCAGCCCCTCCTGCCTCCCCAGCAGCTGGATGCCTGGCCCCCGCTATCTCGGATTTTGCCAGCTCTGGCCTGAGTCAGTTCCCGGGTGCCTGCCCCGCTCGTCTGGCCACAGCCCCCTCACAGCTCGGAGGGACCTGTCTCCTGGGAGGTGTCCAGAGTGGGGAACAGAAGGTCTGGAGCCCGCGACCACCCGCCCCCTACTAGGGTCCATCACGAGAAGCTGCGGGATGCGGGATCTGGGGCAAACCAGCCAAAGCCTCTGTTTCCTCACCTGTAAAATGCGCATAAGACAGCCCGTGGCAGCTGCTGTCCTAGGTTTGCCAACAATCTAAATTGCCACTTCTCCACTAAGCTTCTACCATGTTAAAAAGAAAAAAAAAAATCCCCAAGTTAAAAAAATTCCCTTATAATTGAAAATAAAATTTTCACAGGTGATGAAACGGAGACCCAAGGAAATTAAGCAGATCGCCAAGGAAACAGCTAATGAGGTGGTAAGCCAAGGCTAGAACAGGACTAGTCACCCTTCTGTGATGTAATACAGAGAAAAATAAGATTTGGATAGTTTCCCATGCGGCTGGACGTCCTTCTCCTCTGGGGGGATTCTGGGAAAGACGGTCCGTGGTGCGGCCAATTGGATAAATACAGGCTGTAAGTCTAATTCCCACAAAGCGTTATATTCTTCCTCGTTTTTTTTTTTTTAATTTAAAAGCTTATTTTGAGAGAGAGAGAGGGAGCACACGCACGAGCAGGGATGGGGCAGAGAGAGAAGGAGAGAGAGAGAGAATCCCAAGCAGGCTCTGTGTTGCCAGTGCAGAGCCCGACGTGGGGCTCGAACTCACAAACTGTGACATCATGACCCGAGCTAAAACCAAGAGTCAGATGCTTAACCAACTGAGCCACCCAAGCGCCCCTCTTCCCCATTCTTATACATCATTATATATGATTTGATGGTGTTTTCTACTTGTTTCACATGCCCACTTTGTTCTCTTCCAAGAAGGAATTGAGCACAGGAAGGGAATTTTTTTTTTGAGAGACAGAGAGAGAGAGGGAGAGGGAATCCCAACCAGGCTCCCCAGTGTCAGCGTGGAGCCTGACGATGAGGGGCTTAAGCCAAGGAACCGTGAGATCATGACCTGAGCCAAAATTAAGAGTTGGACCCTGAACCGACTGAGCCACCAGGCGCCCCCGAACAGGTGTTTTAAACTACCGCCTCATCCTTCGGTATCGAGCTGGTCACGCAAAGTGGCTTCGTGGGGGCTTGCCGCCTTGGATCCCGTTATACAGCCCATCTGGGGCCGAGAGACAGAAAACCTGCAGCTGTCACTCCAAGCAGGCGGGCTCGGAGTTCCTCTGCCCAAGCCCAGGGAGCTGCCCCCCACAGGCGGTGCTGCAGAGAGGGCAGTCCTAGTGCGGGTCACTCATCGGCAGACCACACGCTCTGGGGGACGTTGAGGGCTCCCGCGTCCTTGGCTGCCCATCTGAGGCCGTGGCTCTGACCACCTTCAGACGGGGCAGTTTTCCTCCAGGCACAGCCCCGACCCCGGGGTGGGCGAGGGAGCCAGGCCGACCTCGGCAGGTCTGCTTAGTGCTCTCCCGTGGCCGAGGACTGTTTTCCCCCTTAACCTACGGTAGACAACCGCAGCTGATAACCAGAAGGAGGAGGTGAGCAGAGTTTGATTTCAGGCAGCCAGACTTCGGGGCTGCCCCTTATGGCCCCAGAGGAAGCCGGTCTGCGGGGACGGCTGGTATTAGAGGCGCCTGGGGAGCCGGCAGAAGCGTTCGGATCGCAGGCTCCCACCACCCCGGTGTCAGGCAGAAGTGGGAGGGAGGGAGGGGGCCAGCAACTCCACCCGATCTGAAATCCTCCTGTCCCCTCAAAAAACGCCACTGCATTAAAGACCCACATCCTCCCGTTAAAGAGCCAGCCACCTTCTTGCCGGAGAGCGGGTCCTCCGCAGAGGGCAGGCTATAGACGAACCTGCTGGGAGTCGGGGAAACAGGCCCAAGCCTGGCTCCCTACGAAGTCCTTGAGCGCCAGGCTCGAAATGCTCAGTTCTCCCGCCACCCAAGCCAGCTGTGTCCCCACAGCGAGCAGGACGGGTCCTGGTTTGGGGGAGAAAATTTCTGTGGAAACGCGCCCCTCTCTGCCCAAGCTGAGGCGAGGGGCTGGGTCACCTTTCCCCTTCCTCAGTGGGTCTCATGTTCCCTCTTTCAGGACACAGGCCTTGAAGAGGAAACGGGGGTCTCTCTGCTCTGGGGGGGAGAACCTGAGGTGAGCGGGGAGCTACCTGGAAGGCTTCCAGGCTTCCAGCCCCATCCCCCCCTTGGAAGGAGGGAGAAGGAGGGGGAAAGAGGGAAGGAGGGAGGGACGGAGCCGGAGCCAGGCGGGTGAGCGGGCCTCCGGAGCGGTGAGCCGAGGGACGCGCGCAGGGGCGCCGCTGCCCGGCATTGGCGACGGCACCGAGGAGTCCGAATCCAGGGACCCTTCCGACCACTGTCCCTCTCCCCGCTCGCGGGCCCTGCCTCGGGCACCAGGCCACTGACCCTCAGGGCAGCTGAGCAGGGGACCGCGGTGCCCACCGGGGGCAGGAAAAGGCTGCGGACTCCTGCGGGCCCCGGGGTGGGCTGGGGGCTCGCAGGCGGGGGGGGGGGGGGGGGGCGCACGGTGGGAGGCGCCCGCACGCACAGCAGCCCCCGCGGTCTTCCTGGGGGGAATTAGTTGATTGGTCAATGAATTAAAGAAAGGTGGGTCCCTCCCGGGTTGAACCTGAGCTCGGGGACAGCCGTGGGGTGGCTGTGGGGGGGCAAACGCCGTGAGGGAAGGTCCCCCGCACCGCCGCCTGCAGCGAGGGGCGAGCGGCTCCCTGGCAGAGGTCGAGGGGGCCCTGGGGAGAAGCCTGCGCGAAGGCCATCCTTTTGAAAAGTGATTTAAAGTCTCGTGAGGCAGCAAGTGTGGGGGTGCGGGCAGGAGTGGAAAAGAAGGTGCCGGAGGGCCTGGCCTGAAGGCCTCGGCTCCGCCAGCGCGGCGCTGTGCCCAGGGGGGCGTCCAGGGGCACCTGCGGGGACGCGCCCTAGTGCACCCCCCCGCCCCCCCCCCCGCAGACCCCACGGTGGCGCCGGGCTCCCCTGCGCGGTGTCCTCACCGTCCTGCTGGGACTAGATGTAAAACGGAGAGAATCACAAATAAACGCTCCGGGTGGCGGAAGGCGCCCACCTGCCCGGGAGGGGCGGCCAGGGGACCAGGGGGCGCATTCCGGCCAGATATTAAAGACGGATGAGGAGAGAGTAGTTAAAACCCACATTATATAGTTCTGTCGGGTATAAAATTGCATTGCTGACCCATATATTCTAACTGGAAACGGACTCGAGTCACTTAAAATATTGCAACGTCGATAGGACTAATTAATTGGAAATAAGAAACGAAAGAATACAATTAAACGAGAAGAGAATCATTTTCTAATTTAATAGAGGGACATTTATAAAGATCACAAGCTAAAAGGCATCGAATGATTCTATCGACATTCTATTAAATCAGCCCCCGCGGCCCCTGGCAGCGGCGGGGGAGCCGGGCGGGCGCGGCGGCTCGGCGGGGTTCGGTGCCCCCGCCGCCCGAGCCCCAAACCCGGCTCCGCTTCCCACCCGACGCCGGCGCTGCCCGCACACCTGACTCCCTTCTCCCGCCGCGGCCGGGCCCAGCCACTCGCTGCTGCCCCGGCCCGGAGCATCCCGCCCACTGGCGAGTCCTGGGCTCGCCCAGATATTACAACACGATTACTAATCGGAAAATGAAATTGTCAATAAAGCATCCCCCCACTCGCGTACACAATATCCTTAAATATTAAGATATTTTATTAGACCCATTTCCTAACAATAATTTATTGCAATAAAACAGACACCACAGGTCCCCTTAAATTGTCTTTTCATAATGAATAAATTTAAGCGGGCTAATTAATATATAAACTAGCCCAATTTGTCAAGTTGATTTGTATTTTAGTTAATTGTGAAAGTAATTACCACACGGTCAAATTAACAGCTTTCTGGAAATGACCAAGCCTGAGGTTTTATTTCCTTCCTGCGTGAAGAAAATTCATTTTTCCAGGCTCTTGATGTGATGAATAAAAGTCATAAATCTGGGTGATTGGTGCAGGCAGAGACTAAATGGCTTCATATTTCATTTTAGGTTTAATAGAAATATTCATGCTCTGTTTTAATGAAATTAAATTGAGGGGGGATGGGGTCGGGAGGCGACAGTGGCCCAGGGCTTAAAGGGACAGCACACGTTTTCCGCCCCCCCTTCCCCGCCCGCCCAGGCCAGGGCACGGAGGTCACCTCCATCAGACCGGCCCATCTGCTGCTCCTGCCTGCAGGGAAAGGCCAGGCTCACCTGGGGCACAGGTGGGGGCTGAGACACAGATCCCCTACCCAGGTGGACCCCCAGGCAGCCCAGCTCCCTAGCCCACGTGCTTGTGGAGGTAACCAGGCAAGGTCAGGGTCAGCCTTGGTCGTAGGTGTAAACCCGGCCCACAAATAGTACCCTTGCCCTGTCAGCACTTGGACCCCCCCCCCACACACACAGTCTGACATCCGTACTCTTGTCCCTTCTGTCGTCTTGGGGGAATGCGTATGCAGGCACTCTGAGGCCCCCCCAGACCCCCTACTTACACTCTCTGCTTCCTCCCCCCTGCAACACCCTGCTGGGCTCAGGACTCGGGCCACCTCACCTGGCCCAGAAGGTGACAGGGCCCCCATGGGGACTGTCAGGGCCCAAGACATCCGACCCAAAGCACTGGGCTGCAGGGGCCTCCCTTCACAGAAAGAGGAAATCTTCAGACCCAGCAATTTTTGCCGTATTCATTTGTGTCGGTGCTTGGGGGTTAGGAGGCCATGCTGTCCGCCGCCCTGGGGGGGGCGTGTGGGGTCAGTGGGGCGTCCCTAGGCCCCCCCCCCCCCGACCGTCCTGGCCCAGCAGCCCCTTAATGGAGCTGGTCTGTGACTTGTTGATTTCCCCTGAGCAAATAAGGCTTTGATGCAGTTCCAGCAAGAGTGGTTAGCTGATGGGTTGACAAAAACTAATCAGCTTTATTGGGAAACAGGTTAAGGGCACGGGCGTGTCAATAATTCTCAGCCTGACCCCCTCATGCATTAACCGAGGCAGGCTGATTAGAGTAAGACCGGCTCGCATTCTGCACTGAAATTGCTTTCATAAACTCACCATTATTAGCAGTCGATGCGAGCAGCTAATTTAGAGAAGACATCCCAGGCACGTCACATCTATCATCCGGGTTTATGTATCATTATCTCATTTACAGAATGTCGCAGTGTAATATGTGTTTTTGGCAATAGGCTTGGCCCCGCGCCTGGATCGCGCGGCTCTTTTCAGCGGCACCGCGGGCCTCCTCACCCACGGCCCGGCCTGGAACCCCGCGCGCTCGGGGCCGGGAGCCCGAGGACGCGTCCCGCGCGGGCAGGGAGGCCTGGGGGCCGCGCTGCCCGCCCCCCTCCACCACCACACCCACGTGCGCACACTCAAAACGCGCGTGTACAAGGCCCCGCACACACGCGGTCGCACGCGTCACTCGTGCGCACGCGGCCGGCGCGGCCCTGGAGCGCTGCCCGGGGTAAGCTTGTGCTCCGGCCTCCGGCGGGTGCGAGCTCGCCGCTCTGCCCCGCCGCCCCCTCCCCGGAACTGGCCCGGAAGGCCCCTCTCAGCCGCCCCCCCCCCAGCTCCGGGGGCGGCGGGCCTGACCTCCCCTGCCCTCCCGTGGGCGGGCCGCTCCCCTCCCCTGGCGGCGGCGGCTCCCCGACCCAGATGCGCCCCGGAGGAGGCCCGGAGTGGGCCACCTGTTCCGCCGGGTAATTATTTTAATGTAAGGGCCCAGCGTCGTCACCGGGTTTGCGCCTCCCGCGGCGACAGACGGCGGAGGCCGGGGAGGCTCTCAGCCTTTCAGTGGAATTTCCCAGATGGGCCGGGGGGAGGCCGGGGCGGGTCACCAGGGGCCCTTTAACGAGTTCATTAGCCAAATTATCCTGCCGGCCGCGCGGGGCCCGGGGGACTGGGGGAGGGGGCGGGGGCAGGGCAACGGGCTTTCTCCGCCCCCCGCCCTCGGTCGGTCTGGCGGAGCCCGCCGAGAGGGGCCTGGGCGCCCGAGAGGGGACAGCCTCACGGGTGTCAGGGAGGAGGGACCCGAGACCCAGGGCGGCCGCGGCCAGCGTTCCGCCTCTGCCACCCTGATGTTCCACCGGCAGGAGCCCAGTCGGTCAAAGGCCAAGTGGGAAAAGCTTATTAGAACCCCGCAGTGAGGAGATTATAACGTAGTAAGCAGCGTGGCTGACCAGGTTAGGGCGCAAGGCCCCCCACGGGACTGGGAGTCAGAGCGGCCTTTTTGCTGTGGGGCTTGGAGCAAAGCGCCTTGGTTTCTCAGAGACTCGGTTTGCCCATCTGGAAGACGGGGACACCAGTACGTTTGCGGGTACCATCCCCGTCGGACGGGACGGTGCCACAAGGTACACTGAGGCACGGCACATCCTGCCAGTGTTGGGGCGACCCGGCAGGACAGCGGGCACTGAGGGCCAGGCCCCCCCCCCCCGCAGAGGCCACTTCAAATCTGGCCTGGGGGGACACTCACTGAGGGGCCGTTAGCTTCAGATTCCTCTTGGGCAAAACGTCCCACGGGTTCACGGGTAGGGCAGGCGGTGGGTTCTTCCACCTGAGCCGTCGGGGACGTGTGGACGGGGTGTGATGTGAGGCAGAGGCTGCTTGAAGGAAGGCGCCCTGGAAACGATGTCCTGGGCAAGTCGCCACGTCCCACTTGCACACCGAACCCCCCTCCCCGCAAGCCCACCCAAGCCTGAGATCCGCGCTCGGGTCTTGCGTGTGCACCTGTGGGAAGACGCAGGTGCAGCGTGGGCCGAGGAGAACTTGACCCCGACACCTGGGAACACCCCCTCCCCAGCTCTGGGAAATGAGAAGGAATTCATTCTCCTCTCTCTCTCTCTCTCTCTCTCTCTCTCTCTCTCTCTCTCTCACTCTCTCAGCAGCTTCTGCTACCTCAGCACTCCTAAAGAGACCAATTAGTGACGACTTCCTGCCATTATCCACCGTGGCCGTGGACGCTACCGTGCTGCTATTCGGCCAGAATTGGAGTCCGAACGCACCAAACAGTTCATGTACCAAGCAGTATCTGTTGTTATCTGCGCACCTCCCTGTACCCCCTCCCCCAGGTCAGTAGTGACAGGCCAGGCTGGGGCGGACACCGGCCCGTGTGGGTGTGATCTTCTCGGTGGCAGATTTGCTGGTGTGAACTCAACCACCCTCTCCTTCAGCGGGGTGGGGGAGGACCTCAGGCAGCACGGTCCCCGACCTGCAGCGGGGGGGTCTTTAGAAAGCGAGCCTTCGATGACTAGACACATTCTGTAAGGGAGCCAGGAAGGCTGGGCTCCTCCAAAGCAGGCGTGTGTTGTGTCCAACCCTAAAATAAGAAGGCTCCTGGGCCCAGACTCACTGCGAAGCACAGGCCGGCCGGCAGCTTGTCTGGAGAGGGGTCGGGAAGGCGGCAGCGCTCTGGAAAAGCTGACTTCGCGGGGACGCGTGTTCTCTCCCTGGTTCCTGACACAGTGTGAGTGAACCTGCGACACAATGAAATTGAAATCCTCCAGCAAAAATACAGGCTACTTCCCTGGGGAAGACTGTTGTCCCCCCAACCTGATTAAAGGGCCTGCGGGAGCTCCCCTGCTCCCCCACTTCTTGGGGGGAATTGGTTTCTCTTTGTAACGCAGAGCCCCCAACTTGTGCAATAGAGAGGCTGGAGACGCCTCCAGTGTTCCGGTCGGAAGGAAGCCTGCAGGTGGATAAGGCCTGCCTCCGCCCGCCCCGCCCCGGGACCAGCGCTTAGCCCTGCCCCCCACCTCACCCCTACCCCCAGCACCCCGACAGCCAAGCCCGTGCCTTCTCTTTGGTGTCCATGGACGCCGGGAGACTGCCCAAGGCCTGAGCGTAAAGCAGATATTTTTGCATCTGGAGGAAATTTCCAAAAATAGAGGGCCCTTGGGTTGCTGAAGTTTCAGGCATTGAAATCCTGCGGCATCCTCCTGACCTCTTAGCGAAACCCCAGCAGTGAGCCCCGCCCCGTTTGGGCCGGGTGTTTGCATCTAGGGCTGGGCCCCGTGGACAGGGTCAGACCTGTAAGGGGCCACTTGAAATCCAGGTGTAGAGGGCGAGGCCGACCAGGAGGGGCCTCCAGAAAAGGCACCGAGCGCCTCTGGCAGGCCCCACCTGGGGTTGGAGAGGCCGGTCGGCGGGGTCCCACCCTTTCCAGGCTCCTTTAAAGGCGGAGCGCCCCCGGGTCAGGAAGGCGGTCGGCAGATCAAAGGGCAGCGCTACAACGTGATACCTTTGGCCCTCGGGGCTCTGCTTGGGGGGGGGGGAGGAGGGGACACCTGTGTGGATCCGCCCCCCCCCAACCCAGCTCGCCTTCCGGTGACCCCAGCCACACACATCCCCACGCTTGGCCAACCCCGGTGCGCCCCCCCCCCACCCCGGACCCCAGGCCTGGCGCACATCCCCGCGGAGGCTCTGCGCACTGGGACTACCGGGAACTTCTGACTGCACCCTGTGCTCCAGCGCCCAGTGCCTCCGAAGGCGAGGCGGTCTTCGGGTGGATTATTCTGGACTGGGCCCACTTCACAGGGAAGAAAGCAATATGTAAATGATAACGATGCCTGCCTCCCACCCTCTGAATATGCGGGTATACGGGTTTTATTCCCAACCTCGCATGTGTTTAACTCGGAAAGTGAACAGATGTGGATTAGGAACGCTTTTTTCTTTTGCAGTTGTTGATAATAAACCACCAATTCTCCTTTCTAAGTAGTGGGAGGAGGGCGGCCCGCAGGCAGGATTCAACGTCTTAGAGGGAGGCTGTGTGGAGGCAGGGACGTCGTGCGGGCAGGGCAGGGCAGGGGCTGAGAAGGGACACGGCAGAGGACGGTGCACCGGGTAGGCCTTGGCCGATCGGAAAATCGAGGGTCCCCCCAGGTGTCGAGGGCGGCCTGCCACCCCCCGGCCGCTGGAGAGGGGAGTCACCGGGAGACTGGGTTTGGGAGTACGGCCAGACCTTTGATCTCTCGCTAGGGCCCTTCACCAGACGCAAGCCCTGCTCCAGTCTGCCCCAAACCGTCTTCAAAGCCAGCTGGGCTGGGTCCATACAGATGCTGGAGACAGGAAGAACCCCAGCGGGCTCAGCTTCACACCTCATAAACCACACAAAGCCCCCACACTTCCAAGACCTCTCCCCTCTCTCTGTCCCTCTTTCCATACAACGCACAGGAAACCTCCAATAGTATTAACTTTCAACGTTCACAGAGTATATCACTTTAAAGCCCTTTAGCCCCAGAGAGACCTAACCCTGACTTTTCTAAACAAAGAAACAGATCTATAAAATAACAGAGCACTGACATCCAGAGTCACACTGCAGTGGAGGGGTGGCCGGGACCAGGACCCAGAGCAGGCTGAGCGCCACTTGGATGCCTCCCGGGCGCCCCCGTAGGGGTGTGGGCTCCAGGGTAAACCCTGGTGAACTTTTCCTGAAGGGGGGCGGGTGCCCACCCCCGCATTCCCCGACCAGTCTGCTTTCAGGAAGTGCTCTCAGCTGGTCTCGGGGAGGACGGGCACCAGCCTGGGATTTTGAGGGGCTTAGGAGCGTGGTTACTGTAGAACAAAGAGGGGTGAAATGAATTCCTCTGGGAGTTCTCAACACCAGAATGATTTTGTTGAGGCAAATGGGGAGATTTATTGCGTATAGCCCGCACACCTGTCCTCAACTAAAACAGCCCTGGTGGTGGGTATTTCAGGGAGAAGAGAGGGCAGCAGGCTCTCCAAGATCAATCTTGGGGGAGTTTCATTAGTTTCATTCGCTCCCCTCCCCCAGCCTCCTACATCACTGCCCCCCAAGCCCAGGAGTCCTGCCCCCGCACATGGAGGAGGGGAGAGATAGAGAAAGGCGAGTCAGACTTAGAGAGGGCCACAGTCAGAGGTGGGGGCCAAGACTGCTCTCTCCTGGGGAGGCACATCGACAGCCAAGATATCGTTACTGTCCCTCCAAGGGGGAAGGGTTTCCTGCCCAGGACAGATGAGAATCTCGAGTCTCCTTCGCAAACCCTTCTCCACCGAGGGGAACGGATAGGCACGGAGAAACAGGGCTAGGGACACCGGGAGTGTTGAGGGCGGCCGGTGAGAGCTGTGTGGCCCTCTGGCAGACTCAGTCCCAAACAAATAACGGCTTGCAGGGGACAGGATTCTCAACTTCTTTGAACCTGTACTGAGTGTTCCCCTCTCTCCCTGTAAGGCAGGACTGTATTCTCATCACCCGAAGAGATACCATCCAAAGACAAGACAAACACCACATAAATGCTGTCATTTCTATTTACAAGTTACTATTGGTTTTTGCCGAGCCATGTAACACTCAGTCCCACTGCTGTCCTCCTAATTCCCAGCTAGTCTGTGTGTCTGGGAACTACCCTGTTTTAATGAAGAACAAACTCGGCTCTTGCCAAGAGAATCACCGCAGTCCACTCTTGCCAAGGCGAGAAGCTTTTTGAAGGGAAACTAAGCGATCCCTATACTTACCTTAAAAAACAAACAAACAAACAAAAAAAAAAACAGCCCTCTTGTAGCAACCTGATCTGCTAATTTTAAAGTTTACTTGCCCTGGTTTTTCCTTCCTCCTCTGCCCTTCCCACAGACCCCACCCTGTCCATCACTCCCCTCTCACCTGCTCAGGAAGCTGGCTTCCAGAATGGAACCCCCCTCCTGCATCCTCTCGCCAGCTGGGGCAAGATAACTAGGTCTAATGGAGCTATTGACCAAGCCTCGAGCTGGTGACCGCTCGACTCCCCGACCGGCATGTTGACTCTTTCGGCTGCAGAAAAGCCCTTGGAAGTGCTTTGACTGTAAATATTTGAAGTGTGTGTATGGGGGACGGAGGGGGTGGCTGTGAAGTCTGGATCCTGTCTCCGCTACCTTGCTCAGCCAGGGGGGGGGGCGAGGTTTCCGCGCGACTTCCCAGGCTGCAGGTAGCAAGAGGACAGAGGCTGCGTTTTTCCCTGCCTGGGAACGAAGCGGGGGGGTCGGGGGCACTGGCCTCCGGAGGACTCTGCGCGCCCGCGGGCTTTCCGGAGCCGGGGTGGGTGCTGCGTCCCGCACGCCCGAGGGTCGCCTTCCCAGAGAAGAGGAGCGCTGTCGCTGAGGATCCTGTCAAGGGCAGGTGGGCAAGGTCTCCCAGCGGTTCCAGGTCCTGGAGGCCGCGGGCTCGCGGATTCCGCCTACTGCGCCTCGACGGGGCAGGCACTCAAGGCGAGGACTTGCGGAAGGCACACTCACGCGCGCACACACAACACCTGAGACGCACGGGGTAGAGAAAGTTCCACCTGCAGAGGGCTGGCGGCAGGGACACGAACCGCTCCTGTGCAACCCTGGCGACCGGGAGCGGGGCTTGGGGACCCGTACGGCCTTCGCTGTGCTGCGGTCATTGTGCAAAGCAGCTAGATCTGCGAGCAACGTGGGCTCCCCGACGCAGGAGTGCACAAACTCAAGTGCGGGCGAGGAGGCGCGAGAAGACGCGGGCCACTGCTCTAGGTGACGCCGGGCCAGAACGGGACAGCGTGTCTCAGAAGCTGGACTCGGGCAGCGGGGCCCACACCCGGACCCGGGGTGCCACGCCCGCAGCCCCGCTCAGCGTTCGCGGGAGGGCGAGCGGGGTCCCTAGGCTGAGGCTCCGGGTCTGGCAAGCCCGGTCGCAGTCTCCGCCCCGCCATCGCCGCTCGGCGCCCCGGTTGTTTAGGACCCCCGCGGCGCAGGGGCGGGGCGGCAGGCGGCCGGGACGGTGACAGGTGCGCCCCTCGGCCAATGGCGGGGCCCGCGCCCCTCCCCGAGCCCCCGCCGAGCGCGCCAATCGGCGGCCGCGCTGCGCTTCAAGTGCGCGGAGGGGCGCGGGTCCCCACTACGGCGCCAGCGGCCTCGGCGCGGTCGCCCGAGGGTCCAGCGCACAGAGCCGGGCTCCCCGGCCCGGCGCGTCCGGGCACTCGCCTGCGAGTTTGTGCAAAGTGCGTGCGAGCGCGGCCCGGTGGCGGGGCCCGCACGGAGGAGGCGCCCGGACCATGGTCACCCTCGGCTGAGTTTCCGGCGGCGACTTTGATTATTGGCAAATAATCACCATAACAATACCGCACCCTGGGGCTCGCCACCACCACGCACGGGTCCGCGAGCCCGCACGCGGCCGCGCACGCCCCCGCCCGGCCTGCTCGCCCAGCCCCACACGGCCGATGGAAAAATCAAAAAATTTCCGCATCGATGCGCTGCTGGCCGTGGACCCCCCGCGAGCGGCCTCCGCGCAGACGCGCGATGGCCATGGTTCACGTCGCTCGCAGGCCGCCGCTGTCGGGACGGGGGCGGCGGCGGAGGAGGAAGGAGGAGGAGGAGGGGAGAGAGGAGGAGGGGACGAGAGGAGGGGCGAGAGGCGGCGGAAGAACAAGAGGATCAGAGAAGACAGACGGAGCCGAGAAACGAATGAAAAGAGAGAGAAACTCAGAAGCCGAGCTGGAGGGCGCGACACTGAGCGATGTTGCCAAGCCCGGTTACTGGGAGCGGGCGGCGCGGGCGGAGCGGGCGGCGGCGCGGGCGGCGCGGGCGGCGGCCCGGGGGGCCCCACCACCACGCGCACCCGGGCGCCGCGCCGCCGCCGCCGCCGCCGCAGCCGCCGCCGCCGCCGCCGCGGGGGGCTGGCGCTGGGGCTGCACCCCGGGGGCGCGCAGGGCGGCGCGGGCCTCCCCGCGCAGGCCGCGCTCTACGGCCACCCGGTCTACGGCTACTCGGCGGCGGCGGCGGCGGCCGCGCTGGCTGGCCAGCACCCGGCGCTCTCCTACTCGTACCCGCAGGTGCAGGGCGCGCACCCGCGCACCCCGCCGACCCCATCAAGCTGGGCGCCGGCACCTTCCAGCTGGACCAGTGGCTGCGCGCGTCCACCGCGGGCATGATCCTGCCCAAGATGCCCGACTTTAACTGTGAGTACCGCGCAGCCCCCGGGCCCGGAAAGGAAGCCAGGGGAAAACGGGGGGAGGGAGAGTCCTGGGACACGGTTTTCCCGCGCAGCCTCGGCCGCCGGCCGCCGCCTGCCTCTCGCTCTCCGCTGGGAGAGCGCGGTGGAAGCGCCGCGAGGCCGCCTCGGCTCCGCCCGGGGCCCGCGAAGACTCGTGCGGACGGCGCGCGGTGGGATCGGGCGGCGAGTTACTAAAATGGCCAGCGCGGGCCCTGCTTTCTCTTCCTCTCCTAACGGGAAGGGGCAGCTGGAGGTGTGAGACTCGAATCTAATGATTAACCGGCAGGCCAGAGAAGGAAGTGGTGAGGGAAGGCGAGCCGAGGAGCACCCCGAGTTAGGCTGGCCTGGGGATTGAGGCCCCCGGAGCCAGGGGCTTCTCTCCAGGGAAACGGACTTGACTTAGGTACCGCATTCTGGTTCTGGAGGGACCCCCGGTCCCTCCCAAGAGGAGAGATTCAGGAGCACAGAACAGAAATGGGCTTCAAGAGGCCAGGGCCGCGAGGCCAGGTCCCTGGCGACGCCTCTGGCCGTCTGCGGGTTGAGCCTGCCTCTGTGAGGGCGCCTGGGCCGCCGTGTGATGCCCAGGAAGCAGATGGCCCGACCCGAACCGAGCGTCGACGGTGCGCTCCTGCGGAAGGGGAGATATGTCTCTTTCAGTACCGCCATCTCGGGGACTCTGGGTAGCAGGTGCCCGCCCAGAATTGGAGGTCCCCGATACCGAGCGAACCCCTCCCCAAGGTAGGAGCAAGGGAGGGCTGGCCACCCCCACCCGGAGGAGAGCGGCTGGACTGTGGGCAGGTGGTACACCTCCAGGTGGCCTGGGCCCCCTCGTCTTTCCTGGCCCGAGGGCAGGCACACTGGGCTGGCGCTCCGGGGAGCCTCCTGTCGGCTCGCCCCACCGGGGCAGCATGCACGGGCTGCTGCATAAGACTTCACGCTTTCAGCTGCAGAAGACCCAAACAAAGGGACCCCATTGTTTCCTTCTGGGTGGATGTGTTTAGACTGGGGAGATGCAGCATAGGAGGGGAAAAAGCAGAAAAGCAAACAAAAATAAGCACTTGGCAGAATTGAGATCCCTCTGCTAGAAGCCGTGGTTGTGACTAAACAGAGAAAAGCCAGGACCCTGAGGCTGGAGAAGTCACAGCCAGGTGAGAAGATCCCTGCGTGTGCACTGTTGGCCCACAGCCCACCCCAGGCGTTTCCCAGCTCAGCTCCCACACGACCCTCATGGCCACCGAACGGCCGCCCGGCGGCCGGCCGGCGGGAAGTCAGCCCATCATGATCCCTACAGGGAAACCTCCAGCTCGACTCTTGTCTCACCTCATGTTCTGAACCTGCTTATCCCGGGTCAGCCAAACCCAGGGCACTCTTCCCGGGCCTGGTCGCCAAAGCCTCCAAACCCCTGCTCACGGAAAGCCACCCCATGGTTTCCCCTTATGATCTGCATCTCCCTCGGAGGGGGCTGCTGGCCTGCACACAGGCCTCCCCCGGGCACTGGGTCCCCTGACCACGGCGGCGGGGGGAGGGGGGCTTGTTCTCCTGGGCCTGCGTGGAACTCAAGGTCGCTCAGAAAACCGGTGAAAGCCACATCCCTTTGCCAACACCCTTCACCCATCCCTGATTCCTAATCTTGACCCAGAGGTAGCAGAGTGAAAACCCAGGCAGCTTTAAGTTGAGAACAGAAATCTGAACGCCGAGTCCTAAAGGGCAATAATGAGCCGGCCAGGATGCCGGCGTCCTGTTCTGAGGGTTCCTCTTCTGGTCGCTGGAAAACCTGTTTGGTTTCCTTAATAGGTTGTCTCTGCTGTTGGATGGCATGTCCCAAATGGTCCCTTTGGAGCCAGTGTTTTAATTAAAGTTCTAATGTATTGTCAAGTTGGGAATTGGGGCCTCATTTAACTAAAGCTGGGGGCGTGGGCCTTCCCGTAAAGCAAATTGCCCACCCCGGGGGCCTGAGCTCAGCCGCTGGACTGGCCTCTTTTCTTCCCTTCCCTTTATTGTCTAACACTTGTCAGGCTCCTGGGACATCAAGGCAGGTCGCATTTTGAGGTCACAAAATTCTCTGTGATGTAACCGTGTGAAATTATGTAAATACAGCCAAGGGACCTCCTTGAACACTGGAAAGCCGGATCCCCCCCCCCCGCCCCCTTTGCCTAGGCCTTCCATTTGCAAAATGAGACTTGTTCTGAAAAGGTTTCCAGTCTCCCTGGGCTCTGCCCCTCTGCGACCTGGGTACGGGGCTGTCGGGAAGAATTTTCAGTGGGGGAGTCTGGTGAATTCACATGTTCGGGCCCAGGATTTGGTCCTCCTCCGGCCTTCCTCCTTTTTCCTTTCCCCCTTCTCTTATGTACTTAAGGAGGTGGCAGTGGGAATCCACACCAGTCCTTTGCTGGCTGGGAAGAAACGGGACTGGTGATTCCTGGGACCTGTCTCTTTGAGCCTGGGCTGGGGGAGGACTCAGTGAGGAGTGGGAGGAGGAGTGCCCCTCCGGCCTCTGCTTCTGGCCTGTCACCTTCTTCTACACCGCCCACCGGGTGGCACAGGGCTGCTGTGTGTGAGAGACTCTCTTTAATCAGAACGCCCAGGCCCTGGGTTAAAAAATTTGGTCCCGTTAAACCCGACTTGTGTGGCTCCACCTGGCAATCCGGAGCCTGGGCTCCAGGCCCCCTCCAGGCCACACCCGCGTCCCTGGGGAGAGGGCGTCCACACTGAAGGCAGAGCGGTGACACCCTGGGCTGGTGGGCCGGGCAGCAGCCTTGCACAAGCGGCACAGGGCGCATTGGGTGGCAGTGGGGGCGGGAGGCCTGAGCCAGACTTCCAGTGTCATGCCCCTCTCTGTCCCCAGCCCAGGCGCAGTCCAACCTCCTGGGAAAGTGCCGTCGGCCCCGCACAGCCTTCACCAGCCAGCAGCTACTGGAGCTGGAACACCAGTTCAAGCTCAACAAGTACCTGTCGCGGCCCAAGCGCTTCGAGGTGGCCACCTCGCTGATGCTCACGGAGACCCAGGTACACAGCACCCCCCCCCCGACAGCTCACCGCCTGCCTTGTCACCTGTGCACCCCTGGCCCTGTGCTGGCCTGAGCACCTGGAGGCGGCGGGGGGGGGGGGGGGGGGGTTTTGGACCCTTAGGGGGCGGGTTCCTGTCCCGGGAGGGTTGGCCTCCGCTCTGCCAGGGCTCACTTACCAAGCCCAGAGGTCCGATTCAGTAGGTTGGGCTGAGACCCAGAAATCTGCATTTGAAGGACACTTCCCCCTCTTCCATTCCGAAGCAGTGGTCCCCAGGCCACATTTGAGAAATTTTATTCCAAAAAGAGAGCAGGGGATGTGTAGAGGTTTACAGATATGTCCTCTAGCTGCTCCGGTCCTATCTGGACAGTGCCAGAGCACCCCCAGAAAAAGACGGGAATCCCGAAGTCGAGGTCCCCGTCTGAGCCTCCTTGGAGCCCCCCAGCCCCACTCTGGGGGGCGCTGGTGCCTGGGGGGGGGCACCCCTTCCCCTGAAGCCCACTCCTGGGCCTTGTGAGGACCGGCGAGGTGCAGGTGCAGACAGGACTCCAGAGAGAGGACCCGTAGGGATGGAGTGGCCAGTTTCTCACGCCCTCTTGTGCCCTCAGGTGAAGATCTGGTTCCAGAACAGGCGTGGATGAAAACGCAGCAAAAAGGCCAAGGAGCAGGCGGCGCAGGAGGCTGAGAAGCAGAAGGGGGGTGGAGGCGCCAGCAAAGGTGGCCTCGGGGAGGACAAGGGGACGACGAGCTGCTGGGGCCGCCGGCTGCCGGGGACAAAAGCGGCGGACGCCGCCTGCGGGACTTGAGGGACAGTGACCCTGAGGATGACGAGGACGACGACGACGAGGACCCTTTCCCTACAGCAACGGCACGGGGGCGCACGTCTCCTCCGACTGCTCGTCCGAGGCCGATTCCCCGCCCCCGCGGCCCAACGCGCCCGGGCACCAGCCCCCGCCCCAGTAGGGGCCCCGCGCCCCAGGGCAGCCCCGCGGCCCCCCCAGGCACCAGCCCCCGCCCCAGGAGGGGCCCCGCTCCCCAGGGCAGCCCCGCGGGCCCCCGCCTTGAGGCCGCGCATCCTGGGGCAGGTTCGGGCGCCGTGCCTGCCTGCTCTCCAAGGGACCGAGAGAGAGAGAGAGAGAGAGAGAGAGAGAGAGAGAGAGAGAGAGGGAGGTCCGGCGGGTGCACCCTTGAACTCCTGTCCTTTTTAATTTAATTTGGTTAGTGTTGGGGGTGCTGTTTGTCAGACGACCTGAGCGCCACCAGGGGAAGGCCCCCACTCCTCCCCACTCCTCCCCACTCCTCCCACTTCCTGAATGGAGAAGGCCGGGACCTCTACAGTGTTGGACGACCTGGAAAACTTGAGTATTGAAAAAGGGAAACTGTTTTGTGCTTACCTATCTGGGGGGAACTTTATGTCACGAGCTTTCAAACTGCTGGAAATCTCAAAACTGTACTGTCTTTATTTTTGTACATTGTATTTATATATATATAAAGAAACGACTACTTATGCATGCTAAATTATTATTTAGCTTCTCCCATCGCCCACGATGGAATGTAAAATAAATTGGTTTTTTACTGGATGAGAGCGCAGATCTTTGGGGGGGTGAGTTAGGAAAGCGGACTTTACTATTTTTGTTGTTGAAATGAGGGGTTGGGTGTTATTCCACCGACCGAAGGTGCAAATCAGACTTGCAAACCGGTGGGAGGAGCACCTCCCTCTGCGGGCGGGGCGGGGCACGGTCCCGGGGCTGGGGAGTCGCAGGTGCGACAGGTTGGTGAAAATACCTGCGACCAGGCGTCCGCCTGTCCGGATGCGGGGGATCCCAGGAGGGGAACGGGACTCGGTGGGTTTACTTTCCTATCAGCTCGAGGATCTCGCGGCACCGGCGCTCCAGGAGTGGAGACGCACCATTCGGACGTTTCGGCAGATAAGCCTTACCACGACTGGACGATTTCACCGGCAGGCCTTTGGGGTCCGTGTGGCCCTGGGCCCCCGGGTTGCCTCGCGTAACCCCGGGCTCGTTCCGGGGCCTGCCTCCCGCAGAACCTTCTGGGTCCGGCCGGAAACGGTTTTCTGGGATCCGTGCAGACGTCCGCGGCGACAGCGGCGGCGACAGGATCGCTTGGCGCCGGGTCTGCGACGGCTCCGGGTCAGTAAACCTTGCGGCTTGCGCCCTCGGTCACCGGCCGGGCCCGCCGCCATGTGCCGCACACATGCCCCCTGCACCTGCGCCCGCCGCGCCGGCCCGGTGGCCCCTCCCGGGCCCGGAGGAAACAGGCGACAGGGCCCGCCCCGCGTGCCCTCCCCCGTCCTTCTGTGGCTCGCGCGGCCTCACTCGCCGCCGGGCGCGCGGGGAGCGCCCCTCCCCCTCCCGCTGATAAATGAGTTCAGGAGGGCCTGGCGTTTCATTTGGGTGATTACCGCGGGCCAGCGGGGCCACTCCTCTGCCTCAGGGCCGGGGTGAGATTAATATCCTCTCTGGCAGCTCATTATCACCCCGGGCTCGTTCCATAAAATGCAACGTCAGCCGAGGCCGGGCGCGGCGCTGCCGGAGCCGGGAGGGAGCAGCTGCGGGCAGGGCGCGGGCCTCGGCCGCCTCGGGGTCCAAAGGTGCTTCTGGGGACCGGGGACTGGGTTTGCAAGCGGTGCGGAAGCCAGAGGGCCCCGAGGAAAGGGGGTGGGGAAATTGGACAGGGGTGGGGGAGGGAGAGAAGGGAAAGAAATGCCTTTTGGGGGTTAAAAAAGCCCCCACAAAACCTCCGCAATCTGTGGATCTGGCGTCTTCATTCCTAACACGCTGGTGAGGTTCAGCCCGCAGCGATCTCTTCCCCGGCTGGCGGGCTTCGGCCTGGGGGGGGGGGGCCCCGCGCGCGGGGCTGAGCCCCCCGCGCCCGGGGTCGGTCCGCCCCCCCCACGCGACCCGGGCAGGAGGGGCGCTGGAGGCGGGCGCGCCCCGTGACCCCGCCCTTGCCCCCCGGCGGAGCGGCCCGGCCCGGGCGGGGGACTCGTCGGCGGGGAGGCCCGGCCACGGCCCCGGCGTCTCCAGCCAGCTGCCTAATCGCGGCGGAATTTATCTCGCTAATAAATTTAATGATCAATTCGTTCTTGTCAGCTCTTCCCCAAATCAATTATAGCAAATTTAAATATAATCACTGGCTCATCCTCACCCACTCGGGGCACCGCGAACAATTCGTTCCGCCTGATCAACGGCCGGCGGGCCCTGCTCCGCCCGCCTCGCGGGGCGCGCCCCCCACCCCGCTGACCGCGCGAGGCGGGGGAGAGACTCGCCAGCCCCCCGCCCAGGACCCCGTTTCCAGGACCCGCAGCCCAGGCGGAGACGAGAGCATTGGCTTCAGACAAGCCGGGCTTATGGCGCTGGCCTCCCGGCTTTCCACGGGGGCGAGGGCGCGCCGCGCAGGTCCTGGAACCCCGGGCCCGGGCCCCGCGAGGCCTCCACCCAAAGCGGACCCCGCTCCTCCGGGAACCCCAGCCCGACCCCCTGCGGGCGAGGGCCCATCGTGCGCCCGCTTCTCTCCACCCTCGTGGAGAAAAGGGGCATCTGCCCTGGCCAGCGTC
This sequence comes from Lynx canadensis, assembly GCF_007474595.2. Taxonomy (NCBI): domain Eukaryota; kingdom Metazoa; phylum Chordata; class Mammalia; order Carnivora; family Felidae; genus Lynx; species Lynx canadensis. The sequence goes on along the minus strand of NC_044304.2, from coordinate 167,337,248 downwards.
TCCAGCCTGCACGACAGGATGCGGATAACCTCCTTTTTTGTGACAAAGAAACCGACGTACACGTATCCTCCCGGGACGGCCCTCGGGTCTCTTGTCCACAGCAGAGCTCTGGCCCAGGGTCCCAGGCCCCTACAGAAGCTTTCACAGCGGGAGCCTGACGAGTGCAGAATGTACTAGAACCTAGACGAACTAGGCCTGCTCCTTCGGAGGGGCGCCTTCCGCAGCCCATCCCCGGACGGGGGTCAGCTCGGCAGGAGCAGCTTCCAAGACTTTGTAGGACACCAAAAGCACCCACAACAAAAGCAAAAATAGACAAGTGGGAGTACGTCAAACTTTAAAACTTTTGCACAGCAGAGGAAACGGTCCACAGAATGAAAAGACAACCTAGGGACGGGAGAAGATGCTTGTAAACCACATGTCTGATAGGGGCTACTATTCCAAGATGTAAAGAACTCACACAGCTCAACGACAACACAAATATGAACCCACTTAAAAACAGGCAAAGGACTCGAATAGAGATTTCTCTGACGTAGACGGACAAGTGGTCCGCAGCACACGGAAAGGTGCTCAACACCACTCGTCACTGGGGGAGCACGCATCAAGACCATGGTGAGATACTCCCTCACACCCACTGGGACGACAGGTATAAAAACAGACCCAGAAAATAACAAGTGTTGGCGATGGCGTGGAGAAGTCGGAGCCTGAGCACACTGTTAAATAGCACAGCCGCCCTGGAAAGCAGTATGCAGCTTCCTCAAAAACAAAACGAAAACAACAAAACACAACAACCCTGGAATTACCACCTGACCCAGCAGCAACCTTATTCCTGGTTGTGTGTCCAAGAGACGGAAAACCGCGTCTGGAAGAGAGAATTTGCACACTCGTGACCATTGCAGAGCCACTCACGATAACCAAGATGTGGAAGAGGGACAGAGGAAGGAAACGGAACACGTGCACACACACTAGAATATTACTCAGCCTCTACAAAGAAGCAAAGCCTGTCACCTGCCACATGGCTGAACCTTGACGACGTTGTGTGCACGCGATAAGCCACTCACAAATTCTCCCTGTATTGGAATCTAAATCAAACTCTTAGAGTGGTGGGGCGTGGGGGGTGCTAGGAGGAAGGGGAAAGTGAGTTTTTCAGTGGGTACAGGCTTTCAGTTTTGCAAGATGGAGAGATTCTAGGGATCTTTTGCCCACCACAGGTAACAGTAGGGAGCTGACGCTGGCGATGGTTAAAACGAAGACAGGCCCGCCTTCCCCCCCCCCCACCCCGTGCCCTCCGTCCCCTCTAAAGACAGGGCTCACTTGCTGTGGAAAATCCAAGGCACAGAGAGGGCGAGCCCCTGGACCCGCCCCCCCCACCCCTGCGCTGTGCGCCCCAGGCCCGGGAGCTCCAAGCGGCTTCCACGGAGCACCTCCGGGTTTGCGGGTTAACTCGGCCCTGCCGCCGCCCCTGCGCCCCCTGCCCCCAGGCCGGGGCGGAGACTGCGCCCCCAGGGTGGGGGGGGGGGGCCCGCAGGGAGGGGGCAGGGCGGGCTGCCGGGAGGGGAGGTGGGGGCGTGCTCCCCGCAAAGGCGCGCGCCCCCCCACCCCGTATCAAAGTCCCGCGGTGCATTGTGTCTCCCTCAATAAAACTAATCCCACGGGAGGTGTGACCTGCAGCGGGGACCTGCACCGGTCCAGACTACAAGGGCAAATATGTTTTTCAGATTTGGTTTTTATGGTCGGATTAAAGTTTATTTTCCGTAATAGGGCACCTAATAAAACCCATAAAGCCGGGTCGGGCCTCCAGCTGGTGGCCTCGTTTAACACTTTCACTTCGTAAATCACCTTACTACGCGCCAGGTGTGTCCCAAACTGGACGCCGACGAGAAACGCCCCTCCCCCCACAAATGCCAGCGACGGGGCAGGGGGGCCGGGGGCAGAGACCGGGCGTCGTGGGGAGGGGGTCGAGGAGTAGGGGGGCCGGAGGGGCGGGGCCGGTGGAGCGAAGCCGGTCTCCCCCCCCCCCCCACCCCCCCCGCCGCCCCCGCGCCGACCCCGCGCACCTGCCGCCCCCCAGGTGTGCACACGGTGCCGGACAATGTGCGGCTGCCGGGCCATTGTCCGGCCACGCTCGGGCGGGACAAAGGGTGCCCCCTCCCCGGGCGGCCTCGGCCGGGGGGCGGGGCGGCGGGCGCGGTTTACCCAGCTGGGGGGAGGAACAAAGGCCCGCCGCCTTATCTCGGCGGGGGCGGGGTCAGGCCGGGGGCGCGGGGGCGCGGGGGGCGGGCGGCCCAGGGGGTCGCTGCCGCCCGGGGCTGGGAGAGGGGCGCCGGGGGTGGGGGTGGGGGGCCGCTGGGAACCGGGACCTTCCGAGCGCACGAAGCGCCTGCGCTTAGGGCGCCAAGTCGGGCGGTTTTCACTGCGAGGCCTCTGGTCTTCCCGCGGTTCTTGTGCCATTCCCGGTCGCCCTAACCCTCCCTCTCCTTCCGTCCGGCCCTGAAGTTTCCTGTTCTGCTGAGAAGTTAGACCTAGAAAAAGGGAAAACTAGAATATGGGTCGTCTGGGGGAGGGGGCCACAGAGGGCAGAGGGGCGGCCCCCGTCCTCCGAAGCCGGTCCTGCGCCCCCGGCAGGTGGCGGGGCTCTCGGGGGGGCGTCCTCGGCAGCCCGGGGCGGGGGACGGGTGGGGGTGGGGGGCTCAGCTGCCTCCTGCAAACCCGCGTCCGGCCAGAGGCCCCCACCAGCTGGTGGCTCTGCTCGGTGCAGCAGAGGCCAGCGCCGCGACAGGAAACTCGCGGTTTACTTTTTAAAATAGACAAATCTGTGAAGGAAACGCGGATTGGTTTTCTTCCCGGGTCTGCAACCCGTTCTTCGCGCCTTTCATCGCCCCGGTGGATTTACCTGCTGATGACTCTTTTCCAAGGGGTGTCACCAGAGCCCCCGGATTAGGTGCCTGTGTGACACTGCGGCCTTTCTGTCCACAAACTCGATAACAATAGCCACCTCGGTGCTTCACGCAACCAGACTTTCCAGAAACCTCCGAGCCGCCAGACGCCGCTCCAGGCACCGAGGTGCCCTGGCGCATACGCCAGCCCCGAACCTCCATCCACCTGGAGTGACGCTGTAGCGGGAAGAGAAGGACCAGTAGGAAACCGTGGGAACACACACCGCGCAGCCGAGAGGGGCGTGAAGACATGAGGTCATACCCGAGCTGGTACATCATTGTAAAGTAAGGCCAAGGCAGGTCTAGAGCATGGAGCACAGTCCTCCGGGACGGTGGCCGTCCCTGGGGACGTCATCCCAGATGGGGACCGTGCCGGCGCTGACGGGGCGGTGAGGAAGCCGGCTGTCTCCCTTTCAGAGGCTAGGAAGGAAGGACCAGAGGCCTTCGGGAATCGTGCGGGACACCGACCCATCACATGCTCACCTTCTGACGCACAGTCTTCTTAGCCCTTCTGCTCGAGTAAAGACCGCACAACACAGAACAGAGGGCGTGTGGGTGGTGCAGACAGGACTTTGGGGAGAGAAATAGATAACGTGGGGTTTCTTTCTGTTCTATGGAGATATGATTGACAGAATACTGTACGAGCTTCAGATACATAATGTCTTAATTTTAATAATTCGCATATTTAATTTTTTTAACACTTATTTATTTTTGAGAGACAGAGAGAGACACAGAATCCGAAGCGGGCTCCAGGCTCTGAGCTGTCTGCACAGAGCCGGACGCGGGGCTCGAAGCCACGAACCCTGAGATCGTGACCTGAGCCGAAGTCGGACGCTCAACCGACTGAGCCACCCAGGCGCCCCGTAATTTGGGTTCTTTTCAAACCCCTACAGTACCCAGCGGAGACGTGAACACATGAAAAGGGCCCATAAGTTGAGTTGGTTTTCTCCCCCCATTCAGCAAAATTACCACCACCCACCAACCCTCCGTCCCACGTGTGATGCGGCACCCACGTCCAGGGTCCACGTTTCCCTTAGAGGCGTTAGCATGTCTGCGTGGAGCTCAAGCAAGTGATTCCCGACTAGGATGTCCCCCAAGAGCCCAAGGGTTGGGGGGCATGGTTCACAGAGTCAGGAGCGACTGGAAAATCATCATCCCTGGCCAAACATTTCACCTGAAAACAGGGCCAGTGCACCAAAAAACACAAGTTTTCTGATAAATTTGAAACCAGAGATATAGGCTGATTTTGTAGCTCTCAGAAATCCTTTCCTCGATTTCACAGGTAAAGAAAACCCCGGAAATGCCCCATGGTTCACTCTTGGCAGCTTTCAAAACTGCTGGAAAAATCCAGAGAGTTTCCAAGAAGCCGCCAGGGGAGCTCACAACCTGCCCGGATCTCTGGCGGCCGCCTGTGAGCTTTTCTCTCCGACCCCCCCTTTGCAGGTGGACTGGAGGGTCCCTGTGTGTCCGTCCAGGCGCCCATGGAAAGGCCCCACCTGCGAGGCCCTGGAGGCCTTCTATCTTCAAAAAACAAAGTAATTCACTTTTAATGACCGCCAGTGTTTTCCTTCCCAGTTCTCTTTGAGCAGATAATGCGTCTGAGGCCTTCCCGACAGGGTTAAACCACCGTGACCTTCATAATCAGAGAACAGAAATAAATTATATTTACTCATAAATGTTACTCACTCTCCAGTGCCAGCTGCCCCCTAATCACAGGCGGTGTGACACGATTTTGCTTGTACCAGGCCCCACACTCACAGGTGACAAAGTGCTGTATTTTCCCGCCCAGCAGGCTGGGAGCCCTCGGGCTGGCCAGGCGTTTCCCGAGGACAGTCCCCAGCCTGGCGGGCACACGTGGTGCCCCTGAGACCCCGGAGCCTTCCGACTGGCCGAAGGGAGGGTGAGCGGGGACCAGAGGCCCCGCAGGGCCCCCTAGGATCCAGGCACCACGTGGGGACCGGAGACCCTCTGACCACCATCAGATCTGTCAATGGCCTCGCTCCCGACACGGTCCCTCCAGGCCCCCGTCCTCTGGTGGGGCAGGGGGGATGACCCACCACAGACTCTCACCTGAGATGGCCGCCAAACACACACGTCTCCTCACGACGAGTGGCCGCTGCCATTTGGCTAGATGGTTCCCAGGCGCTCGGTCGGGGGCCCTGGCGCCGGGTGACCCGGCCGGGCAGGGGCAGGGACCGGGCTCACTCGGGGGGGGGGTGTCGTGAATCGCACCCCAGGGGAGCAGCTCTGGGGCCCCCTCCCGCGGCGGGGCTCACAGACTCCCCGCGGGAACACAGAGCTGGGGCCACAGGACCGAAGTGCACGGATCCACTCGCACACGCGGGAGAGGAAACAGCAAGCCCGCCTCCCAACGCCCAGGCTGTCTTCTGGGATTTTCTCTGGCACAGTTCTGGGCGGATTTACAGGGTGTGTGAGGCAGGGCCGCCTCGGGGACAGTGGGGCCGGGGCAGGCCCGGTGTCCCCAGCCCTCCCCAGGCCTGGCGTCCCCAGCCCTCCCCAGGCCTGGCCTCTGCGCAGGGGGAGGGCTCCGCAGCCTGGTCTCTCAGCGTTGGCCCCACAGGTGCCCAAGTAGAAAAGCAGACTCTGTCGGCCCTGTTAAACCTGATCTAGAAAACAGAGCGCTCTAGCAAGCTCATTGTCTACGTGAGTCAAAAGTGCAAGGGTGCTAACGAGCATTCGATGGATTCCACCTGCTGGTCCGGGGCCGGATTGAAAGGCACTTCCTTCACTAATCCCAAGGTTGAGGGCGAGGCTAAAATAAATCTCAAATAATCACGTCGTATTTCTGAGGCGTTAAATAAGCGGGCTCTATGCCCTGAACACAGGAACCTGCTTTCCCGCACGCGGTAAGCACAGGGCGCGCTCCCCAGGAAGCCCGCGCTGCTTGCGCACTGCTTCTGCGTCTTGTCTGACAGCGACGCCCTCGGGCACATCTGCTCAGGGCCGGGTGGCTCTAGGAAATCAGAGGTTTGGCCGAGCCTGGGCGAATCCAGTAATGACGAAGAGAAATGACCTCAGCCCTCGGGGTTGAGGCGTGTGGTGCCCGGGCGGGGGGGGAGGGGTGCCGGGATGGCTTTCAGCACCTGCCGTCATCTTGTACTTTTCTGCGAGCCTTACTTTGCTTTCATTAAGGATGATTTTCCCAGAGACAGCAAAAACGTCGCGAGCTGTCCATCGGCTTTTCAGAAGCATGATAGTGATACAGACCTTCGGGGTAGGGTTCGTGGGACACTGGGGACTGAGAAAGAAGAATGGCTCTAGAGCCCATCCTCTTTGTACTGAGAAGCAGTACCGCTCAGTCAACAGGCCCCTCCTGGGTCTAGATAAGAGCCTTCCTGGAGACGAACAGTGCTGGGTGCTCCGAAGGACGCGAAACTCGTGACAGGTTGTAAAATCGGACTCCAGGAGTCAGAAGTGCCCTTACTCCTGCCCGTGTCAGGCTGTCAGCAAAACTGACACGCACACTTTCTATCTCGGGAGTCACTGCCAGAAAGAAACCCTCCGGGGCTCAGGTATGGCTGTGGGTACCACAGGTGAGGCCACCAGAGAGCTAGGGAGTCCCGCTCACTCAGCTGCACTCCTGGACCTGACCCCCGTCTTGTCCCGGAGATTTTACCCGAGGTCTTGTCTGCTGCTGCACTTAGGGTGACCGTCCCCATCACGGTTTTCTGGGACTTTCCCGGTCTTAGCACCAAAAATGTTCCATCCTAGAAGTCACAATAATATAAAAACAGGGAGGGGGACAAAACATAAGAGGCTCAAATATGGAGAACAAACAGAGGGTCACTGGAGGGGCTATGGGAGGGGGGGATGGGCTAAACGGGGAAGGGGCACTAAGGAATCGACTCCGGAAATCATTGTCGCACTATATGCTAACTAATTTGGATGTAAATTTAAAAAATAAATTGGGGCGCCTGGGTGGCTCAGTCGGTTGGGCGGCCGACTTCGGCTCAGGTCACGATCTTGCGGTCCGTGAGTTTGAGCCCCGCGTCGGGCTCTGTGCTGACAGCTCAGAGCCTGGAGCCTGTTTCAGATTCTGTGTCTCCCTCTCTCTGACCCTCCCCGTTCATGCTCTGTCTCTCCGTCTCAAAAATAAATAAAAACGTTAAAAACAAAAAAAAGTTTCCATCCTGAGAACCCCCCGGATTCCTGGACAAACTGGGACAGCTGGTCACCTTGCCTGCTCTACTCAACAGACAGCATGAGGCAGACATGAGAAGAGTGTGACTTAAGGAGCTGCCGGTGAACCCGTCCCAAGTCCCAGAGACCTCGCCGATGTCATCACAGGTGTTCACAAACCCACCTGAACATCAGAGAAACACAAATAGCAAATTGAGTTCATAAGCAAAGCAGTTCCAAGACGGTCAGTGGAGGAGGCTGGCCTTGAGTTGGGCTGGTGGCCGGGCTGGCCGGGCCTGACGCACCTGGTCCCTTCTACACCTTAGGACCGACCAGGCGGCATGTCTACAGAGGGTCATCATTGCCTTGTTAGAATGGGATTGCATACTGTGACGCCCGATGTTTTAATTTTTTAAAAAGTTTACTTATTTTTGAGAGAGACAGAGACAGAGCATGAGCAGGGGCAGGGGCAGGGAGAAGGAGACACGGAATCTGAGCAGCCTCCAGGTCTGAGCTGTCAGCACAGAGCCCGATGCAGGGCTCGAACTCACGAGCGGTGAAATGGTGATCTGAGCTGAAGTTGACCACCCAACCGACTGAGCCACCCAGGCTGCCCGATGTTTGTTTCCAATAGCACACAATGTGACAAAACTGTGCTCCAGGCCTAGACCCTGGACCGCGAACAGTAATCATACTGGAGACTCAAGGCCACGCAGCTGGGAGTTCTGGAAGCTTGGCAGTGCACCCAGGGCTTCCCTCCACCTGGTGGGACTTCACTCACGACAGGTCCCTGCCACCAAGCTGGGGAGGCTGCAGGACCATGCTCCTCGGACCCCACTCCCCAGCCTGATGACCTTTGCGGGTCTTGCACCGGCCACGGCCAGTAATAATGTGCTCAGATGCACAAGTCAGAGAATCGCTTGTTACTACGTCAGCAGACTAAGAATGGGTAGAGTTTCATCCTTCCAGGGAAAGGGGAGAGGACTGTACGAAGACTCGTGTTTTGTGCCTTTTTTTTTTTATTTATTTAAGTAATTTCTACATTCAACGTGGGGCTTGAACTCCCAACCCCGAGATCAAGAGTCTCGTGCTCTACTGGCTGAGCCGGCCAGGGGCCCCACTGGGAAGACTCATTTCAAAATAAGAATGCCAGCTGATAACGTAGGAGGAACGACAGAATTAGAAGCTTACCATTTTGCAAGCCCGGTGGCCTTGACCTTAATGGAGCGATGGAACTTAGCACTGGCGGTCACAAGCAGCGGGCTGCCCCCAAAGGGTTTACCCCCGGCTCGCAGGCACATCCAGGATTCTGCGGAACACTTGGCTGGGCCTCTTCAAAAGCCCAGCGTCACGGACTTTTTTAAGAAACAGAGAGGAGGGGAGAACCCCTCCTACCTTAAACAAGAAGTGACAAGGAGGAGTGTTCGGGCCTTGGCTGTGCTCCTGGGGTAGGAAACAACAGCTCTGGAAGATTCGCTTCAGCACCGGAGGCTCGAACACTGGCTGGAGTGTTGGGGAGTCTGGAGCCGCGCTAGTGTCCCTGCGCTCGGGGCGCTCACGGCACCGCGGCTGCTGGTGGAGGTACAGGCTGATGCTTTAGGCGTTGGGTGCCCTGATGTGTGTTTTCAAATGACGCCAGCACAACACGGGGTGAGTATAAACGCACGTGGACGTATATATAAAGAAGAGAAAGGGCAAAGGCGGCAAACGTTAACTGGCAAACCCAACACACAAGTGGAAGGATTTGCCCTCTTTTTGGAAACGCTTGTGACAAAGCAGAACGAGGGGAATGGTCCACTACAAATGACTTTCTAGAGAGAAGAAAAAATGCCAAGCCCCGGCCTGGTTTTGTACCTCCTGCTGCCCACGAGGGGCGCTCTCGAGCGCAGGTGCAGGTGGCTACCGGGCTGGGCTGCAGGCTGGGGAGGGCCCTGCCGGAGCGGAGGGCGCGTGGGAGAAAGAGAGCACGGGGGGGGGGGCAAGCTTCGGGGGAAGGGGGGGAAAGCGTTGCCTTGATAAGCCTCGAAGGTCAGTGGCCCATACATCCTTGTTTGGACACACTCAAGGTCAAAACCACTCAGCCCCGGTGGCCCATGGGCACACACGGCATGTTTCCCGAGCCCGCTCAGCCCTCCCTGCTCCTGACTCCACCTCTGCACCCTTGGAGCACTGGACACTGGGCCCGATTTCCCTTTCATCATCTTATCGCGCAAACATAACTTTTCATCATTTATCCTGCTGTGCTCAAGATAAATGTCACCTTCTTGTGACCTCGACCTCGCAGTGGCCAGCCCCCTCCCGCCAGCGTCCTCAGTGTGGCACAGGATACAAAACCTCGCCGGTGGGAAAGCAAAGATCTCTGCGCCTGGATGACTTTTCTGAGAAAACCCAAGTCCCCCCGACCTCTGGTGTCCCTGTCTGTCACGATGCACACGAGCACCACACATGCACCTGTTCGCGCGTCCTCAACCCTTCATGCTCGGGGATGTGTCAGGAGCGTCTCAGGGGGCTCTTGGCTGCCTGTGGTCTCTGCTGAGAGCGCCAGAATTCCGTGCTCGGGTCACCGGACTCCCTGCCACGGCTCCCGCCTCCAGGTGGCGTGTCTGAGCCCCTGACCCTGACCTCTGTGGGGTCCAGGGCCCCAAAGGTCAAACCCCCCTCTCTCGCAAGTGTCTGTAGAAGGGCCCCCGGCTGCTGCTGCCCTGACCCTGGTGCGGCACGCCCGGCTGGGCAGGTCACAGGAACCGGCCCCCTGGTCTGTGACCAGTACACCCCCCTGCCCGTCCAGAGCCCTGATTCGTCAAGGCCTTTGAAACCAGCTTCAGCGACTCAATCTTGCCAATAATCCTTCCATAGTTTGCTATCACTGACCGAACCCCCACCTCCTCAGTGTGGACACAGGGACTCAGGATCAGGCTCCGAGCACACCTGTGGCACTGCTGCCGTGTCCTTGGCCAGGCCACAGCAGGGATCTGGGCTCAGGGACCCGTGCCTGGTGGCCCCGAGTGTCCCCAGAGTGCCCTTCTCAGCTGCTCCCTGTAGAAAGCGCTGGATCCCTGTCCCTCTGGGCATCGCTGGCTGCCCCCCCTCACAGGTCCGGAGCACTTCCGCTATCGGGCCATTGGGTCACACTTCAAGGTCCCGGCACTCAGACTACAGCCCGAAGGGCGGCCCGGGCAGGCCCCCCCGGAAGTGCTTCACGGAATCGACAATTCCGGTGTCCCTCAGGACCTCCTCAGAAGGGGCTTTGAGCAGACGCAGGTCAGAGACAGCACAGCCACACGAACAAACACATCCACGCACACAACACCGAGCGGGAGGTGGGCCACGAAGGGGGTGAGATCCGAGAGGAATCCCCCCTGCTGCTGGGTCCCACACCAGGTCGCGCCTGAAGCACACCACTGCCATCCCGTCGCTAGGACCCTGCGATAGGGATGCTATTTGTGCTCACGGGACTCGATGACAAGATATGCTCTGGGTCCAGGGACGGGGCAGCCGGACGAGGGACAAGGCCAAGGAAAGGACTGCAGAGGCCCCGCGGAGAGCTTGAGTGTCAGGCAGGTATCCTGTGACGCCCAGCATCTCAGCCTTCGGTGCAGGAAAGAGAAGCCACTCTTGCTATTTCCAGCGAGAGGTGTGCCGCGAGCGGATCAGATGCTGGCGGGAGCCCCGGAGGGCCGGCAGGTCACGTGGTGGAAGGTCCTCTCGCTTGACCCGGAACCGGCCCAGGAGCTCGTGAACGTGACCCAGAGAACCCCAGACAGCAAGTGACTGCTGCCTCACCCAGGCGGTGGGGTGACTGTGGATGCAATGCTAGGTTAGCATGGTTCCCCCGCCCTGCTTACAGACTGGTCAGCTGGCCGGTGTGGACCCCAGCCGACGTGGCCTCCATCAGCCCCCGCTGTCATCGGTAGGACAGACTGACGTCACGTTCTCCTGACGGGACGCGCGGAGAAGGGAACGAGAGTGTAGCTTGGGTCATCAGGGAACAGCAGAAAGGCCCACGCAGACGGCCGTCCTAGCCTCCCGTCGACGTTCACTCCCTGACTCTGGCAACTGGAAGGCGCTCACAGGAAATACAGAGTCGCTTAGCCTAACAGGACGTGACGATGCAGCTTCCTCTCAAGCGGTTCGGGAAAGGACCCTGGGCCTCGCTACCCAGCCAGCCACGGAGAGGAAGCACGAACGCCCGCTCCCATGTGGCAGGGTGGGAAGGGTGCTCAACTCTCGGGACTGTGCCCACTGCCACCCGGCCCACGTGCAGGCTCCGAGCACGGCTCACCGTGATCAGCGAGTGAACCGGGCCTCCCCACCAGCCCCGGGCTCCTCCTAACCCAGGCGCCAAGTCCAAGGGAACCCCACACACACGCATCACTGTTTTACCCAGTAAGGCCTGATCAGCTTACAAAGGAGGCAAAGGTGATTTGTTAGCTTAATTTTGTGAAAAAAACACCAGGGTATTTTAGAACTTTGGAGGATGAGATCTGCATTATGAACGCCTTATCAAAATTCTGTTTTAAAACAATTTAAACCTTACGGAGCAGTTGCAAGAATGTAATAGTTGGTCTGTATAAACTTCACCCAGAACTAATGGTTAACATCTTGCCTCATTTGCCTTATCTCGGTCTTTGGGCTCAGAGGGAGGGAGACACATGTATTTTTCAGGCGGAGTCTAAACCATATGCTAAGTAGATTTCCTAAAAATGGAAAGATAAGGTGCAGACCTTAGTATACCAGCAGACCTCTTCTTTCAAAATAAACCTTCACAAGCAGTCTAAATACAAAAAATATTTTTATTTACACATTTGAATACGTTAAAAAGTTTGTTCCTTATGTCTCTACTTTGAAGATGAAATCCCGTGCAGGCGCCTGGCGGACTCCGTCGGTGGAAGAGGCAACCAACCCTTGATTGCGGGGTTGTGAGTTCAAGCCTCAGGCTGGATGTAAAGATCGTTTAAAAAAAAAAAAAAAAAAAAGACAAAACTCCCTAAAGACAGCTTCTTTTCATAAATTCCATCAATACAATGGCAGTTCTCAAACTGCATCACCAGAAGTCCAAGAATTCACAGCCAGCACTGGCTGCATTGTTTTCAAAGGCAGATTATTGTACTGCATTTAAAAGACCTATACATTTAAAGCAAATTTGAATTCACAGCTTTTGGTCAAGATACAATCATTTACTTAAAGCATACTGACACGTGACAACCCATATTTTGTTAAAAAAGGCGTTTATACTTAAAAAGGACAGATTTACGGATAATCCGCCATAGTATAAATTCAACAACTCAGACATCGGGGATTAAGTCATAAATATATTCCATGGAAAAGAGACATTCTTACTGTTTTAACAATAAAAGACGATACAAAAGTGGGATTCAACCTGCACAAGTTTATTTTCTACGAAACATCAGCTCGGGCTCATCCATACCTCCGAGGTCTGGGGCGCGTGTCATGGATGAGGGGGGACCGTTCTGTTGCAGAGAAGCTTCTCTCAATCTTGGCAGCTGCCCCCACAGAGAATGGCCTCAGGTCAGTTACGGGCGTCCTCCGGGAGGCAGGAGCTGGCACCGAACGCAGATCGACTGTGCGTTAAGCACACAGTTTAGTTCGACGGACACGTTTCTCTTCGGAGCAAGACCTCTGGATGCGGGTCGCTGTGCGCAGACAGGTGGCGTGAGCGGAACGGACCTTGTCCAGCCTGGTCACCACCCAGCAGACGTTCTGTGAAAAAGCCCCTCGGTAGAGTGGAGGTGCTCAGCGCGCTCCTAACACAGGCTTCTTTGTCGTGCAGGTTCAGAACCGGCTGCGAGACACGGGGCTGCGGGGCGGCTGCTGACTGTGGGGCTGACAAGCATGAGAGGCCAGAGCACCAAGTCTCCCGTGTTCCCTGCACATCTCAAAACTGAAACTGTTAGTTTAGGGATGTGCACGGAGACACACGGAGACCCATGGGACTTCGCGCGGTGACTTCCAGACACGAACCGCTGTCGGGTCACGTGGAGACGATGTGTGAAAGTCTGTGACAAAAGGGGGGTTTGCACAGGAGTGGCCTCGCTCGGCCCGTGCAGCCTCCCACGGGCACCACTCTGAAGGACTGCGCGCTGCTGGGGTACGTGGGTTTATGGCACATAAAACACTAGTCTACACACACGTTTTGGTGACTTTTCAACAACTGAAGGTGACGTGTAAGTCAAGTTTGCAGCACTTAAGACAGTGGAGCAGATCCTAGGAGCTGGAGAAACGACAGACACTTGCCCTCCGAGGACACTCACTTCTTCAGAGGATCGGCCGGAGTTTGCCGTGTGAGCGGGGGTGTCTTTTCTGCAGAAACGTTCACTCATCACACAGCGTCCCTCCTAGAACCAGGCTCAAAAGCCACACCTGCTAAGTGTCCACTATCTGGTGACGTCAAGGCTGTTTAGCAAAGTGCTTTGCCGTCTGGAGTTGATAAGTAGAAGTGACAGACACAAACAGGAAGAGCGTCCTTCACCACGTCACAATTTTAGGCCAAGTGCTGGCGGGAAGCTCCACACACGTCATGTCATACAGATATTTGCAAGGCTTACGTCACCTGCTGACTTTTCCAAAACATCTGCATTCCCAACACTTGAAATAGTCAGATATCAGGTACCACACTTAACTGATGGTTTTCGAACATTTAACCAATTATAAAGAAGATAAAAACACGCATCAACTTCTTTGTAACTGCACCCCCTAGTGGCCTACTTTGTCTATTAAAAGAGACCATCACCCCCGTCCCAGTCTCGCGGCGCGGAGAACAAGTCTAGGGTCTGTCTGTTCTTCCCTCCGTCTTCTCCCAACTCCACTGTATATACAGATATGTGAAAATGGGTGAAAACGTAAGTACAATATAACCTTAAATTAAAAAATTAGCTAAAATGCAGTATATTATACGACAGATCGTGGCATATCTCCACCAGGCTTTTATACACGGTCAGTGGAGTAACAAGCCTTTTGGGTTTAAAAGGGACGTTTTCAGACAAATGACCACTCACTTGCCGTCCTTTGGCAGACTACATCCTCAGGGAAGCCTGGCCTTGCAAACTCTTGGTGGAGAGGTCGGCCCTCTCTCTCAGCACGCTGGCTTCCTCCGCACTTGCGTGCGTCTGCACGCTCTTCACCAGGAAGTGACTGATGAAGAGTTTCAGACCTTCTCTCAACACGCCCAGCTTTGGGCTGTCAGCCACTCTGGAAAGGAGTCGGAGAAACGTGTGTCAGCGATGAGCTGGCCGCTCCCAGACCACAGCTCCGGGATCTCCCGTCGGGAGGCACAACCTAACTGCTTTTAAAGAACAGAACTCTCAGGTAAGAGCTTAACAACCTATTCTACATGTCAGAGGTTATTAGTTTGCCTCTGGCAGGTATCGTGTTCCCCAAATCTAACGTGTAAGATGTGAGCTGAAGGCTAAAACGGAAAACAATTTATTACGCAGTGTGTTGTTGGAACAGAACAAGCTGGCACATACCTTGCAAAAATTGAAGCCAGGTCTTCAACTTCAGTTTCCATTAACAGCATATATAACACTTTCCGTAAAAAGTGGACTCTGGGTTTATCCAATTCGCTGAATTCAACTACCTAACAGGAGTCAGGACAGAGAGAAAAAATTGCATTTAGTCCATTTCTTTCAATGATGTCCAAACATAATTAGAGTAAAAAAATTACCTGCCGCCTGTAAGTAACCTACTTCCAGTTTTATGAAGAGCCGTTAGCAAGGGTGGGGTCGCGGGCCTGTTACGTACTGAGGGCAGGAGCCTGCACGCCCTCGTCGAGTGCAACATGCCGCTGGGGGTTTATATGGGCGCAAAAGTGATGAATCAGGAATTCTAGAACTGAAGCATACTTATCTCCCTGCCTTAAAGAAACCACACCCAAATTAAAACCATACATACAAAGTTTAGGTCTGGGGAGAACCGCTCACATATACGTATACATACTCCCTGAGAAATAGACGTAACTTTCGCTACACTCACACGACAGAAAACTGTGCAGAAGGAAATCAGAGAACAGAATTACAGGTATAGGGGCGCCTGGGTGGCGCAGTCGGTTAAGCGTCCGACTTCAGCCAGGTCACGATCTCGTGGTCCGTGAGTTCGAGCCCCGCGTCGGGCTCTGGGCTGATGGCTCAGAGCCTGGAGCCTGTTTCCGATTCTGTGTCTCCCTCTCTCTCTGCCCCTCGCCCACTCATGCTCTGTCTCTCTCTGTCCCAAAAATAAATAAACGTTGAAAAAAAAAAATTAAAAAAAAAAAAAAGAATTACAGGTATAAACGTGTATGAAACGTGAGTTTCAAACTCATGCTGACTTAACCACAAAGAACTGTAAAAGGATACTCAGCACGGGGACAGGACAGTACTGTCCATGTGCAGGACTCGGTACGTGAGATGACATTACGTGACACCCGCAGATACAGGCCCAGTAAGAGTTCAACAGCACACCTGAGAACCGGAGAGGTCCCGGCGAACGGGGCCAGGGGAGGACCCCGGCACAAGCTTCAAGGACATCTCTAGGCTCCACTGAATCCAGGGAGACATCGTACCCTACTCCATTCTGAGCTCAAAACTCGAGCAAACCGAAGGCAAGGTCTCTCCGGCAACGAGAAGGCACGTCCTCACCTCACTTCACGTTACTCCCATTTTCGGAATGTGGTAGAAGGCTCCGTGCCTGGTTTTCAGTACCATGGCCTAAACCTAATGCCACACCCGAAAGAGACACAGTCGACCTGCCTCGGTGCCCTGGTGGATGGGCACGTAAGCACAACCAGGAAACTGCAGCGGCTGTCTGTCTGCGGGTCAGGGAGCAGGAGGCACGAGTCCAGGCCACGAACACCCTCTCTGGCCCTCAGGCTCCCTCACCGTCCACGTTTCTAGGATGCCCAGGCCCGGTAGCCACCTCAAACTCCACGTCCTCTCTCGGTTCCCCTGTCCACTCTAGACATCGGGGCACCTGCACGTCACTGGCTCGGACGTGACCCGGAAGCAGGGCAGGGCTGGGGCGCCCTCCATCCGTCGCAAAGGGAGAAGCAGCGGAAGCCCCGCACGGCAGCCCACCAGCTCCCTGCCGCCCGGTCCTCCTCCTGACTCGACAGCAGCCAGTGCGGCTGTATCTTTAGGGCCTGCGCGGGAACCCAAACTCCAGACAAGATTCTCTGAGAGGAGCAAAACCGTAACAGTGCCTTCCTCTACCGAGTGCACTCACACCGCGAGCGACTCCGGCTACTTCTCACAGCGCTATGGTGTTATAAACACACTTCTCAGGGCCGCCGGGGGCGGGGACTGAGTCGGGCGAACGTCCAACTCCTGATTTTAGCTCAGGTCTTGATCTCACGGTTTGTGACTCGGAGCTCCGCATCTGGCCCCGTGCTGCTGGTGTGGAACCTGCTTGGGATTCTCTTCCTCTCTTTCTGGCCCTCCCCTGCTCATGCTCTCTCTCCCCAGAAGAAACATTAAAAAAAATGGAACAAACTGGGGCGCCTCGGTGGCTCAGCGGTTAAGCATCCGACTCTTGATTTTGGCTCAGGTCATGATCTCACGGCTGTGGGACTGGGCCCAGCACTGGGCTCTGTGCTGACGCCGTGGAGCCTGCTTGGGATTCTCCATCTCTCTCTCTCCCTCTCTCTCTGCCCCTCCCCAGCTTGCACACATGTACTCTCTCTCAAAATAAATAAAATTAAACATGTTTCAGCTAAGTCAGAATCTAAGGAGACACATTTTCTTGAGGTACCAAACAAAAGCAATTGTGTTATTACTTTCACTGCTCTCAGCAATTCCACACGTCATACAAACCTTTAAAATGGAGAGTGGAAGTGACTTTGTCTTCAACAAGTGGGCTACCAGGTGAACCAAATTAGAGACATTAGTGGCTGGCAAGTTTTCTAGGTCCCGGAATTTATCCCATATGCTGAACTGGAAAGTCATCTGCTTGATTGAAAAAAAAAAAAGAACAAAGTCAAAATGCAAGAAACTGTTAGTGTAAGTCGCTAGAATAGACTCAAAGGCGCTCTACTACTCATGTGTCTGCAGCATCTTACAAGGTGAGTCGGGACAATCCAGGAGCGACACGCCCTCCTGTCCCACACATGGTTTGCACAGCATTTTCCCTCAAACCAGCAGAAACGTTAGAAGGAGGAAAAAAGGCCGGTGCAGTGCAGCCTCCAGGAGGCCCTCCCCAGAGACGTGGGCCGCCAGACGCCCTCATCTGCGGCAGGGAAAGGCAGCATGGCAATCGTTTCCCCATCACTCTGCCTCAGCGATGTCCCCTGGCTCTGCCCCAGAGGGGCCTGGCCGTGGGACCGGTTCCCTGCATACCCTGTGGCCCCAGCTGGGCCCTGACTCAGGGTACTTGTGCCCGCTGGGCTGAGTCACACAGAAGGTCCAGGTCCAGGAAGACAGAGCGGAGCAGAGGTTATGGGCGGCCTGCTGACGGAGTTACCTGGAACCTTCTCTCGTGTTCACAGAACTTGCCGGCCAGGAACGCATAGAAGGGGTTGTAGCTTTTCTCCTGAAGGCAGCAATCCATGAGAACGTGAACGATCTCCCTCTCCTGTTGGTCCTTGAGCCCAAGCCTGCGAACAGAGATGGTGATGAGTAAGAAAGTGTAGAGGAGCACAGCCTGCCGGGCAGTTTGGGCAAAGGAGAGCTGAGGAGAGGAGGCGCAAGTCACAGGACAGGTGCCACGGACAGGCCTGTCCTTGCACCCGGGAGTTCCATTCCGTGTGAAGTAAATAAAGGAAAGTTAACTCCTATCACGTCTCCTGAGAAGGGTTTTGTAAGGGTTCACAGACACTTGAAGAGTCTTACCACAACCAATTACAGAAACTACACCAGGATGTTTTTAATTTAGAAAAAATCAGAAAGACAACCTCGATAGGAAGATTCTAAGTGATTTACGACAACCAACAGTCACTGAGAATAATCAGTTGGTCACCCGACACTTTTAATCAAAATATATCGAACATGTTCCATTCTGGAACCACTGGCGGCCGGCGACGCCTGGAGCCAGGCAGGGGAGGAGCGGGACGGCCCGGCTGCCCCGAGCGCATCTGCTCTGACCCCTCCACCCCGTGATGTAGACCTCAACTGTGCGGCTTCCTTCCACAGCATCTCAGCAAACTGCACGTCCAAGTGTTCACACACACACTCACTTCAGAAGCTTTTCAAACGCGTCCAAAAAATCTTCACTTGTCATTATTGTGCAGAATATGTTTCTCCTGACATCAGTGTTCATTCTCTGCTTTCTGGCGAGTTCTAGTATCTTCCCGCTAACCTGAAAGAGGGGTAATTAAGACACAGACCACACATGTTTTAAGCAAAAGCGAATTTCATTCACTGTCTTTACTAAGTTTCTAAAAGATAACATGTACGTCTTTGTGACTTTACAGAGGATTAACTGTGAGTTATACGTAAATATGTATGTGTGAGTGCCAAATCTTTACCCCTGAGTGAGCCCCACAAAGAGAGAACGGCAGCAGGAGACATAGAGGGCCACAGGAGGAGAAAAACTGCCTGATTTGGGGGACTTCTCAGAGCACCCCCATCTGTCAGTCTAGACAATAATGACATAAATTAGATAGAAGTGGCCGCAGCCGGAAGAGCCAGGACAATGAAGGAGGACATGGGATCCTGGGACGACAAAGGGTGTTAGGGGGAAGTGAAGGAAATCTGAGTAACACGTGAACTTTAGTTAATGATAAAATACAAAGAAAATGAAGATTTCCGACCATCTGAAATGCAAGCTTAACGGACCGGCAGCCACCTCTCCCGGGAAACCCCTGCCTGCATCTCAAGTCTGGTATCTGCAACGTGAGCGTTCGGCCTTTGTGTTTCCCTCATTCAACTTTGAGTCCTTAACATAACGTATTCAGGGACTTGAGAAACAACAGAAACGGAGTTAAATTCTATCAGCAAACGGTAAGTTTCTGTAAGGTTTCTGAATGAACCCAGGGGTCTCGTACCGTCCCGTGGGCCGCTTCTCTGTGACCTTCTGCTGGCTGTTGTCAATCATAGGGGCCCCGCTCCATGCGGACCCCACAATCCACCAGCGCCCGGTCTGCTCTGCATTCAGGACGCCATCCCAGGAGATGCGGAGCTGGGTTTCCGTGCCTGAGCCGGTGCCGCGCACCTGAGTGAAGAGAAGGAGCTTGTAAAACACTTCAGCTGGTTCAGTCTGTACTTTTATCACCCTTGGCTTTGCCTGTTGTTCATAACGGGATTTCTGATTTGTATTGTTTTTTGTTTATGTTTTTTATTTTTGATAGAGATAGTGTGAACCGGGAGGGACAGAGAGAAAGGGAGACACAGGATCCCAAGCAGGCTCCAGGCTCCGAGCTGTCAGCACAGAGCCCGACGTGGGGCTCGAACTCACAGACCATGAGATCATGACCTGAGCCGAAGTCAGACAGTTAACCGACTGAGCCACCCAGGCGCCCAATTCTTTTTTTTTTTTTTTTTAACGTTTATTTATTCTTGGCGGGGGGGGGGGGGGGGGGAAGACAGGCAGAGAGAAAGGGAGACACAGAATCTGAAACAGGCTCCAGGCTCCGAGCTGTCAGCAGTGAGCCTGACGTGGGGCTCAAACTCACGGACCGTGAGATCGTGACCTGAACCGAAGTCAGACATTCAACTGACTAAGCCACCAGGTGCCCCTGGTTCGTGAATATTGTGATGGGTCACCAACCAATGGGATAGTTGACCAGTTTGGAATGATGCCAAAGTGAGACGTGAACTCTCACACTGCCCCGTTTGGAGAGTTGTCACGCCAGGAAGGCGCTTGCACTCAGGTCCCAAGGACAGCTGCACGGAGCTGGCGGTGAGAACCGCTCTGTGCCTGGGGTCTGCGAGTCAGTGATTCTGGACCTGCCCAGAGTCGGGGCCGAAGCACCCCCTGGCTGGGGGGGGAGGTCAGTGGGTCTCAGGTGTGGCCCCACATCTGGAGAACTTAGGGGAGCTTCAACAGCCGACTCCCACCCCATGGTGTGACCTCACTGGTCTGGGTGTGACCTCACTGGTCTGGGTGGGACCGTGGCCTGAGCCCTCTTTCAAAGCGATCGGAGAATTCTATCGCGCAGAGGGGAGCACCACAGGCTAAGTGTCGGGGACGCTTAAGTCACAGGGACGCCTCGGCACACAGACCACTCAGAGAGTCTCACCACAGAAACACGAAGCTTCCTTCCAGGATCCTGAACTCTTACTGACCGGATGTGGCACCTAACAGCTCAGGTTCCACGAGGAGTTCAGGCAGGCACAGGAGCTCTGAACAAGCAAGAAGTCCAAGGGCCTCACCAGAGCTCGTTGTAATTTCCTCAGCTTCTCCACAGGCTCAGGGTCGTAGCCGGGGATCTTGCGCAGGTCATTGTTCTTCAGCGCCAGCATGGTCTCCAGCATAAACCGAACCTTTAAGGAAAAAAACGAAAACAAAAGCGTCCTTTCGTACAGTGCAAACCCGAGATGGAAAGAACTAACCCAGCTGTGCACACCGCGGACGGTGAGCCAGCCTGGTCCTCAGGTAGACGGTCCCCACTAACCTGACCCTCCTGCTCAGGACTACAAGTTTTTTTTCTTGTTGTTTTCCTTTTTTTTTTTTTTTTAAATGTTATTTATTTTTGAAGGAGAGAGGAGAGAGAGAGCGCACAAGGGGTGGGGAGGGGAAGAGAAAGAAGGAGACACAGAATCTAAAGCAGGCTCCAGGCTCCGAGCTGTTAGCACAGAGCCCGACGTGGGGCCGGAACCCACCAACCATGAGATCATGACCCGAGGCAAAGTCAGACGCTTAACCGACTGAGCCACCCAGGCGTCCCAGGACTACGTGTTTTAATACCCGACATCCTCTGGGACCCAACCACCCCCCTAAGATCTCACGTTCTTTCCTCCACCCCCACCACCTCTGACCTGCCCCCTGCACCTCCCAACCCCACAGTCTTAGCTATTCTCTCTCCATTACATTTTAACGTCTTCCCCATTCCTGGTATTTTTCTTTTTCTAACTTTTAAATCGGAAATAATGTCATAATTAGAGAAAAGTTGCAAGAGTAAAAAAGTTTTTCACGTAACTTTCTCTGAGATTTCCCCCAATACTACCTTTTGATTGAGAGAGTAATTCACACACCATAAAACTCATCCACATAAAACCGTATGAGCACATTCAGGGGAGTGCAGCTATCCTGATCAATTTCCGGACATATTTATCACCCCCAGAAAGAAGCTCCAAACCCATATGAGCACTCCCCATCCCCCCCAGCCCCAGGTCACAGAGCCTACTTCCCACCTCCAGCGACTTTTGTCTTAAACTTGACCTCTGAGCGTTCAACCCAGGGACAAGTGCTTCCTCGGGACACTCTGGGACCCGGCCGATGAGATTCCTCACGCTCCTCCCTCAACAGCCCAGCTGAATGCTGGTCCTCTGAAACCATCAGGCTCTGTCCACTGCCCAGCAGATGCCAACACCTCTTCATAGCTGACCCAGCACTTTCATTCAGGACTCCCAAAGTGGGCCAGCCTTCCCTCCTGCGTCTGTCTCCTCTCCTACTGTCCTGCTGTCCACTGGCGGTGACCCCGGCCCTTCCTTTCCTTCATACTCGCCTTCCCCCTCCAACCCACTTCTAACCCCTAAACCCACATCTGCTGTGACCATGCTGCCGCTCCCCACCGGACCCTGCAGTGGTGTCTCCCTGCCCTGACCACCTCCCCCTTTTCTTTACATTTTTTATTTTTGAGAGACCGAGCACAAGCAGGGGAGGGGCAGAGAGAGAGGAAGACACAGAATCTGAAGCAGACGCCAGGTTGAGCTGTCAGCACAGAGCCCGACACGGGGCTCGAGCTCACAAACCATCAGATTGCGACCTCAGCCGAAGTTGGACGCTCAACCGACTGAGCCCCCCAGGCGCCCCACCTCCCCCTTTTCTACAGGGTAGTGAAAGTGGCATTAGCACACTCAGAACCCTTCAGGTGCCTCTAGGATAAAATCCCAAGTCCCTGAAAGGTTTACAAGCCTCCCGAGGCCAGCCTCAGCCCTTTCCTCCTGCCCCGCCCTCAGGAATGCTCCCCTCGATCCCTTCTCTCTGCCGAAGTCCACAAGGGCTGACACCTGAGCCCCAGCCACATGGCCTTCCTCAGGAAACGTTTTCTCAGTGGGTAAATGTTAAGCCGATTCTGAAATTCACAAAATACCTGAGTTCTTAGTAGGAAAAAAGTCCATTCACCTATTGAAGATAAACCACAAAACCCGGTGGGGCAGAAGACAACGGGGATCGCTAAGAAATTAAATGCAATTTTACCCAAAATACTTGATTTTAAGCTCTGGTCAGTGTGAGCAGTTAGGCACTTAGGAAGCAGGCCAGGTGACGCACTCGTACCCTCGTCTGGTCCCGGAACTTGCCACCTGCCTCGCTGGCTTTGGCCTGGGCCTCCAGGATTAGTTCCTTAAGCGACAAAGCATCATCTTTTCTCAATGAAAAGCCCACGTTTTTCAGCATTAACAGGATCAGTTCAATATCTTTTTCTGTGAAAGTTCCAATAAGTTTTTTCAAAATGTCAAAGACAAGGAGAGACTGCACCACGTGGAAGTTATACAAATGGGCGATGACAGTGAACAGGTTCTCACACTCTCTGTCTTCACCTCCGTTCTTGTAGATGGTGTCAAACCTCCTCACCACGGCCTCCAAAAAGTGAGCACCGACCTGGACAAGGCAGAAAAAATATCACTGCAAACATGCAAAAATCAATGTTGGCAAGCTCTTCTCAGGGATCCTTCTTCCTCCTGCAACGAACTTAAACGTCTAGTGCTTTTTGAAATAACACAGAAAATAGACAGCTACTAAGTTACAGACTCTAACGCAGCTTGAGCTCGGCTCCAGCTAAGGCTGGAGGGGGCAAGAGAAGCAGGGACACAGAGCCCGTGGGGAGGTGTGTCCACACAGCAGCCGAGGGAGGACAGCCTGGGACAGTGACGGTGACCCCGAAGGGGCACCGCGTGGTGAATGCTACATCACGTTCAAATATAATCCAAGACAGAAAGTAGAATTCTGCAGACATCAAGAAAAATTCAGGCATAAAACATATTTAAGTATGTCTTCAATCACACAAACAGAATGATATCAACATTTGTCAAAATTTTAGATTCCAGTTAATATCTTCAGAATAAAACATAACTTTACTATAATATGAGTAACATTCATGTGACTAAAGTTACTTAAGAATATGCCTTAATTCTGACTTAGAGATGTAAAAAAAAAAATTTTAATGTTTATTTATTTTTGAGAGAGCAAAAGCAGGGGAGGGGCAGAGAGAGAGGGAGACATAGATTCCGAAGCAGGCTCCAGGCTCCGAGCTGTCCACACAGAGCCCGATGCAGGCTCGAACTCATGAACCATAAGATCATGACTTCGGATGCTCAACCGACTGAGCCACCCAGGCGCTCCTGATTTGGAGATTTTAAAGCAAATCTGCACAGACCTGACTTTTATTTTTAGTAACTGGCAGCAGGGATCTGTGACAGACTCTTCTCCCACGAACTCCTGCGAGGAGGTCCTTCTCAAGAACTGAAAGAAAAGCTAACGGACCCAGTCCGGACAGCTGGTCAACCTCTGGCAGAAGCGGACGCTGTCCACTAAGCATCGTGACGACTCCCAGGGGACGAGCCATTCCAGGTGTCCTCCATACCGTGCGTGGGGGTCTCAATGACACGTGGGACCCACCGCCTCATGTCGTCCGACCCAGGGGGTCCTACATGCTGTGGCTGCTCGGGGTCTACGGCTGTTACCGGAACTCCACTTACCGTCTGCGTTAAATCCTTCCGGTTACGAAGGGCACCGGTGTAACCCCGGGAGGCCTGGGGCGCACTAGAAAAGCCCCGGGGGCACCGCGTCGCGGCACACACAGGGCACTCGGGAGTGGCGTCCAGGGAGTCCAGCACACTTCACCGTGAAGAGAAGGGACTCACGGCGTCTTATGTGAGGACGGCCCTTACAACACAAACGATTACTTCTGGTAGGTGATTCTCTAAGTAGGTGGGAAACGGAATGCTGCCTGGGAAGGTTGTGGCTTTACCGTAGGAGGTGACCCAAGAGGACTTCTCAGAACGGGAGCGGTCACCGCACGGCCTCCCTGAGGCTAAGGCAGAGGGCCAGGGGCAAGGACGCGCCTGCGGGTTGCCCGCAGGTGGCCCCGGGGGCTCCGAGCCTGGCCCCGTCCCGCGTCTCCTCACATCATCAAACCCGCCGTCACTCCCAGTCTGGTGGCCTTGCGCCCAGTACGAACACCTGAGCAGATAGACCACACGGACCGCCGTGCTCCGAGCATCTGGGGCAAGTCTCTGTTAGAGCGGGGAGCACGATGGAGGCAAGTCCGAGACGCCAGGCCCGAGCAAACTAACGGCGACGGGGGCCATCAGAACGGACCCGACACGAAACCAAGTATTTGGGAACGCGGTTCGGACGACGCGGTGGCGACAAAGCAGCACCTGCCTTCCGGAGCCGTGTGGCCACGGCCATCAGGCAGGGAGAGGGACCCTACCTCCACGCCGACCGTGTGGTGAAGGACGCTGAGCAGGAGCACGTGCTCCATCACCAGCCTGCCTGGCATGGCCGCGCCCGGGGCACAGGCACTCAGGAGGACGCCCGTCAGAGTGTCGTTCATGTCCTTCCTGCTGTGGGCCATGTACAGTTCCTCCAGCTGCCCGCTTATGGAGGCCACGCTCGGCTCGCTCAACCTGCAGGCAGTTGTGAAGGCAGAGTGGCAATGACGCTTCTCATCAGGAGTTACTTTCTAGGTCCGTTTAAATTTTTTTTTTTCAACGTTTATTTATTTTTGGGACAGAGAGAGACAGAGCATGAACGGGGGAGGGGCAGAGAGAGAGGGAGACACAGAATCGGAAACAAGCTCCAGGCTCTGAGCCACCAGCCCAGAGCCCGATGCGGGGCTCGAACTCGCGGACCGCGAGATCGTGACCTGGCTGAAGTCGGACGCTTAACCGACTGCGCCACCCAGGAGCCCCTAGGTCCGTTTAAACAAATTAGAGTCATCAGTACCACTCTACACCCTATCCACGTGCCCGTCTGACCCACAAACAGCTTTTGCGTGGCCCCGGTAACGCACGTATCCGTACACGGCACACGATCCTCTGGGAGCCCGCAATGACCTAACCGCTGTCTTCCTGCCTGCAGGAAGCATACACGGGACTCGAAGACCCCGGACTCTATGCTGAGGGAGCTTCACTGCTGCCCTGATCCAGCGTCCTGGGCACAGGCAGGGAGCTGTCCTTACTTAGCACGTGGGGACGCACTGTTGGGAAGAAGTCCGTTTCCACCTTGGGCCAGAGGCCAGCGTAACGATTTCCGCTCCTACACTGAGGAAAGGCTGCTCTGTGTCCTGGGCAGAGGGGAGGGCTGGACAGGTACATGAAAATCATGCACCATTCCTGTGCTGCCCCCGAGCGTTAAAATGGCACGTATGGTAGAATTCCAGAATTACCGTGGAAACCGTGTTTGTTTTTTTAATTAAAAACAAAGCAATGAGGGCTCCTGGGTGGCTTAGTCTGTTAAGTGTCCAACTCTTGACTTCGGGTCAGGTCATGATCTCATGACAGCATGGATGGACCCTGCTTGGGATTCTGTGTCTTCCTCTCTCTCTGCCCCTCCCCTGCTCAATCTTTCCCTCTCTCTCAAAATAAACTAAGAAACTTAAAAACAAAATAAAACAAAGCAGTGAGTGCAGGGGGAGGACTGGGTGTGACCACAAAGGCTAGCAAGAGAGCTGTGGGGTGCCGGGAGGGTCCTGCCTTCACTGTGGGCAGGACCTGGAGCTCCCTGCGTGAGACCCTGCAGAGAACACACACACTCTCAACCACGAGTCACGAGCAAGGGGACTGAAGCCCGCATTCCGGACCAGGAGCGCCGGTGCAGGGGGAGGCCCAGTCCTGCCAGGCCCGGTCCTGGGACTTCTCAGAACCACCATGTGGCTTTCAGAGTCTGAAGGATTCAAAGTACCAAACAGAAAAGGCGGACATTCTGCTTTCCAAGGCACAGATCTGGCTGCGCTAAGACAGGAACCGAGAGGGGCTGTTGTGGTCGATCAGCTTACGGGTTATTGCTGGGAAAGTTCCTACATTCTCAGAACACAGACGATCTCTTTTCATGTCACAGGGTGACAGCGTTGCCAGGTTACCTGTTGATGAGACCTTGGACGTGTCTCTTCAGTCTTTCCAGTCCCTCCTTTTCTGACCACTCACTGTCTCCTCAGCATGCCTCACGTGAGGTGGGACGTACTTTCCATCGTTTTCGCAAACACTCTGCTTGAAAAGACAGAAATAAATGACAAAAACTTTACATTGAACAAGTTCCACCTTTCCGTCTTCTATGCTCACGTTTACATATTACAGTCCCACGGAGTGGCAGGGGCTGGCCCACTGACCACTGCTGCTTAATCACCATCAGTAACGTACTGCATGCCGTGGGGAGCCCTGAGCCCCCCACTCCCCAGCCTGGTGGTGTCGCCACTGACGTTAGTGTCGGCACATCTCGTCCCCTTGTTTTTCCCTGTGACTCTTCAGAACTAGCCGTGACCCTCCGGCATCTGCCCACCAGAGCTCCGCAGTCTACATACACCTGCTTGGGCTTAATTTACGGTCAGCACAGCAGGATACAAACACCGAAATTAAATGCACCACCGGTTTTGGAGGGAGACTGTTCTAAAATAACTTCAAAAAGAAAAGAAAAGAACTTCAAACTTGTTCAAAACTAGTGTCTAAGTATACAAGACCAAATCAAAATCAATCCATTGCTCACTATTTCCTAGATTATCAACTGGGAAGGTTACAGATCATCACCATTGACCAACACTCTCTGGGTACCTAAGTGAGGGCTTTAGGGGACAAACATTTGTAACGCATGATTCCTGCAGTCAGGGAGCTCAAACTTAGTTGGAGAAAACACATTTATGTACACAGAAACTGTTACTCTTGAGACACCCATCGGTTCACAGTGTGTCAATTATACCTCAACAGGCTGTGAAAGAACGGTTAGGGACAGTCCAAAAACCAAGTCCTGAGAGAGGAACCGACAGCAGTTAAAGACTGCTCACAGAGCGCCAGGTGCTAAGGTTCCGGGGACAGACACGAGAGAGAGTGTTAGCTCCTACACTTAAGATGGGGAAAGACGCCCAGGGGAGTCTACGTGGACAGACAGACACGGTGAGAAGATGAAGACAGGCCCTGCAGGCAGGAGGGAGAAATGCATTTAGTTAGGCACTGAACGCTGGGACAGCGACACGTAGGAAGAGTGCACGCACTCCACTCATATGCTTGCCTTCAAGGTGCACGCGGAGGTGCCCCCTCCCCCAAGACAACTGCTGGGTGCTGGGTTCCGAACTTGATCTTCAACATAGGACTTTGTGGAAGGGGGTGCTGTAGATCAGCTTTATGTTTTAAAGATTCACTCTGGAAGCAGCGGGACAGGAAAAGGACTAGGGAGGGCAGAGGTGAGTCAGGGATGCTAGAGACATCCCCCCCCCCACCCTGCCAAAACGATGGAGGCCCACTGGGAACAGAGCACAGGGGGAGGGAACTCAAAGTCAGGTTCAGAGACTGAGGCAGTAAGCTGAAGATATCATCTTGGGACGACCAGTGGGAATGGCCATTAAGCTTCTGATATAAAAGTCTCCAGAAAGGTTTTCTCCCTTAACTCTCCATTACGGAAATTAAAAAACATAATAGACATAATAACCCGATTTACCCACACTTGGCTCAGCAACTACCAATAGATCAATATGTCACTTCTGTCCCACTCTGGCCACCACGCGTTATTTCGGGGAAAATTCCGGAGAATTTAGGTTGTCCACACGATACCTGATCTGTTGCGTCTGTGCCCGCGTCCTCAGAGGAATTTTCACTCGTTTCTTCTGCAAAACGGACTCTCTTTTTGTCCCTTTTCCACTTCGCTCTCCCCTCTGCCGCTTTTTTTGGCTTAATGTCTTCCACGTCGTCCTGCTCACTGTGCGCTCCCGATTCCACCTTGTTCTTTTCTTCTTCTTCCTCCTCCTCCACCCCCTCCTCCTCCCTTTCGTCCTCGGTGTCGCTCTCTAAGTCACTTTCGGGGACAGTCTGTCCGACATCCTCCTCCTCCTCACTACTGGCTTCGTACGAGCCGCCAGTTCTCCCAGACCCAGGGCTCCCAGGATGTAGTCGAGCCCATCGCGAGCAAAGCTAAGCGGCACGGAGCCACCGTCGCCCTTCCTTCTGCGCTTGTTCAGGCCGAGGCACCGCTCCAGCTTCCGGATCTCCCGGTCCTCCTCCTCGTTGGCTGCCAGAAGGGCCCGTTTCCGGGCGGCGGCGGCGGCGGGTCTGGTGCTCCCGGGGAGACCCCTGGTCTCGGGGCGGGCCCGGGCGCCCTTGGCCGGGGGAGGTCGCGGCTCGGCCGGGGGCGCCGGGACCCGACGAGGGGACCGCCGGCCGCCCCCCCTTCCGCCCCCTCCGCCCGAAGGCCGCTCGCTCCCTCGGCTCCGCCGCCGCCTGGGCCCGGGCCCTTCGCCGGGTCCGCAGTCCTCTGCAGCCGGCGCGCCTTCTTCAGGTGCCGCTTCTCCTTCCTCAGCTCCCTGCGGCTTTTCCTCCCGCCCCGGCGCAAGCGCCCCTCCGCCCGGGGCCCGGCCGGGCCGCCGGGGGTCTCACCCTCGGAGGTCGCCTGCACGAACTCCTCCACCGCTAGCTTCAGCCGCTTCAGGGCCCCCTCCGTGCCGCCCCCCGGCCGGCGGCGCCCCCGCGTCCGTGCCGCCCGCGCCCCCTTCGCCCACGCCGGCCCGTCACGCCCGCACTTGCGGACACTGCCATTTTCCTGGATGCTCCTACTCCAACTTCCGGCCGGGGCGGGACTTCCGGGCAGAGCCGGCGCTGAGCCGGACGGGGCGGTGTCCCCTGCTGGCGGGAGGGCGGAAGCGCAGGGAACGTCGCTTGCTCGGCAAATGCTGAAAAATCTGTGTGCTGAGCACGCAAGTACATTCTCATTTAATGAATGAAACCCTACGGCCTATGTCACAGGAGTTAAGTGTGGTTGTCTGGATGGCGCGACTCTTCAGACGTGCTTGCCTTTCATAGATCCGTAGGGAAAATGTTAATGTCGTTTCCGGTGGGCATTTTACAGGGGAAACGTATCCAAGCTTATGATTCTGACACTTGCTTATTTCACTCAAGCTCAGGCCTCCATCCCTCCACTACAGTGGAATGGCTCACCTCCGTATTATTAGGGTTGCCTGGTATTTCATGGGGCGATGTTCCATTATTTCTCTCTCAATAGCGGTGTCCTGGGATGAAAGTATTCGTGTCTACCAGAGACTGGGAAGGTGAGCTTATTTGGAAATAGGGTCTTTGCAGCTGTGATCAAGAGGAGGTTACGCCTGAAACTAATATAGCACTGATTGGTAGTCATACTTCAGCCGAAGGAAAGGTAAGAGGAGGTCTTCCCGGATTTCCCAGCCGGTTCCGGGCTCACACACAGGGAGAGGGCCGTGAGGTCGGCCACCGCCAGCAGCTGGGAGAGGTCTGGAACAGATTCTCTCTGGGAGCCCAGAAGGAAGTAACCCCACCCACCCACACCACCATTTCCGACTTCCAGCTTTAGGAATGAGCCTATCTGTTTCTGTTGTTTTCAGCTGCCCAGTTTGTGGTACTTTGTTACTAGGTGGTTTATAGTAGGAAACAGTGCAGTAGAGGGGAAGAACAGTACTCATGGCTTAAAGGTGAAGAGAAAAAAACTTCAGGAAGGACCAGAGACAAGCAAATAAAAGTTCAAAACTCAGAGTGTTCAACAGCCGGGGCTCCGGGGCTTGGGTTCAGATCCTGACTCACGCTTCCTAGCTACGTGACCTTGCTCAGCCTCACTGAGCTCAGCTTCTCTGAGTGAGTCTCAGTTTCTCTATCTGCAGAATGGGATAATGATCGTGCCTATCCCACGGGGCTATTATAAAAATAATGAGGTTTAAGCAAACACCTGCTTTCTTTGGTTTTGTAGCAGAACGTATGCTGTTCCTCTCTTGTTCTCCCTCAGTGGCCCTGCCAGGCGGCTCTAGGCTCTTGGTCCGTCACCCTCACTCTGTGACCCATGTTGCTAGTTGTTCCCTTTCTCATCTGTATTTGGGGCTGCGGCGAGGGCTTGTTTGCCGGGACTACGAACGCTCTGGGAATGAGTAGTTCGGAGGCTGAAGGTCGGGGCCGTGTCTGACGAACTAGCTCCAGTGTGGAGAGATCCAGGCGCTGTCCGCTTGTGCACATCACTAAGTGCCCGGAGAGAAGCATCGGGGGAGGACGGGCCTCCGGGGGCAGCCCCCCCTTCCCGGTCCTGGGGCTCTGGGGCTTTGGAGCAGGTGCTGGGGTGCCGGCCTAGCTCTGCCTTCCAGGGCGCCTCCCCTCCCGGGCCCTGGCCGTGTGCGAGGCCGTGCGAGGGAGATGAGAGAAAGCTTGTCCACCTGTCCTTACCTCCTGTCTCTGCAGGGCTCTCGCTTCTGCTGTTATGCCCTGGGGTCCACGCTTCTCTTCTCAGGCATTTCTCTGCTGCTAATTGTTTCTAATCCGTTTTGACAGAAACCGGATGAATTAAATTCATTCACTCGTGCAGAGTCTTTAGAAGGGGTGTGGCACATCGTAAGTGCTCAGTAAATGTCAGCGACCTCCCTAATCGGCTGGCATTCACGGATCACTCTGAGCCCTGGGCTGGCAGCGTCCAGGCCACCTGGCTGGCTCTGCCTTCCTGTTGGTGGAGGCGGCTTTGCTCCGAGGCCACGGCTTCGAAGACTCCGTGAGGGATGGATGTGGGCAAATCTTGGGGGTAGTTTTCAACCCTAAAATCCTAAAGCGAGGGAGGCTTTCCGCACTTATTCCGACGACTTCTCACTTGGAGGAGCTCGGTGTCTCCAAGCCCGCAAACCGCCATCGCCCCGCGGCCAGGCGTTCGGGCAGTTGGTGGAGAGGGAGTTCTGTTCCCTCGTGAAAGCAGCCGGGGGTGGGAGAAAAGCGCCTTTACAATCTCGCCGCCAAGACAAGCAATGCGGACGTAGAGCAGTCCATTCATGACACAGGGGCTGGGGCAACAGAGGGCACCCGGCCAGTAGCAGAGCCAGAGTGCGGGTGTGTGCACGTGGGGGTGCGTGTGCAAACTACAAGCCGGCCACGTGGGCAGGGGCCGGGCGGGCAAGGTGTGGCAACTCGCGCCGCATTTCACTTTAATTCCGGGCGCACAAGGAAACCAGGGAAATGCTTCCGGTGGAGGGGTAGGCAGACTGTTCGGGCGTGACCCAGATAGATTTGCACTGTGAGAGACTCACCCCACTGCCGGCAGGACCGACCCAGGCTGGTCGGCCTTGAAGGGCAGACGGAAGCCTGTTGCCTCAGACACTTGTCCCCCGGCCTGGAAAAAAATTGCGGGTTGGGGCTTTGCCTGACAGCTTTTTAAAATAATAGCATGGATGATCTATCACGAGGAACATGATGTACAATTTAAAGCATAGCCTTTAGCTCTGTGTCTTAGTGTGAGTATAACAGAACGCCACAGACAGGGGTGGGAGTGGGGGAGGGGTGCTTAAACAGCAGAGATTTATTTCTCAGAGTTCTGGGGGCTGCAAGTCCAAGGTCAGGGTGCCGGCACGTTTGGTGTCTTGTGACACGCCCCCCACCCCCCAACCTGTTTCACGGATGGCCTCTTCTCTCTGTGTCCTCACTTGGGGGGAAGGTGAGAGAGCTCTCTGGGGTCCCTTCTGTAAAAGCACTCAGCCCACCACGGGGCTCCACCCTTCTGATCTGATCACCTCCCCAAGGCCCCATCTCCGGACACCATCACACTGGGGGTGAGGACTTGAACACATGGATTTGGGGGAACAAAAACATTCTGTCCATAACACTTAGGCTTACAAACTTTTTTGTTTCAGTGCATCAATGTATTGATTCCTTTTTTCTCTGATGCAAAATAATTCATGCTCACCGTAAAAAAAGGAATCGTTATAGTTATACATGTGATGTAGAAGGGGGAGTCCACCCTATGCTTAACTTTCCAGAAATACATTTCCTTCTGGATATTCAGTTTATATACCAACTTGCATTATGATGATGATGGTGATGATGTTTGGTTTTTTTTTTTTTTTTTTTTTACCAAAATGGGATCTATTGTTCCGCAATAGATGATTCAGCTGAGGCTTCTCTCCACATCGGTGACCTGGAGCCTGGCAGCATCATTACTGGAGGGTTAGGAATGTAGTAACATCCACGGCCCTTCCCAGACCCACTGAGTCAGAATCTGCATTCAGCAGCCTCCAGGGTGATTCTTGGCATGGTAACATCCGAGTATCGATTCTGGATCCTCTACTCTTTCCAGGGGCTCGATGGGCACAATTTTTGTAACCAATCTGCTAATGAGGAATATTTGATTGCTTCCTGTTAAGGACACATTTTTTGCACTATTAAAAATGCTGTAGTGAACATTGTGTGTGTGTGTGTGTGTGTGTGTGTGTCTACAGGACTGTGCACACGTTCCACAGATTGTCATCCTAGAAATTGCTTAGAGAAAGTATACACACGTGTTTTAAAAATTCACAGATAAATGGGTCACCTGGGTGGCTCAGTCAGTTAAGCGACCGACTTCGGCTCAGATCATGATCTCGCGGTTCATGAGTTCAAGCCCCGCGTCGGGCTCTGTGCTG
The DNA here is from genome assembly GCF_007474595.2 of Lynx canadensis. Lineage (NCBI taxonomy): Eukaryota > Metazoa > Chordata > Mammalia > Carnivora > Felidae > Lynx > Lynx canadensis. The sequence continues at coordinate 167,304,491 of NC_044304.2, read as the reverse complement.
ACGGCTCAGAGCCTGGAGGCTGCTTCGGATTCTGTGTCTCCCTCTCTCTGCCCCTCCCCTGCTCATGCTCTGTCTCTCTCTGTATGCCAAAAATAAATAAATATGTAAAAAATTTTAAAAATTCACAGTGCCAAATTTGCAACCCCAAAGCTGGGCCGGTCTGTGCTGCAGCCGAGAGTGTGAGCACCTGTGCCCCCCCCCCCTTCACCGATGCCTCTGGGGTTTCCTCTTTGCCATCTGGTAGGTGAAAGGTCAGCATGCAGAGAGGCCCTCGGCTGCAAGGTCAAGGTCAAATGCACCTCCCTTCTTCTGCCTCCTGCTACTAAACGGCAGCCCAGACTTCTCCCCCAGCATCCATGCCGTAGCCCCTGATGGAGAACGTCGGGCCAGACCCAGAGCCTTCTCCCATCCTTGAAGCCGCTGTGCTGCACAGGCCCCAGCGTCTCCTCCCTTTGACTCTCTCCAGTCCACCGGCTGCCAGAGCGTTTGCTCTAGACCTAAATCTCCCCTTGCCGTTCCCCTGTGTAAGATCTTTCATGGCTCCCTGAAGAACCAAGTTCAAAGCCTGGCCTTTCAGCCCATTTGGGTCTCCCCGATCCTAGCCCCCCCCCCCCCCAGCCTCTCTTCCCCACATGTCCCCGGTTTGGCAGGACGCTCCGTCTTGAGCCTCTCTGTCTACCCCCTGGCTGGGGGGCCCCTTTCTGCTTGATCACCCCCAGCTTTGCCCAGAGACAGCTTCCTGCCTCCCTTTACCACTCCTACTGCACCCCTTACCCTATTCTGTGCTCACCCCTGTCTCCCAGACTGGAGGGGAGAGCTCAGATTCTGTCTTCTTCAACTTTCTGCAGCCATGTTTCTACCTCCAGGACCTACTTGTAGTCCTGGCCGGCAGCAGGCACTCACTCACTTGCTGGGCAAAACGCACGACCGAGTGGGCTCCTTGGGACGCCCAAGTGCAATCACATGGGGGCAAAAAGGAACTTTGAGAGCCAGCGTCCTCAGTCTTTTCCTTCTGGTATATTAATTAGCGAGGGAACGGCCGAGCCAAGAGCCACGGGTCCAGCTTTCCTCTTGACAGAACTGACAACACCGGGCTGCAGCAGCCGGGTCAGATTGGACGTGGAAGAGGGCACCTTCATGGGAGAGGCTTCCGGTGCACCGTGGCTCTGAGCTGCGGGGTGTCCACAGGGCCTTGAGTGTCGCGTTCGTTAGCGGTTAGCCGCAGGGTAAGCGGCCATCTGACACCACTCATCAGATGACGAAGGAGCTGTCCCGAGTCACGGACCTGCGCTGACATCTCTTGTGCAGTAAAGAAAAGGAACAAAAGCCACGGGTCTATGTTGCGGTTTTCAGTATTTTTAGTTTACAAGCCAACTGTTTATCACATTAAGACACTGATCTATAAATAAATTTGAAAGCAGTGATACATCTGGGCCTTTGCCGGCTTCAAGTTGAGGCAATGATCTGTAGATTATTTGTCTGTGTCACTGATCCCTTTATTATTAACGCCGAGGCTTTCATCCTGGTTATCAATCACATTCCTGATTACCAAAGCCCTTATCAAACCTCCGTTCCCGGGGGCGGGCCCCGGAGGTCAGCTCTTGCGTTTGAGTAACGTGAAGCCACATCTACTTGTGGTTGTATTTCAGAGGCTGAAGCCACCTCTGCTCGTGGCTGTATTTCGGAGGCGTCATTGGTTTTCATTAGCAAATCGTGTTCTTTCTGAGGCTCTCCCGGGTTCAGGGTTCTCTGGGTCAGGAGATGCTTCCCGGTCTGCAGCATGTGACACCTGCCCGCTCTGGGATTAGAGCACTTACGGCTTCTGCAGGCGCTTTGCCCTCTCCGCAGAAGCTACGCCTCGTTCACTAGTTGTGTAGGGTTTCTCACTGCTGCCTTTGCTTTGCCGTTTCTTTATCATCAGGCAGTCTCGAGTCCCGCGGGGCCACCACACCCGTGTTTGTTTCCGTTCAGTGTTCCCGCACGAGCCCATGGATCCCGACGCGCTCTTTGCTGTTTGCCATGCTTCCGGCCTGCAGTAGACCCAGGACGTCTGTCTTCACGTGTCCTGGTGAAACTCTCAGCTTCCCACGGCTGCTTGATCTTGCTCACACTGCATCTTGCTTACGCCAGAGCAAACTAATACAAGTTGAATTTTTTTTTTTAACGTTTACTTCTTTTTGAGAGAGAGAGAGCATGAGCCGGGGAGGGACAGAGAGAGAGAGAGAGGGAGACACAGAATCCAAAGCAGGCTCCAGGCTTCGAGCTGGCAGCCCAGAGCGACGTGGGGCTCCAACTCACGGACCGTGAGATCATGACCTGAGCCGAAGTCTGATGCTTAACTGAGCCACCCAGGCGCCCCTACACTTTGAATTTTGAAGTAAAAATGTTCAGTTAGCATAAAATTCTACTTAGTGTCATCACTGGCTAAAGTGACCAACCCTTTAATATCGCTCAGATCACAGGCTAAATTTAAACATGGTCTTCTCCATTCAGAAACTCTGGCAACGTAACGGGCACGTATATTTTGCTGTTTTCTGAGTGGATACAGTTTTTCTTACAAGAAGTTCAATGTGCAAATTTCAGAAAATATCAAAAAGTTAGAAATGTAAGAAGAGGTTCTTGTCGGTGCCCCTGTGTCCTCCACACGGCACCTGCCGAGGGTCTCCTGGAACAAGTGTCTTTCTCTGGTCCGGCCAGGGGCAGGGAGGAGAGCCACGGGCGGAGAGCTGGTACTCCTGGGAGCATTAAAATCCTTGACTCAAGGTTTGCTTCTGGAAGAATTCAACGTAACACAGCAGTTAAAAATAAATAAATAAAAATCCTAGGAAGAATAACAGAGCAATTATTTAGAAGTAACCAGTATAGAAAACTCTTCCTCTTTCTAAACCCAAATTTGGTTGTCTCCTTGTTCAGCACAGAACTCTTTCTTGCGCGCGCGCGCGCGCGCGCACACACACACACACACACACACAGTTTTGGGGGAAAATGGGGGCATCACATTCCACTGTTTAGTTTCCCTGAAGTCCTTGCTTGTGTCGGGAGGGCTGTGAAGGTGACAGCTTGTGGGGATGGCAGAAGCAGAGGACAGTGTCCCCGGAGACCAGCAGGTCGCAGGCAGGTGGCTTCGCTCTCTGGTTCAGGGGCTGCTTCTTGCCCTGCCTTCCCCCAAAGCAGCAACCCCGTCTTGCTACTCACCCGCCCCTCGGCCCTTTCTCCTGGGCACACGTTTCCACGCAGCTAGCCCCAGCCACACACGACCTCTGTGCTCTGACACGGACCTTCCTCTTCTCAGTCAGGATTCCCTGGCACCCTCTCTAGGCGCCTTCCTCCTGGTGGTCGAGCCTCCATGGTGGCCCGTGCCTGGTGTTCGTGGTTTTATCCGAAGAAGAGGACCGGGGTCACTTGTTTGATTTCCAGGGCCTGGCATAAAGGTCTTTAGAAAACAGCTATCTGTCGGTTGCTTAGTATATGTGCGGCCAAAGCGAGCACTCTGTCGGTGGCTTAAAGTGGAGGTTTTACGATAGCAGAGTTGGGGGCCCTGGTCTAGTCATTTGGGTTTTGAGGTTCGTATAGGACATTGTGGGCTCACTTTGGTTATTTTAATTATTCACACTGCAACATACTCAGTTCTTTCGAGAATCTTATTTAAAATTTTTTTTTAATGTTTATTTATTTTTGAGGGAGAGAGAGAGTGGGGACAGGGGAGAGAGAGTGGGGACAGAGGATCCGAAGCAGGCTTTACACTGATAGCAGTGAGCCTGATGCTGGGCTCGAACTCGCGAACTGCGAGATCATGACCTGAGCCCAAGTCGGACACTTAACCGACTGAGCCACCCAGGAGCCCCTCTTGGGGAATTTTAATGGGTTCTTTAAAAATTGTTTGTAGGTCTTGTACTCAAGTCTTTTTTAAGTTTATTTATTTTGAGATAGAGGTGAGTGAGCCGGGGAGGGGCAGAGAGGAGAGGGGGAGAAAGAATCCCAAGGAGGCTCTGTGCTGTCAGTGCAGAGCCTGATGTGGGGCTCAATCCCATGAACCATGAGATCATGACCCGAACCGAAATCAAGTCAGACACTTTTCAGAAAAAGCATTTGACAAATATAGCATCCTTTCTTGATAAAAATCCTCAAGAAAGTAGGGGTAGAATGAATATACCTCAAGATCATAAAGGCCATATATGAAAAGCCCACAGCTAATATCATCCTCAATGGGAAAAAACTGAGAACTTTCCCCCTAAGGTCAGGAACATGACAAGGATGTACATTCTCACCATTGTTATTCATCATAGTGCTGGAAGTCCTAGCCTCAGCAATCAGACAACACAAAGAAATAAAGGCATCCAAATTGTCAAAGAAGAAGGTCATGCTTTCACTCTTCACAGATGACATGATACTCTACGTGGAAAACCCAAAAGATTCCACCAAACGCTGCTGGGCTGGACTGATCCGTTGAACTCAGCAAATTGCAGGATATAAAATCATTGTACAGAAATCAGCTGCATTTCTATACATCAATAATGAAGGAGAGCAGAAAGGGAATCAAGGAATCGATCCCATTTACAACTGCACCAAAAACTCATAAAATCTTAGGAATAAACCCTAACCAAGACGTGAAAGATCTATACACTGAAAACTATAGAAAGCTTATGCAAGGAATTGAAGAAGACACAAAGAAATGGAAAAATATTCCATGCTCATGGGTCGGAAGAACAAATATTGTTAAAATGTCGATACTACCCAAAGCAATCTACATATTCAATGCAATCCCTATCAAAATAGCACCACCGTTCTTCACAGAGCTAGAACAAACAATCCTAAAATTTGTATGGAACCAGAAAAGACCCCGAGTAGCCAGAGCGATCTTGATAAATAAACCAAAGCAGGAGGCACCACAATCCCGGACTTTAAGTTGTATCACAAAGCTGTAATCATCAAGACAGTAAGTAAGGTACTGGCACAAGAACAGACACTCAGATTAATGGAACAGAAATACAAAACCCAGAAATGGACCACAGACGTATGGCCAACTAATCTTTGACAAAGCAGAAAAGAATATCCAATGGAAATAACACAGTCTCTTCAGCAAGTGGTGCTGGGAAAACCGGGGCAGCGACATGCAGAAGAATGAACCTGGACCACTTTCTTACACCAGACACAAAAATAAACTCAAAATGGATGAAAGACCTAAATGTACGACAGGAAGCCATCAAAATCCTTGAGGAGAAGAAAGCAGGCAATAACCTCTTTGATCTTGGCCGCGGCAACTTCTTACTCAACACGTCTCCGGAGGCAAGGGAAACAAAAGCAAAATGAACTATTGGGACCTCATCAAAATAAAAAGCTTCTGCACAGCAAAGGAAACAATCGGCAAAACTAAAAGGCAACTGATAGAATGGGAGAAGATATTTGCAAACGACGTATCAGATAAGGGGTTAATATCCAAAATCTATAAAGAACTTATCAAACTCAACACCCAAAAAACAAATAATCCAGTGAAGAAATGGGCAGAAGACATGAATAGACACTTCTCCAAAAGACATCCAGATGGCCAACTGACGCATGAAAAAATGCTCAACATCACTCATCATGAGGGAAATACAAATCAAAGCCACAATGAGATACCACCTCACACCGGTCAGAGTGGCTAACATTGACAACTCAGGCAACAACAGATGTTGGGAAGGATGTGGCGAAAGAGGAGCCCTTTTGCCCTGCTGGTGGGAATGCAAGCCTGTGCAGCCGCTCTGGAAAACAGTGTGGAGGTGCCCCAAAAAGTTAAAAATAGAACTACCCTACAGCCCAGCAATTACACTACTAGGTATTTATCCAAAGGATACAAAAATGCTGATTTGAAGGGGCACATGCACCCCAATGTTTATAGCAGTCCTATCGGCAATAGCCAAATTATGGAAAGAGCCCAAATGTCCACCAACTGATGAATGGATAAAGAAGATGTGGTATGTATATACGATGGAATAGTACTTGGCGATGAAAAAGAATGAAATGTCGCCATTTGCAACTACATGGAAGGAGTTGGAGGGTATTATGCTAAGCGAAATAAGTCAGTCAAAGACAAGTATCATGTGATTTCATTCCTATGTGGAATTTAAGATACAAAAAATGAACACAAGGTAAGAAAAAATAATATAAAAACAGAGAGGGACAAACCATAAGAGACTCTTGAATACAGAAAACAAACTGAGGGCTCCTGGCAGGGTGTTGGGTGGGGGATGGGCTAGATGGGGGATGGGCATTAAGGAGGGCACTTGTTGGGATGAGCACTGGGTGTTATATGTAAGTGATGACTCACTAAATTCTATATATAATAATACACATAGTATTAATTTTACACCATATGTTAACTAACTTGGATTTAAATAACAACAACAAAAAAAGAGTCAGACGCTGAACCGAATGAACCACCCAGGAGCCCCTGTTGGTCTTGTACTAAAGTCTTGTACTAACAATATTTAGGACAAATGAGCTTGCATAGAACTTAATATTTCTGAGTTAAAAAGAATGGCTAACACTTACTGCACGTTTGCCATGAATCAGGCCCTATTCTGAACTTTTTAAAATATCAATTCATGAGTTTCGCCCCGGATCCCAGCAGCCGCTGTGCAAATGGAAGGGGGGTGGCCGACCTGGGCTGCCTGGCTTGCTGGGCGGGGAGGCAGGCGGTTTCCTCATGCAGGAGAGGAAGGTGCTGATGTGTCTATCCTCTGACCCAAGTGCATCAAATAAACACAAATGTTTCTGTTCTTGCCGGTAGAAAGGGCCCCTTTAAAAACACTTGCTGTTCATTCACCCTGAACGCTGTTGCTATGAAGCATCTTTCTTATGTAGTGTCTGTAACATTCGGTAAACTGTATTTCGGGGGGGGAGGGGGCGGGGGATGGAGACAAAGAAATTTTCGGGGGGGAGGGGGCGGGGGATGGAGACAAAGAAATAGTAACTACAGTAGAAAACCAATGTCTCTCACCTGACAAGCAATTTTATTGGAGGTTGGATCACACAGTGCGGGAGAAGTGGGAATAGCGTAGACACAATAATTTTCTTATTAGCACAAAGTAAATCTTTAGCAATAGTCAGACGGGGCCTACACACTAGCTTTTAAATTAGCTGTGTTTTAAATAGCATGGTTTAAAAATACACAACAATAAATCAGGAGGCCATTGTAAATCAAGGTCGCACATTACCGAACCTTGCGTCTCCTTTGTGAAATGCATGATTAATCTTTCCGTTGCCAGGAAAATGATTCTTCCTGTTTGGGGGATGGCGTGTGGGTCCCAGAGGCCCCTCACTTTGGGGACTCACTTTTAGGCCTGCATTCACGGGGGCCATTTTTACCGGATTTCAAGGGAGAACAGCTACCCCGAGACACAACTGCTTCTTCTGCCTTCTCTCCGGTCCATCGGCACGAGCAGATTTTCGCCGTGATAAAGGCATTTTTCTGATCACAGACTCTGTACCGCCTCTAGAATTTTGTCAAGTCGAACCCCAACAACTCGAGAGGAAACATCTCCAGCGTCTACCGGGGGAGGAGAAAGAAGACGGCCCTATCTGTGGTTGGTGCAGACTAGTAGTTCCGTCAGAATTTTATCCTAGAAAATGAAGCAAGTCTCATATCTCACCGGTCAACCGATTTTCCCAAGAAAATAAACAGAAAACAAATTCTTTTATTCGAGTAAATTGTATATTTAATACTGGCATTACGGGAATGCTTTCGTCTTCAATGAGGTGAGCGTTCACTTGTACTTTATAGAGCAGCTGGTTGGGAATATTGTAGAACTTTTACAGCCTCTATTGATCTGTTTCTGGCGTGTGAATCCCTAGACAGGAACTGTCTCTGGGCGAGATTTTATGACCTTAGTATAGATCCAAAGCTTTTAATGCACCTTTTGCCTTTATCATAACGTCACTGAGAAAATTGGAGTGGGCTGGATCGGCCTTCTGACATAAAAGTCCGTGTTTAATTATGGGCGATGGCTCTGTTTTACACAGCCCCCACATGTAAAGATTTAGAATCCTTCCTAGCCTATGTGGCCACGTGGCCTCTGAAATTAAATAAACAGGAGACGCTCTTCTGGGTTGATAACGTAGAGCTACCGCTGTGTCCCCAGCAAGCCTCAGGAGACAACTGAATCCATTGGTTGGCTATTGTTAAGAGAAACAGCAAAATATCCAGCCAACATCAAAACAGTCGTTCTTATCGAACTAACTCTGGCATCTGATTTGATAATACTGTTTATTTATTTATTTATTTATTTTTTAAAGTTTATTTTTATTTTTGAGACAGAGAGAGACAGAGCATGAACGGGGGAGGGGCAGAGAGAGAGGGAGACACAGAATCGGAAGCAGGCTCCAGGCTCTGAGCTGTCCGCACAGAGCCCGATGCGGGGCTCGAACTCACGGACTGCGAGATCGTGACCTGAGCCGAAGTCAGACGCTCAACCGACTGCGCACACCCAGGCGCCCCGATAATACTGTTTAAAACAAGTTTACCCGAACAGACTAGCTCATTTGGTCATTTGGTGGACCCACTGGTACACCTTTCCGGAAGACTTACTGAGTTCTTTTGTGACAGAAGAGATGTCCTTAAAATATTCTTTAACAAAGCCTTAAATGCGGTAGGAAATACAAGGCTGAATGCTGGGCTCCATTCTGTTGCTCGGTGACCGTCACCTGGCACTCCACTTAATGGGATGGAATGATGGCACCGTTCCTGGTACTTGTTGGATATTCAAAGGAACCTCCAGTCGCTTTTTTGAAAAACAGTTTGGTAGCTCTACAATCCTACTCCATGGGAAGTAGGCTGTGCTTCACTGAGGACAGCGACATAAATCAGGGCTTTTAACATTTACAGCCCAACCTTGGTCTTGCTGTCTGAATACCGATACTTGGTTTGCTGGCATCTAAAACACACGAATCTCAGGGCACTTGGGTGCTCAGTCGGTTGAGCGCTGGGCTTAGGTCACGATCTCACGGTGGGTTGGTTCGGGTCCGTGTCCGGCTCTATGCTGACAGCTCGGAGCCCGGAGCCTGCTTCGGATTCTGTGTCTCCCTCTCTTTCTGCCCCTCCCCTGCTCATGCTCTGTCCATCTCTCTCTCAAAGGGAAATAAATATTAAAAAAAAAAAAAAACCGGGCGCCTGGGTGGCGCAGTGGGTTAAGCGTCCGACTTCAGCCAGGTCACGATCTCACGTCCGTGAGTTCGAGCCCCGCGTCAGGCTCTGGGCTGATGGCTCAGAGCCTGGAGCCTGTTTCCGATTCTGTGTCTCCCTCTCTCTCTGCCCCTCCCCCGTTCATGCTCTGTCTCTCTCTGTCCCAAAAATAAATAAACGTTGAAAAAAAAAACCCCAAAAAACACATATATATGTGCAAACATAACACATGTGTGTTGATGTGTCTACAAACACACTGTACTTTTTTCATTTTTTATTTTATTTATTTATTAGAGAAGAGAGAGAGAGAGAGAGCGAAAGGTGAGGGGAAGAGGACGAGAAAGAGAGAATCCCAAGCAGACTCCACGCTCGGCACGGAACCCAACACAGGGCCTGATCCCATGACCCTGGGACCATGACCTGAGCCGAAATTAAGAGTCGGTCGCTCAATCGACTGAGCCACCCAGGCGCCCCACACTGTGTGTATTTTTAATTGAACTGGGACCATAGGTACATATGGCTTTTTCCTTCCCTTTTTCCTGTTTCTCGTCCTCTTTCTCATTCATATTTCTGGTTTCCTGGAAATGTCCAATCCTTCTCTGTTGACCCTCAAGCTAGGAAAAAGGCGACAGACAGCGTGTTGAGAGAGGGCTTTGTAGCTCTGTTGGGGCTCATCCTTGTCAGGCTTCGCTTCGGGGTGGGCGGGCAGGGGATCCATTGGTGGCAGAAGGGTTTGCTGGTTGCTTTGGAAACATTTCATTTCTCTAGAGAAGAGCCCTCACTAGGAGCCAGGTCCCCGCGCTGTGCATGATGGGGTGTGGGGGTGACGCCATCAGACTCCCATCCGAAGGCAGCGTTTCTGAGCTCTGGACCTCTCCCCGGTCCTATGCCTCAACTGTATACCACCCTTTCCGCTTCTAGTTCCTTGTGTTATTTATTTATGAAAAAAAATTTTTTTCAGGATTCCTTTCCGGCACTAAATCCTGGCCTTTGTTTTTCTTGGAGATTTACTGCTGCCCATAATCTGACATAATGTCAAGGAAAAAAAATATATATATATAATGGAAGGAGGGCCTTTAATGACCTGGTTTGAATTACCCCCAAACTTTACTACTCTTTTCTTTTTTATTCTCAGGAGAGACAATTCATTCGTTGATTCATTATTGACTACTCAGTATTCCAGGTTGACTGTGTCCCCCGAAAGGCTGTGTTGAAGTCTTAAACCGAGCATCTGTGATTGGAAATAGGGTCTCCCCCATGTCATCAAGTTAAGATGAGGTCGTCCTCAGTGGGGATGGGCCTTGATCCAATATGACTGGTGTCCTTGTGAGGTCAGACAGACGCAGACACACGGGAAGACGGCCCCATGAAGACGGAGTTTACAAGTGAAGGGACGCCAAGGGGCATCCGTATCCTCCTGGAGCTACTGGAGACATGTGGGAGTTCCTTTTCTAGAGTCTTCCGAGGGAGCGCAGCCCTACTGAAATTTTTATTTCAGACGTCTGGCCGCCAGAACTGTGAGAGAATGTGTTTCTACAGTTCTAAGCCCCCCCTCCCCCATGCAGTACTTTGTCCTGGCAGCCCCAGGACACTCACACCTCCTGTGCGCCAGTAGGGATGGAGGTCCAACGGGGGACAGGCCTGACTTCCCTGTGGGTCACCGTGCAGATTCCACCCCCCCCCCACCTTAGCACTGTGCCCGGGGCCCCAGCTCCAGGCTCCGCTTGGGGTGGGTGATGTGGGGCAACCGCGGGGTGGGGGGGGTGCTTGACCGAGCCGCCCTAAGCGGAGGGTCAGTGGCTGTTGTCCTCTCTCACATCCCTGTCCCCCGGGCTGGGTCACTGCCCTCAGGTGCTGCCTCACCCCAGGCTTCCCTACCTCCTTGCCAGTCTTGGGAAATGGCCCTTTTACTAAACTCTCCTCAAAGAACCCAGTTCAAGTTTCCCTTTTGTTTCCTGCTTGGGCTCTGACTCATCCTCCCTCCATTATGGAATTCACCTTTTAGGGAAGAGATGAAAATCAAGATAAATAAAGTACATTGTAGGTCAGTGACAAGCCCTGGGGCAAAAATCAAAGCGTTGAAGGGGCAGCATCACCCCCCCCCCCCCCCCCCCGGGGCTGTGACTTTTACCTTGCGGCCAGAGGAGGCCTCCCGAGAAGGTGTTTGGTCTCGACCCTTCTCTCTCTTCCAGATCTCCCTGAAGGAAGTGCTGCCTCAGGAACTTCGGTCTGGGAAAGGCCTGCGTGTGGGAGAGAGGCCAGGAGGCTGGAAGGGCTGCATGGAATGAGCAGAAGTTGAGGCCAGTGAGATACGGTTGTTCTACCACATTCTTTCTGAGGTCGCCAAGTATTGCATTCCAAGGTTGTATCGTATATGTGTTTTTCAAAATGTTTCTTTACTTCTGAGAGAGAGAAGGCAAGCGAGTGCAGGCGGGGAAGGGACAGAGAGGGGAGACAGAGGGTGGGCTCTGTGTTGACAGCAGAGAGCCCGACGCGGGGCTCGAACCCACGAACCGCGAGATCATGACCTGAGCCCGAGTCGGAGGCTTAACCGACTGAGCCACCCAGGCGCCCCGTATCGTGTATGTTTGTAACTGGCCCTCTGTCCCGCGTGTAGTGGCTTCCGTGAGGGTTCTGACCACCTCCCTCCTCACTCGCTGGCCACACTTCTGCCGTCGGTAACAAACGCTGGGCTTATCCCTGAGGTCAGCGTCTCCGCGGCTCAGTCTCTCCAAGCCCTATGATATGAACCCGTCATGAGGAGTCCTCGGTTGGTTTACTGCAAGGCCTTTTTGAGCCATAGGTTAATATATTAATGAAGACTGTGGCTGTTACCCCGCATTAAATAATGGCTGTGAATGATCGGAAGAAAAACATCTCCGTTGTCCTGCACAGTGCCAGATGGATTACTCTGCCAAGAGGACTCAAAAATATTACAACCTTTTATTCCTCTGCAGCCCGGACGCGTGCGGATTCATTTCTACGCTATTGCAGAAAAACGCCTCACGACGATTCTGAGCGAAAAACACATTAAATCATCCCGTTAATTATATCGAAACGGCACACTGAGATTTTGCTGCTAATCTAGCTTAAACTTGGCATCTCCAACTCATCCAATATTTTATTTCTATTCAGGTCATATTAGTCAGTTGGGCAAAAGCAGCCATGTTTATTTATCTTATTAGTTTATTTTGGTCAAGTAGCAAATTATGACGGAATTATAATAATTCCTCTATTTATATCTCTCTCTCACAATTACACACAGACTTGACATTTGACACGTGGGCTCACTGCGGTAGGAATATTAACACGTCCACAGTGTCCCCGCTGCTTTCCCGGAGGAGCGTAAGTGGCCCCCAATATTCTGGGTTCTGTGTTTTTCCCTGATTCCTCCCGTTTAGTGTTTTATTTGTGGTATTACGTCCACGTGCAAATAGGTACAAAGAGCCACATATGGTATGACGATGCGCTGTCTGGCTGAACACACAGGTGCGGGCGGGTGCCAGGGCTCTTGTCACAGCTGGCGGACTTCACCTGGCTGGTGCAGGGAGGGCAGCAGGGGCCCAGGCTCCCGGAGCCCCAGGGATGTTTCCTCCTCTCCAGGATTTTCCGGGATGGCACGGGGGCGGGGGGAGGGGTGTCAGTCTCATTAACTCAGGAGATGTTTCGTAGTTGGGGTTCAGAGCCTCGGTTTCAGCGGAAGACCTACAGGAATCTGCGTGAGGGCACCCGCGGTACCGTTGTTGTCTCGTAGCGCGGCTGCCTGAGCCGGAGGGCGGAGGGCAAGGCCCGTCCCCCACTCAGGAGGTGGAAGGGGACCCCTGACTGCAGTAGAACCTTCTGGTGGGAACGACTGAGCGTGCTTCCTGTGGTCACGCTTCTCTCTTCCACAGCACAATGCCAGGTGACAGGTGGCAGTGACTGTCCCAGACTCGGCAGAGCCGGGATCCCCAGGGGAGAGGCGGGGCCAGAGGCAGGACCTGAGACAGAGGCAGGCGAGGGCCAAGGCTGGTCAGGGGCACGTGGGTCCTACCGGCGGGAAACAGCTCACACTGTAGGGCCCAAGCTGCCAAGTCGTGGGTACGGGGAAGCCCAGGCCTCACGGAAGTCGCAGAAGGAGTGGGGGCAAGCGAGAGGCGTGCGCGGGGCCCAGAAACACAGGGGCTGAGACCACCCCAGCCTCACCAGGGTCCCCTCCAGGCCGCCTCTCGGGGGAAGAGTCCGGACATGCCAGTCTGTAATCTGAGGGGGCGGGCAGGGAGGCCACGTGGCGGGGGGCGGACCCTCGTCACCAGACCACGGTGAGTGGGCTCTGGGCTTCAGGGCTGCTTCTCTGCTGTCCGTTTTCTGTTAGCGTCCCCTGTCCGGGCTTCCAGTCCCCCATGTGTCACGACGTCTCTGCTGCTTGACCGCCAGCTTAGCAGAACCCAGTGTGCTTTCTGACGGTAGCTCATACTCCTCAGAGCCACCGAGAAGGTCACTGCTCCTGCTCCTGCAAAAGAGGAGATTACGAGCCACTTTCCATGCTGGCTTATTAGGCAGCGGTTTTTAAAATCACAGCTGCAAACAGAGGTAGTGGTCATTATGCAAGGCACCTCCTTTGTAATCACTTAAGATCTTGTGCATTTGCAGGTCTGACTACTGCTAAATCAAGGGAGAAATAAGCAAGAAGAATTTTTCGGTCCGCACATGTAAGTGCTCATACATTTTAAATCCTGTTCAGTCAAGCGTTGGGTCCTAGTGATACAGTGCTAATAATGCAGATTTCAACGTGCTTTCCCCACATTTGGCATTAGCCTGCTATGTTGCAGCTCAGTCAGTTTCTTCGCATAAGCATTCAGGGAGCGTTTTACTACGCGGCCGCCCATTTTCCCATTTCAAGCTAAGCATCCAAAGCCTGACTGCATTTGGCAACTTTGATTTCCCCGCTCTTACATATCATGGTCCTGAGTATCAAATGGTGTTACCATTTCTGTTTCGATCATCAAAGATGATTTAGGAAAATCACAAGGAAAAGGCAGGCCTGTTGTACCTGTTCCTCCCGTCGTCTTCCTTGCTGACGCTCCTTCATCGTTGCCCTAAGGTCCGGAGGACTTCTTTAGCTGTTCTTGAGGAGTAGGTCCGGAAGTGACCAAGTGTTTTAGTTTTTCTTCTTTTGAGAACGTCTCTAGTTCCCCTTCACTCCTCAAAGATAGCTTCACGGAGGATACAGAATTTGTGGCCGACAGCTCTCTTCTTCCAGCATCTGGACCGTGTCGTGCTGCTTCCTTCTGGCCTCGGGTTTCAGATGAGAAATGCGCCAGCATTCGAACTGGTGTTCCTGTATTGGTACTTTGTGATCTCTCTCTGGCTGCTTTCAACAGTTTTTCTTGGTCTTTAGTTTCCTGATGATGCATCTTTGATGAGGTTTTTTTTTTTTTTTTTTTGGTGGGGGGGTCCTAACCTAAGGTAAACTGTTCTTGCATCTGTAGGTTTATGCATTTTCCCAAATTTTGCAAGTTTCTAGCCAGTGTTGCTTTGAATCTGCTTTCAGCTACCCCCTTTTTCCCTTTCCTTCTGGGACTCCGATGACATGAATGTTGGACGTCTTGTTATGGTCCCACAATCCCTGAAACTGTGTAGGTTTCTATTTTCTCTTTGTTGTTGAGATGGTGTAAATTCTACTGATCTGTCCTCAAGTTTGCTGATTCTATCTTTTGTCATTTCTACTGCGCTAGGAACCTGTCCCGTGAGTTTTCTATTTTGGTTACTGTATTTTTTCAGTTCTATTGTCATCCTTTACTTACTATGAATCCTTTTCAGGTAAAAACCACCCCAAAGCATTTATTGTCATCGGGTAATAACATAAAGGTAATCAAAACAATCTCAACAAATGTTTTAGAACTATCTTCCCAAAGAAGGGCATCTAAAAAAACAAACTACTTGGCCTTCTCAAGAATTTCTCACTTCACTGATCATTTCTAGTTGGAGAGACTTTGGAGCAGGGTAATATTATCCCTGTTTAGCATGATTTGACCCAACTGTTTTCTTGACTTTTAGAATGAATCTCTTCTGCATCATCTGGGGTCATGTTCTCGTCAAAACCTAGGATACACGGGAGCGTGGGTGGCTCAGTCAGTTAAGCATCTGACTCTTGATCTCAGCTCAGGTCCTGATCTCACAGTTTGTGAGTTTGAGGCCCACATCGGGCTCTGTGCTGTCAGTGCAGAGGCTGTTTGAGACTCTCTCTCTCCCTCTTTCTCTGCCCCTCCTTTCCTTGTGCTCTCTCTTTAAAAAAAAAAAAAATTAGAAAATAAAAAAAACACATTAAAAAATAATAATTTTCAGAGATTTTGAGGAGCTATTTTGCTCTACTTCCTGTCTGGTCCTGATGGGGCTCCCACAGGTTCCTGCTGGTGCTCCCTGAGCCGGTGGAGGGAACTTCCCCAGGCCAAGCCGCCTGGTGCCTTTAGAGGCCTAGAATGATTCTGGGGCCAGATGGTGGATTCCTCCTTGCTCGAGCCCTGGGCCACCCTATCTCTCTAGCTGGGGGAGGGCGTATGTCCCCTGGCCTCTTCTTGTCAGTGGGTCAGCACTCTGCTGGTGCTGCTGGGTCACCTGCTTTCGGTGGTGGGCAGGACTCCTGTTTGATGTGGGGGAGGGGTGAGCCTACCTGGGCCACCTTCTGTTCAAGGTGGTGGGTCGGGGGACGCCTGGCGGGGGCTGGAGTTGGGAAGATGTCCCGTTGCTCTGGGTCCTTGGGTCCCCCCTCCCCTTTCCACCTTCCAGAGTCTCCACCTTGGGTCTCTCTAACCTCATCTGCTCAACCTATTTTAATTTTCTATCTAGCACTCATCAGTCATTACCTAATATTTTCATTAATTGATTAAAATCATTAATTACGTTTGTGTCTCTCCTAAAGTGCACGCATAGGACAGCTGAGGCCTGTAAGTAACTCTCCGTGTTTATGTGAGGGTTCATTGACAAATTCTGTGTAAGTAATCTCAGTTCCTCGAATAGTGCTGAGCCCAGAGGACTTCAACACTGGTGCTTTAAGGAATGGAAGCCAAGAGGCCCGCAGGACACTTCCTTGCCCAAGCCAGGTCTCGCTCGCCCCGCATAGCGCGTGGAGGCCACTATCAACATCCCAGGCCCGGGTGGCCAGCGTGAGCTTGAGTCTCCTCTCCCTTGCGATCGTTAACACAGGAAGAACGTCCTGTTTTGACTCCGTAAAATGCAACCGAGTAGAGTAGAGCCGGGTGTGGGCGTGTCTGCGAGATTCACCCCTGCCTCAGCTTGGAGGTGCAGAACCAGGGCGAGTCTGGGCTGCTGGCCGTATTCACGCTGACGGCTGCCGTCATCTCGCTGGATTCCCTGGGCTTCGGGGAAGCAGGAAGAAGCTCCCTGCCACGTCCCCATGGCACTCCAACGAACCGATTCCTGTCCCTCCCCCGTGGCTGATGACCTGGCCGAGCAGTAGCACAGTTGTGAGAGCTGCTAATCTAATGATTTTCTCGATCTGCTTTTGGGAAGAGGAAAACCACGCTGAAGAAACCATTGCCAGCCGGCAGGGGCCCTGCACCTCCTCCGGGGTGTCCTTGAACAATACCGAATTCCTGTTTTAGCCTGTGTGCCTAGCACAAGCCTATTTATTCTTGCCAATGAGACGGAAGTAGAAGATCGGGATTTTTACAGCGTTTGACATTATGCATTATAAGCCAACCGGTCTAAGTATTTACAGAGATCAAGGGTATTCACCGCCTCCGCCTGCCACACGCCAGTCTACTATTTAATATTGTAACACGCCTAAAACGGATTAGCCACGTTTGAAATTAATTAAAAGAGAACATTCATGATTTCAGAATAAAGCTTATCCCTGCTAATTTTGAAAATTAATCTGATTTATTCCCCTTGGATTTCTAATGCTTCTGAAACCAATCTTTCAGGAAAAGGATAGCGTACGGTTCCTTTTCAGTGACCTGACTACAGAAAGGGATTGTGTGACTTTCACGAATAGTTCCTTATTTAATGCTACATGTTTACTTGCGTGCTTTTTCTTATGAATGGTATTCAGATAACAGATTAAATCCCACTCCCAGGCGCAGGCCAGGAGCTAAGCGAGACAGAGATCACTGGAAGAGGAACTGAGTGCAGCCTGAGGGGAATTAGCCTCCTCAGCTGTATTAATAAGGGCTGCTGACTCAGGAGCTCGGGCATTAGAACTGGGTCCGAAGATAAATCGCAGCATCCCAGTCTCCCCTGGGATCTTCAAGACCCACACGCGCGCACACACATGCGCACGCATGCACGCGCACTTACCCAAAGGCAGCAGGCTGGGTAAGATTTGAGGCCCGAGACTTTAACTTTTAAAACAACCAAGTGAACAAATCAAACCCCATATTTTAATGAACCAAGTGACGGGAGAGAAGGCGAAGAGAGGGGCAACCCCCCCAGCGAACGTAGACCGTGTAGACACTGTAACATTTAGCCCAAACGCTTACTCCGTCCTCAACCCACATGAAATTGTTATCTTCCGCACTGCGACCATGGCTCTGTGGTCTCCAACAACGTAAACCAACATGCTACAGGCAACATACGCAGCTCAACACAGCACAACAGAACACATCACAACACGACACTGCCCGGCCCGTGAGGCCACATAAAGTAATACGACGTTAGACGCGAGAGTGTCCCCAGCGAGGCCTCTGCCACCTGCCTTCTCCAAGCTCGTCTTGGACACCGAGGCTTCACCTGGAGCCACCCACAAAGCCTTTATGTTGGAAAAATCACAACAAAACAGCCTCAGGGCGCGTAATAGAGCCGTACAATTTTTATAATGTGGGCAATAAACATTAGAGGCAGGCCGGACCACGGTGCACACAAGTGTTTTTCCAGATCAGCAGTTTTTCACAATAAACATTTATCAAGGCAGCCAACGCAAATGAAAACACCTACGTCTCCTTGGAATACCAAAGCGTGTTCTGGGAGCATCTGAATTCATAAATTGCGGGATGACTGTTTTCCACAGGCCGGCCTAATATAACTCACACAGATATCATTCCTTACCCCTGAGAACACCCTCGCAGCATGCATTATGGGCCTGTCAGGCTGGATTTATATGACGGAGGATTCTGGAGGAGGCGTTATTGATGGCAAATGGACGATCCACCTGACATTGGCAATCGGAAGTATTTCTGAAAAACCCTTTTTTCGCTTGAAAGGGCCATAAATCTAAAAATAATTTTGAATTCACAAGCAATCCTTTTATGCAATAAGTTGATAGCAAATATATTACTGAAGAGACACGTAATTACCTTAAAATCTACCACAGTTAGAAATGTATCGAAGCTCTTAAATTATAATTCAATTTTACAATAGTAAAACATATAACAAATATTTTTTACTGTTCATTTTTTTGAGTCCCCCTTCTATGCTTGCGTATGTATAAGGAAAAAGTGGAGCTATTTATAAGCTGTCTCCCAGACCGTCTCAGGAAGCTCCAGAAGTTTCTAACTACATACAACACTGATTCTGAGAAGCAAGAGAAAGGGGACTTTTATCCGCCTGTCAGTACACGGAGCCAGCGGTCCTGCGCTCCCCGGCACGGCAGAGAGGGCTTCCCTGGTCTCCCTCCCACAAGGAGGTCCCTGTGTGGACTGGAGGAAGCCAGGGGCGGCGGGATCTGGGCCCAGGCTTTCTAGTTGCATATAGAGCATTTTCTTTCATTGACTTTTAAAATGCTTATTTACTTTGAGAGAGAGAGAGAGCGCATGTGCACGTGCATGCGTGAATGGGGAAGGGGTAGAGAGAGAGGGAGAGAGAATGGACGTGGGGCTGGATCCCGCGAACTGCGAGACTATGACCTGAGCCCAAACCAAGAGTCAGAGGCTTCGCAGACTGAGCCCCCCACGGGCCCCGCATGTGAGAATTTAACTTGGCCAGCTCAGCGGGGCACTTTGCATTTGTCTCCTCCTCTGCCAGTGTCTATCTACAAATGTGTATTTACCTGTACACCCACAACCATCGCTGGACCGATGTCCATAGCATGTCAATGACTGCAACGTTGTTTATGGTATCTGTATCCATGGGCACAGCACGGCTACATCTGTCTCTACTATAACCGTGTCCGTATCTGTTGTCTACAACCCACCCCGTCTCTCGCCGTCTCCCTTTCTCCCAGGCTGGCCGTGGGACAGGTCACGGAGCGCTCTGGGCTCGGGACGGACGGCTGGAATTCAGAGTTGCCTCTATTGCGCGCTCACCGCGCCAGCCTGGGTGTGCGGTTTGCCCCCTCACACTTCAGTGTCCTCATCCGTTGAGAAGGGACCCTGGTGGGTTACTGTGAACTTAAATCCTGGATCGCACGTGCTCTGGGGGCTACAAAACACCAGACACAAGCGACAGGCTGTTCAGGCCCACTTTTGGAGGTCTGAAGCCCCCATTTCAGGACCTACTCCCCCATGACGCCTGCAGTCCACTCGCTGGCTCACGTTGGGCGAATCGCAGGGCCTCAGGACAGAGGGGTGGGGCGCCTGGCTCGTGGCTGGGGCGAGACCGAGCAGAGGGAGCCCTACTCTCTCCCAGCCTCAGTTTCCTTCTCTGTAACATGGGCTGCTGATTCCATTAGAAGACATCGCCCCAAGATCTGGGCTAAGCCCAATATTAAGCAAAACCGACGTGTAAGGTAAGAAGGGTAAGTAGTGTCACCTCTGGTCCCCAGTGTGCCAGTACTCTGACATGTGACAGGCTCCCGTGCTCACAGCCTGGGAACGCCCGGGACAGAAGAGAGAGACACTCTCGGCCCTGAGGCCCCGGAAGCAGCGCCCGCAGCATTACCGCCCCCCCTAGTTCTGCCCGGGTTAACGGTGCCGCCAGGAGGCCCTCCAGGACTCCCCGCTCCCAGGACAGGCAGGTGGGGCAGGCTGCAGCCCTCCTCTTGGGAGGATCCACCTTCCTGTTAACGCTGCCGGCGCCCCAAGCCCGGCACACACGCCTCCCATCACGCAGTCAGTAAAGTGCTTTCCACAGCAGCATCTTCCAGACAAGGGCTTGTGTGTGTGGTTCTCGTGCTGAATTTCTAAGCGTGCGGCTTGGAGGGCATTTGCCTCATTGGACGATTTCTGGATGCGGTGAGCGAACCCGGCATCTCGGGGGATCTGTTACCGTCCGTGACCTCCAAGTCACCGTCTACCACAAGCGTGGTGAGGCCGCAGCCGTGCCGGATAGGGACGCTACAGGGCCTGGCCCTGCCCTGGGGGACTTGGTCCTAAGGGAGACGACCACCCCCACCAACGATGACAGCAAGAACTTCGACTGTGCCGATGTCACATTCAACCACAGCAACGCAGGGGTCTCGGGCTAACGTTCTGCCTGTGTGCCTGTCCTGACGCTTCGCAGTCAGAGGAACCTTCCCAGCAAACACACGGCTTGGCAGGACCCGCACGGGTGGAGAAGCGTCTGTGTTCTCAGACTGCGGTTTCTCGCAAAACCCAACGTGTCCCCGACGACAGCCGAGCGGGGCCTCAGCGCAGCCCCTGGCGGGGATCCGCGCGCCCTGCTGACCCGCTGCTGAGTCCCGAGCGAGCACCGTGGGGGAGCACGTCAGGGCCCGGCGGCACCCTCTGTCTTGCCGGGAAAGTTCATGTCGGGGACACTATCGAGCTGACTTCCTGGGTAGAGCGATTTTAGGACGCTCACTTGAAAACGGGGTTAAACGGGGCGCCTGGGTGGTGCAGTCGGTTAAGCGTCCGACTTCAGCCAGGTCACTATCTCGCGGTCCGTGAGTTCGAGCCCCGCGTCAGGCTCCGGGCTGATGGCTCGGAGCCTGGAGCCTGTTTCCGATTCTGTGTCTCCCTCTCACTCTGCCCCTCCCCCGTTCATGCTCTGTCTCTCTCTGTCCCAAAAATAAATAAACATTGAAAAAAAAATTTAAAAAAAAAAAGAAAACGGGGTTAAACACACCCTGCGAGAGGGACCTCAGCGGCGGGAGGTGTAGGCTCGCCACGGCTCGGGAGCGCATGAAGGTAACTGAGGTATTTCCAACGGTGCTACAGGCCACCGAGACCAGCCCTCCCAGCTCCTTAAGTGACGCGCGGCACAGGGGCCTGCTTCGTGCCCGGGGCGTCGCAGCCAACGGTTGGGAACTGGTTCCTGCACAGTGACTACACAGTGACCTGGATCCTGCCCTCCTGCCCCCACCCGTCCCTCCAGGGCCCAGTCCTCAAGCACGTGGCCTGGGCTCTCAGGGGCTAAGCCAGTGTTTTTTCTAAAGCCGCCAGGCTCGAGAGATCCCTCCCTCCCGGGCATTGCTGACTTAATTTACCCTCCGTGGGCCTGTCCCAGGGCTCGCAGCCCCTGAGGAGGCCTGGAGGAGGCCTGCGTTCCCTGGGGTGAATTCCCCACGGTCCTGACAGGCAGTCTCCCTCCTCGGGCCCGGTGGCGAGTGAAGACTCAACATGTAACCGATTCCTTTCCCAGCCAGCTCCGGCTGTGTCCCTCCCAGGCCCCCCGGGAGCCCCTCGCGGCGATGGGACCCGGGCCCAGTACTGTCTTTCCCCAAAGCATCTGGCCGCTTTGGCTTCATCTGTTGCAAACCAGAGGAAGTGTCCACCAGGGGCCCGCTCGCCTCCGAGACTTGCACAAGTGTGCAGAAATATATGCACAAAGATAGATGATACAGCATCGTTTAAGCAAGACTGGAAAACAAAAAAACCAAACAACCCGAATGTGTGTCCCTATAAGATTAGATCAACAAACAAAAACTACTAGTACGTGAACTGCTAATGAAGACGTAGTGATGTGGTGACATAGCCACCATATGTGGTCAAATGAAAGTATCAAGTGGCAGAATAGATCTCAACTGTGTCGTAAAGAAACACTTCTGTGTGTGTAGCAGGAATGTGGAAACACTTACCGCCACCCCCCCGCCCCGCCCCGGCCACATCCAGAGGACGCATCTGAGGGAGGGGGAGAAAGGCTAACTTCTTAAATATACTTTTCTCGTTGTTTCCTTCCACAGCATAATTAAAAAGCTATCATAAAAAGTGTAAGGTCAGCATCCCATTCCCCGAGCACTTAACTGCCTCTTCTCGGGCCGTTTACGAGCTGGCTCTCCAAGCAGGATATTTTTCAGACGAGTGTCCTCACCTTGGCTTTGGGCCTCCCCCACAGAGCCGGGGAGGGCTTGCTCATCCAACTTGGCCTGCTGAGGTTTCATCGAGGCAGGGAGCCGTTCCCGCCGTCAGGCGTCCGTAACAAAACCGTCTGTGGTGTGTCCGGGCACGCAGCCCGTCCTCCTGAGTCCTCCCTGCCCGGCCTCCGCATGCCCTGTGTCCTCCTCAATCTTTCGCCCCCGCGCCCTGTTGGCCCAGGCCCTTCCCCCTACTGCTGCTTTGCTCTCTGCCGTCCGACGTACACCCTGGTGAGATGGCTCGCCTCCTCAAAGGTTGCCTTTGAATCAGACATCAGGCATTTTCGTGTGTATATGGCACAGGGCAGACCTTTAAAGGGGTCTGTACGGGTCTCTTATCTGGAATCTCGTGGGGTCCCGCTTTCCCGTGGCATCTGAAACACTGCAGGACGGGTGAATAAGGCTGATTCTCACCGCACACCAACCCTCACGTCCCTCTCCTTTCTTCCACTAGCAGCCCTGCTCCTCTATTCACTCTTCAGCGAGGGTTAGCAGAGCAGGTGAAAACCACGTGCCTCACCTAAGACACAGTCTTGTTAAGATCAGCAGCTGACACCAAGGGTTGAAGGGCAAGTCGGGGGGGGGGGGGATGCGATTTTTATCTGTGGACTTAGATTTCCAGGGATTCTCTGCAGTCCCCCCCGCAGCGAATCCCAAGTCCCAC
The DNA here is from genome assembly GCF_007474595.2 of Lynx canadensis. Lineage (NCBI taxonomy): Eukaryota > Metazoa > Chordata > Mammalia > Carnivora > Felidae > Lynx > Lynx canadensis. The sequence goes on along the minus strand of NC_044304.2, from coordinate 167,281,499 downwards.
ATGCCTTCGTTTCCTCTGGTCGGGTCTCCTCTAAGTTTCAACTCTACGGATACCACAGCTACGCAATTTCTTGGCAAATTCAAGTTCTTCTCTTTCATTTTAAGCACGTTTTTGTGTTTGAGCCCCTGCGCAGGAGCTACAAATTTCTTTGAAACTTGTGAATGTTTCGTAGGTATGTAACCCAATATGTAAATGTCCGCGCAATCCATGCTCAGAGCCCGGTTCTTCAGGTGATGATGGTGACGACAGCCCACGTTAGGGTGCCTCTGCACTCCACGGATATGTCATCCAGTCGCAGCAACCACACCAGCTGAGCGTCTTCATGATTCCCAGCTTTTGCAGGTGAGAAAACGGAGGCACAAAGCACGTTGTTAACTTGCCCAAAGCCATACAACCAGGAAGTGGTGAAGCTGGCTTTCCAACCTGGTTCTCCAATTTCTGAGGCTGTTCCTAAGCGCTATCCTGCCTACCTCGCAAGGAGCCGTCCACCCACTAATGTTAACACAGGCTGGCCAGAGTTGAACACGGGAACTGGAGAGCAAGGCCCAGGGGAGCACTGAGTTAGATGCGGGGTCCGGTGCCTAGAGGGCAGCTACGTCTGGTGCCTAAAGTGGAGCTTTGAGCTGCCTAGAAGTGCTGTGCCCTTCCTCATCCGTCCTGCTCTCCCCTGGTGACTGTCCACCTCTGCCTGCCTCCTGGGGACTGTCCCCGCCCCTGCCCACCCTCTGGTGGCTGTGTCCACTCCAGCCTGCCCCCTGGAGACTCTGTCCCCACCCCTGCCCACCCCCTGGTGACTCTGTCCGCTACTCCCCACTTGCTGGTGATTATGTTCATTCCTGTCAGCACCCTAGGGTGTGTTCATCCCTGACTTGCCCCCTAGTGATTCTGACCCCCCTGTTTGCCACCCCCCCCTTGACTGTGTCCACTAATTCCCACCCACTAGTGACCATGTCCGCCTCTGCCTGTCCCCTGGTGACTGTGCCTGCCCCTGCCCGCCCCAGTATTGACTACGTCACAGCTTTTCCCTCCCAGGATCTCAAACACTGCATTCTTCCCTCGAGGATGAGCTTGCTTTTCATTCCCCTGAGAAAGGTGGGCCATCGGGAGAGAACTTAACCACGCCCCCTGTTAGGGGCTGAACTGTGTCCCCCCAAATTCATGTTGACCTCCTGACCCCAGGTCCTCAGATTGTGACTGTATTTGGGATGGGGTCCTCAAAGAGGTGATTAGGTTAGAATGAGGTCATGAGGGAGGGCCCCAGTTCAGTGTGGCCGGTGTCCTGATAAGGAGATCAGGACACAGACACACAGAGGGACGGCCACATGAGAACACGGGGAAGACAGGCGTCCACACGCCAAGGAGAGAGGCCTCAGGGACAAGCAGCCCTGCCGGCACCTTCAGGTCAGACTTGCAGCCTGCAGAGCTGTGAGAGATCAGGACTGCACGCGTCTGCCCGGTCTGAGGGCTCTGTCACGGCAGCTCCAGGCCAATCAACTCCCGCTACGTCTGTTCCCTCTCTGCACCTGGCCCCGCGCTTGCTGTCCTTCCCGTGAGAGGGAACAGTGAATTTCGTTTGCCCCTTTAGAAAATCAGCAGGGGCGCCTGGGAGGCTCAGTCGGTTAAGCGTCCGACTTCGGCTCAGGTCATGATCTCCGGGTTCATGAGTTCGAGCCCCGTGTCGGGCTCTGTGCTGACAGCTCAGAGCCTGGGGCCTGCTTGGGATTCCGTGTCTCTCTCTTGGACCCTCCCCGACTCACGCTCTCTCACTAAAAACATTAAAAAATAAATAAAAAAGAAAAGCAGCAAATACACAAACTACTGGTGAGCTCTTTATGTATATATACGTGTATATACGTATTTTTTAACATTTATTTATTTTTGAGAGAGCATGAGTGGGGGAAGGGCAGAGAGAGAGGGAGACACGGAATCCCAAGCAGGATCCAGGCTCAGCACAGAGCCCGACGCGGGGCTTGAACTCACAAACCGCGAGATCATGACCTGAGCCCAAGTCAGATGCTTAACCGACTGAGCCACCCAGGCGCCCCAGCAAGCCACGGGTGAGTTCTGATCAGTGTGACGTAATGGATGTTTCTAAACCTAGCTATACTCTCATGGGTTTAGAACTGCTTTCCTGAGAGAAAATTCTATTTTCCCTGGAGGAGCCCTCCACCTCTCCAGACACCCGGGACGATCAGCCATCAGGTGAGTGTGTTGTTCTCCTCAATTTCCCTCAAACGACACCACCTTTGATCGGCTGGTTGTTTGGCATTAGTTCACAGTACGGAAAACCTTCAAGTGCTTCCCGAGACTTTGCCAGCTCCCGTGGGATGCTAGAACTAATGGTGCTCTACAAGGGGGAGGAAAGAGGCCTCTGATCTGCATCATTTGCCGATTTCCATGTTGTAAATGCTCCCACCGCGGCAGATTCGGGCTGCCAGTGTGAGGCCACTGAAGGAGAAGCAGCACGCACTGTGGATTTAAGTAACCTTCGGAGCCCAGCTGAGAGTAAAATATGATAAAAGAATTAGGACATGGCGGACTAGGAGTTTTTGCTACCTCTCAAAAATATAGTTTAATTGGGGTGCCTGGGTGGCTCAGTCAGTTGAGTGGCCGATTCTTGGTTTCAGCTCAGGTCATGATCTCAGGGTCCTGGGAATGAGCCCCACGTTGGGCTCTGTGCTGACGAGTGTGAAGCCCTCTTGGGATTCATTCTCTCTCTCTCTCTCTCTCTCTCTCAGAAAAATTTAACTGAGTGTACGTGTCTATAATTTAACTTGAAATAATGGCTGTGTTTAACAAATGACTCACAAAATTTCTAAAAACCAACAACCAGCTTTTAAGAGCTGGTCTCCAGCACACCACTAGCTGGTTATCATCTAGCGAAACCTAAAGTCCATGTGTTTCTTTTAGGGAGTCTAAATTTTATACTTTGATTATGCTGGCTCATCAGAGAACTTCGTATTTGCACCAAAGAATTCCTCTCGGCCAAACCATATCGGAAGCCCCTTTCTGTGTTACAAGAACCCCCTATCCTATGAAGCAGAGACTCCGCCCCACAGAAGAAGCTGGAAAAATCACACACTCACTTCCTTTGCAGACAGGCGTGGGCACATGACCCAGGCTCTGCCAACTGGAGGCACCCGCTGCAGTGACGTGAAGGGAGATCCCTGGGGGATCCATCGTGCAAGTGGCAACCTGCGTCCAGATCCAACAAGTCTTAGCAATGAGCACAGTCATCTCTCTGCAGCCCCTGCGCGCCTCCTGCCGTTCTCTTCTCCGACCCTCCTCCCTGGAAGTTTATCCTTCCCCCCTCTCCTCTATAGTTCTATGCATGTTTGTATCCCTAAATAGTCTCTTATTTTGTCTTGCATGGTTAGGAACTTCATATAAATGGAATCATGCTGTGTGCATTGTTCTTTCTTTTGCTCAACACAGTCTCAGAGACTCATCCAGAATGTTGCTCGCAGCTGTAGTTCGTTGAGTTTTCACCCCAGTGCTTTATTCCATTGCATGAACACATCACAGTTTCTTTACCCATCCCACTGCGGAGGGAGAGCTGGGCTATTTCTAGACTTTTCCTTGTTCATCTTTTGCTTATTTGGCTAAGGGAAAAAACCTCCACCTCGGACAGAGGCTGGAAGGAATACAAGTTACATCTGAATATTGCTTGGCTTGGTTTCGTACAGGGCGTAAAGAGGTTAAAACAAATTGGGTCTCTGTCCCTTTATATCTCAAAACTTGGATCTCATTTTGACCAGGAGGATCAAAGCAAGGCCTAATGAAGCGAGGAGAATTATCTGGAATATTAGCAGTTTCAAAGACACGATGAGGCAGTGAAAATAGAGTACAGAGTAACGAGCAGTGCCTTCAATCATGGACATCTGAACCGTAATGCTGGAAACACGAGCAACGCCACACAATCATCTACATCGGTATAGAAATCTGAAGAAGTGCCGAAGCGTGAAGAAGGCTTTGGGAAATTTCTCGGGGCCACCAACCTATGGACCGATCAACATTATTTAGGTATCGACTTTGTACAAGGCATCCTATTCGGTATTGAAGGCAGTACACAGATGTTTACAAGAAAAGATGCCCTAGACCTTAAGGAGCTTATACGTTGACTATGGATAGACCCAGATACAAGGACATGTGTCCTAAGGGTCAAATGAATGGTCAGGAATATAGCCTCTGTACGTTTTCTGCTGCACCCCTGGATTGTAAGCTCTGTGGGAGCAGGGACCGAAGCAGGGTTCTTTCCATCGTGTCCCCACAGTTTTGAATGAATGCATGAAGAGACTGGAATTGTCCGGAAAGACTTTGTGGAGAAGGAAGGTCCTGTGTGAACGCTGAAGGGAGGTAGCACTGACTGAACAGCAGTAAAGAGGATAGGGAACAGTAAAGTGGCTGGGTCTTGGTATTGGGGGTGGAGAGAGGAGAGAGCCAGGCTGCAGCAAAGAGCTGTTCAGAGAATGAAGTGGGGAGGATGTCTGGAAGGGTGAGGTAGGGCCCCAAAGTCAACGTCTTGAATGCCAACTTAAGGAATTTAATTTTATCTTACAGTTAGTGAGAATAACTGCATTGCAGTGCTTTGAGCAGGGGAGAAAAACTGTATTTTGGGGTAGATTTATGTTCTAGAGGGATGCAGAAGAGTGGCAGATAGGGTGACAGACATAACTGGGCCCCCCAAACCAGCTTAGTTGGGGTTTATTTGCACAGTAGCAGTTGGAGGGTGCCAGGGGGTGGTAGGAGAGGACAAGCCCTAACGCACAAGCGCTTTTCAGGAACGTCCTACTTTCTTCTGTCCTTTTGGACAAAGCAAGTCACATGTTGAGGCCCAGATTCAAGGGAGTGGAAGATAGATACACTTCTTGATGGAAGGAAGGGCAAAGCCACAAGGCAAAGGGGTGAATGTACAGGGAGGGGTGAGCTTCTGGCCATTTTTGAAGTCTCCTATCCTGGGCTAAGGGCTAAAGAAAACAGAAAGGTCTAGATCCTCGGAGTGCTGGGTTAGAAAGAGCAGAAATGCATGCATCCACTTTCTGGAATACGTCTAAATGCCACACATCTTAAAATATGATCTGCCTACCTTCTGATTTGGAGAGATTAATCTAGAAATTATGCAGGTCAGTTCAGGGGGGTGTATAACGCAGCTTGCAGAACCTGGGTGTCTAGAAAAACAGACTCAGATACTGTCTTTCCCTCGTTCTTTTGGGCCCTGAGACATTTTCAAAATAAAAGTGAACCCTGCATATAACCGGTTGGAAGCATTCCTGGTTTCTTATTAGCCTGTGTCAGCAGAGGAACTCTCAGAACAAAGCGCATGTGCCCCCAGTTTTCCCACTACCAACAATTTACAGCACAGTGCATCATGGGCACAGTATAGGGGGCTGGCAAGCTTTTTGCAGACCATAAAAAAAAAAAAGTTTTTGAGTCATGACAAAAGTTTTAACTCAAAATTTCAAAAGATACTGAAAAAAATCTAAATTCACATACATTGTTAAAATAATTTGAACGGAGTTTCTAGATTTTCTTGCTTCCTTAGAATTTTTAATTAGAGATGCCAAGAAAATCACACAGACAATAGCAATTTACATGACTTCTCTATAGCCAAATAAATCCAAAGGTAAAATGATTAAGTATTCTTTCAAACTCAGCTTCATGGCAAAAATCCAAAAAAAAGATACTTAATGTAGACTGGGGATGAATTACTGTGTTTGTTATGTTTGGAGGTCCCCAAAATAAACGAGCTGCCGAGGGTGTCGGGAAGGTAGTAAGACAGAGGAACAGGGAGGGCTCTAGGGATTGGGCGAGGGCCTCCTGTCCAAGGCTATCTACGTTCTCCAGGTGGGGAAGCCCGAGACCTCCGGCCGCCCGAGCCCCATATCACATCCACACAAGCCAGGTTTCCAGGGTTCCGCCCAAAAAGGGTCCGGAAGCAACTCTGCTGGCCTTTTACCTACTTTGGCAGAGCGCAAGACCCCGCGGGAGACGTCCTGCTTGACCGCCCAGGTGCTCTGCAGGCTGAGCGCTGGGTGCCGGGTGCTGAGTGCCAAGGGCCAGAGACCGGGTGCTGGGTGCCCGGCGAACGCACTAACAGGAGTTGCCACGATAATTACCTTCTGCCGAAAACAAGTGCACGGACCCTGCGGCCGGCCACCCACGAGTCACTGAACCTTAAAGGAGGAGGAACCCGCTTCCGCAGACCCACCCACCTCGCGTCCGCGCGCGGCTCCGGACTGGTCAAGGCGGCCAAGCGCCGGCCTCCTGGGGGCGTGGCCCCGCCGCCCCGCCCCTCTAGGCCACGCCCCTCGGCGGCTCCCGTTCGCAGACGGCGCGGCGCGCTCCTCTGACGCGAGGCGCCTTCCTCTGACGTCAGGTCCCGCCCCCGCCCCACCCCGCGCCCGCCCTCTGCAGCCGGAGCGGCTTCGCCTGAGGCGGCGGCTGAGGCGGCCGAAGCGGCGCCGGGGGTCGTGGTCGCCGGCCCTGCGGCGGCCCGCTGTCAGTCTGCTCCCGTCCCGGGCCGGCGGGCGATGGTGCGGCGGAGCGCGCGGACGCGGGCGGCGCGGCGGCGGGCATGAGGGAGGATGGAAGGGCAAGATGAGGTGTCGGCGCGGGAGCAGCACTTCCACAGCCAAGTGCGGGAGTCCACGGTGAGCCGGCCCGCGCCCCGCCCCCACAGCCCTTCCCCCCCCCCCCCCCCCACGCTCCCCGGCCGCAGTCCCGCAGCCCCCCGCCGGCCCCCCGCCCCCGGCCGCGCCCTGCGCCCCGCGCCCCCCGCGCCCGAGCTGGGTGCGCGCCGCGCCGCCACCCGCGCCCTCCGCCCCGAGCTCTGCCGTGAGCGCACACAGGTGTGCGTGCAGGTGCCTGTGCGGCCGCTCCCGGCGCCCCGCGGCCCGGCCCCGCGTGCGCCCCGCCGGACGCCTTCCGCTGTCGGGACGGCGGCGACTGAGGCCCCGGAGGGCCCGAGCCTGAGTCCATTGTGCTCCGCGGGCAACTTCTGGTGGCGGGCGTCCTGCTGGGACCGGGAAGCGGGCTTGGCCTTAGAAACCGGCTTTGCTGTGTCTGCCTTTTCGTCGTGCGCCGCGCGCGTCCCGATGTGTTCGTGTTTTCCCAGCAGTCGCACGTCGGGTTTACACATTCCCTCTTCCGACTTCTCCCAGACTCGGTCACAGCCCTTGCTCGGGGGTGAAGGAATTCTGGTGTAGAATCGCCGGATTTGTGTCTTTATTGATCTTGAAATTGAGAGCTGCTTTGCCGAGTCATAACTTGGAATAAAGAGCATTCGTTCCTGTCGCTGTTCTTGTGTGACTATAGTGCGACCGACTTTATTTTATTTGTTTTGAAGGTTATTTTGAGAGGGAGAGGGAGAGAGAGAATCCCAAGCAGGCTCCGTGCTGTCCGCGCGGAGCCCGACGTGGGTGGGGCTTGAACGCACAGCCCTGAGATCGTGACCTGAGCCGAAATCAGGAGTCAGGTGCTCAATAGATCGAGCCCCTGTTTTACTTTTCAGGGGCGCTTCAGTAGTTAACAGGTTGGGGCTGCAAATATTCTTGTACGTGTTTCTCGGTGAACGTGTGTCCGCATTTCTGTTAGGAAGATGCCCTGGGGTGGCACCGCTGTGTAGGTTGCGCATTTATCATTAATAGACACTTTCCCCCGGTTTACCAAAGTGCTTGCACCACCTTGCACTCCCACAGCACTGAATGAGGGGTGTGGTTGCTCCCCAGCTTTACCAACGCTTAGTATTTTCTGTCCTGTTTAAATGTAAGCCATTGTACTAAGCGTTGTAATATTTATCGCGCAACAAATTTTATTTGCATTTCCCTAACGGTTTAGTGAATTTCGGTACCTTTTCATGTGTTTATGGGTATTTGGAACTCTTGTGAAGCCTCAAGTCTTTTCCTCATTTTTCAAAAAAGTTTATTCGTTTATTTTGGGAGAGCGTGTGCGCAAGTGGGGGAGGGGCAGAGAGACGGAGAGAGAATCCTAAGCAGGCTCCATGCTGTCAGTGCGGAGCCTAACGTCAGGCTCAGACTCACGAACCATGAGATCGTGACCTGAGCGGAAATCAAGAGTTGGGTGCTTAACTGACTGAGACACCCAGGTGCCCCCCCCAGGGTTTCATTTTCTCCATGTTCTTACTGACACATGTTGTTTTCTGTGGGTTTTTTTTTTTAAATAATAGTTATCCTAATGGGTGTGCAGTGTTAACTCATCATGGTTTTTATTTGCATTTTCCTGATGATTAGTGATGTTGAGCATTATTTCGTGTGCTTCCTGGCCATATGTATATCTTCTGTAGAGAAATATCTATTTGAGTCCTTTGCTCATTTTTGGATTGGATTGTTTTGTTGTTGAGTTTTAGGAATTTTTTGTTTTGAGAGAAAGAGCAAGTGGGGAGAGGGACAGAGCGGGTAGAGGAGAGAATCTTAAGCAGGCTCCATGCTCATGGCGCAGCCCAAGGTGGGGCCTGACTCCACAACCCTGGGATCATGACCTGAACCAAAACCAAGAGTCGGTCACTCAACCTATTGAGCCACCCAGGCGCCCCGAGTTTTAGCACTTCTATATATATTCTGGATAGTAATCCCTTATTAAATGTGAGATTTGCAAATATTTTCTCCTATTCTGTGGGTTGCCTTTTTACTCTGTTGATAGTGTTCTTTGCACAAAAGTTAATTTTGGTGAAGTTCAGTTTATCCATTTTTTTCTGTTCTTGCCTGTGCTTTTGGTGTTGTATTGGAGAAATCATCACCAAATCCAGTGTCATGAAGATTTCCACCTATGTTTTCCTCTCAGAGTTTTATAGTTTAATTCTTACATTTGGGGTCTTTGATTTTTGAGTTAGTTTTTGCATATTGTGTAGTGTTTAACTTTTAAATACTTACTAATAATCCTGTTTTGTCTTTAGTATTATGAACATCTCAGAGTTCGTTCATCAATTACTTTAATGAGTACATTGAATTTTACCTATTAACCAGGTGGTAATGATCTATTTTCTTTCTTCCTTTTGCTGTTTATTTTCCCTTTTTCTTTTCAGCTTCATGTGTGCAGAATTGGGTTAGTTATAATCCTTGGTTCATACACAGATTTTTCATTGGTTCATATGTGACCTGCCTTTGATTAACCTATTTTTTTTAAATTTTTTTTGTTTATTTATTTTTGACACACAAAGAGAGACAGAGCATGAGCAGGGGAGGGGCAGAGAGAGAGGGAAACACAGAATCCAAAGCAGGCTCCAGGCTCTGAGCTGTCAGCACAGAGCCTGACGCGGGGCTCGAACTCACAGACTGACCTGAGCCGAAGTCGGACGCTCAATCGACTGAGCCACCCAGGCGCCCGATTAACCTATTTTTAAATGACATGCATCCGTGAACCATTACCCAGGATACTAAAACGTTGTCTCTAGCTTATTAAATGCCCAGCAGGAGAACTGAAATATGGACAGCAATTTATATGTATCTGTTCTTTATACCTGTCATAGTTGCACAGCATCACTTGTCTTTTGGTGCATCTGTTGTTTGGATGCATTTTCTTAGATGTTATCTTGAAAATGGCTTTCTTACCTTGATGCCACTTTTGCCGATATAGGTATTACTTTAAAATGGTCACAGATTAATGCATAACTGTACCAAAAAATCCCCATAATCCCTTCACTAGTTTAATAATAAGTACCATTAATTGAGTGCTTATCAGGTGTCTTATTGGAGTCTCATAACAAGCACGCGAAGTAGGTATTTCACAGCACGTAGCCAAAGTGGCATAGTCAGTGTGCAATAGAACCAGAGTTTGAATCCAGGCAGGCTGATTTCACAGCCTGTGCTATATTTACAGTCCTATAAAGTTTAAACCTCCACCATAACAGAGTTGTGTGGGATCCAACTAGATGGGTTACGTAAAATGCTTATTTTAAGGCTAATGAAAGGACCACGGAGAGACTATGAAACTAGCTGGCAGGGAGTTTTGGTATGGCTGCGCAATTTAAATTCTTCCTTATTCTGGCTGTGGCTTAAGCTCCCTCACTTGGCTGAAGTATTTTGGGGGGATACTTCTGGGGTTGACTAGGACTTTTACAACAGTAGAGATTTTAGGACTTTCTAATTTATTTGAATTCCTTCAAATTCCTTCTTTTTGGCCAAATAGAGTGGGGATGTAATGGAGATGCCAGGGATCATTCTCTCTCTACTGTTTCCCTAGGTGAGTTTACCTGCCTTTTTCTACCAGGGTCTCCCCTTCATTTCCATGGCTTACTCCTTGTGCTGCAGATAAAAACTTTAGCTCTTCCCTCTTGAGAAATAGGGGTTGGGCAGAAGATGGGAGGGAGTCGTTAATCTTGTATATACATTTGGAATGCAGTTGTCTGGGGGTCTATAGGCTTTTCCGAGCTTTTTTTACTGCCTTCCAGACAAAGACCACCAGGAATATACCTGTAGTTGGATAAGTTGGGTTGATGGCATGTTGCAGTGAGGGAAAATGCATACCACTGGGAACTGTGGGGGTGTTTCAATAAGAGAGTATTAGAAAGGAACTTTTAAAAATAGGATTTGTGCTTGTGTTGGGTGATTTGGAAAGAGTTTAAGAAAGTGGGGCTTTGATCTGTATTGGATGCTGTTCGGAAGCAGAGATAGTTTTATGATTAAGTATTTTAATCTTGTCTAGAAGTCAAGAAGACTGGGGTGAAGCTAAAGCTGGAATTGGTAAAGAAGCAAGTCATTTTTATGAACCGTGATGGAAAGATATTTGGTCATTTGTATGGTTTGGATGGCATTCATGTTTCTTGTCTTTGTTCAGTCATGATTACAGAGTGGTATTGTTTATTCTTTGTCCATTATGGTCATAGGATGCCCTTCTGTGATGTTGACGTTCTCTGAAGTTGTTTATTTTCAAGGAAGGATTATCGAGGCCTGGCTGTGAGTGCCTTGCTCTGAGATGCTAGCCAGTTTGTAGCAACAACAAGGGCTAGCCAATAGTAGCAGGCGAGCTTCCAGATGTCCGGGGGTGCTTTTTCTTTCTCAGTGTGGTCCACAAAGTCTTACAGTGGAATGGAGTAGTGGATACAAAACCAATCATATATTAATTTTATGACATAGGTGAGCAAAAAGGAATGGGATAGAGGTAGAGAGGATTCTTTGTATTTGATTTTGCTAAACTGGGTTACATGAACTTCCCCTGGTCAGTGGTATAGTAACCCTTAAAGATGCTCGTGTTTTAGTCTCTGGAAGCTGTAGGTCATCATACATGGCAGGAGGGACTTTGCGGATGCGATTATGTTAAGGGGGAGATTGACCTAGATTATATGGGTAAGTGCAGTGCAGTCACAAGGTTCATTATAAGAGGGAGGCGGGAGAGTCAGAGTCAGAGAAGGAGATGTGACAACAAGCAGAGGACAGAGTGAAGGACTTTGAAGGTGCAGGAAAGGCCATGAGTCAGGGAAAGTGAATGCCTCCAGAATCTGGAAAAGTCACGGAAATGGATTCTCCCGAGAGCCCCCAGAAGGAATTAGCCTTGCTGATGTCTTGATTTTAGCCTAGTGATACCCATGTTAGGTTTGTGACTTTAGAACTTTGACGTAATAAGTTTATGGTAAGTCACTAAGTTTGTGGTAATTGGTTAGAGCAGTCACTCAGACTCCTTCATCAGGAGGCTTTGACCTTCACTGCTCTCCTTGTGAGTATACCTCACCCCTCCCTAGTTCTGTACTTAGGGTTGAAGGAGACTGAGGCATTTCTGATTACACGCGAGATAGTTTTTCCTTTCTTTTAATTCTTTCCATCTAAAGTGATCATTGGAAGTATAATTTCTGAGAGGTGTAGGCATCCAAAGAATGTCATACCATTTCAGTGTGATTTCTGGTGTTAGTTTTCCTTTTGTTTCCAAGCTAACATTATACAGTAGGATGGAATATAAAATCTCTGAGAGCTGTATGCTTTTTTATTCTGCATGGTACTTGTAGAGGATAATTGTAGATATTCACTCATGATGATTGGACGTTGAAGATTATATCCAAATATAGTGGCGTAGGTTAATTTCCTGAAAATCTTGGGTTTTAGGATAATTTGTAAACTTTTTTTTTTAATGTTTATTTTTGAGAGAGAGACAGAGCGTGAGCAGGGGAGGGGCAGAGAGAGAGGGAGATACAGAATCGAAATAGGGTCTAGGCTCGGGGCTGTCAGTGCAGAGTCTGATACGGGGCTTGGACTCATGAACTGTGAGGTCATGACCTGAGCCAAAGTCGGACACTTAACCGACTGAGCCCCCCAGGTGCCCCAGTAATAGGATAATTCAAAGAACTTAAGGCATTATAAGAAAAAACGGACATGAGGTGATAATATTCAGAATTTATCTTTGAAAGCCCTTGTAAATATTTTAACACTTAATATGAAACAATTCAGAAAGGGCACACGATAAAGATAATAAATTCTAATTTTACACTGTTAATGTCGTTATCCTTTGTGTGTTAGAATCTTCAGAATCTCCTTCCCTAGAATTTCAGTGGGATCCTTGTTAACACATTTTGGATTGTTTTGAATCATATGCATTCTGAGAAGTATTTCCTTCTGTCTGTTCCTCCATCCAGATGTCTTGCTGATTTTTGGCTCAGAGTTTTTGACTCCTGGGATCCAACTCCTCACTATTCTTTCCACTGGCACAGAAGAACTTGTGTGCTGGAGGTGGGAGAAGCTTTGGGTGACCTGTCCCAGTTGCTGGGTGTAGAACCCCCGGCTCTGCCCTCGTCGACTCCGTGTCAGAGCACTGATGTTCTCTGTGCCTGTTTTCCCACTTTCCCCTCAGACGCTAGTGGGGTGCCAGATTCTGCAGCTCGGATTTGCCTTCCCAGGGTGACATTGTAAAAACTGTTTTTCCGTCATCCCACTTTACCTGTCTTTCCATTGCTGATGCATCTCAACCAGCAGCGGCTTGAAATTTGGGGATGCCAGAATGTTTTGGTTTTTAAAAAGCTTTGTAGAATTAAAAAAAAAAAAAAGCTTTGTAGAATTAAATTTGCATGAAGTTCAAATTGTGTAAGGGGAACTTGAAATGGGAGAGGGAATACAATATCATATTCTTTTCTTTGTGGGTCATTTTGTGGCAGGACTCATGATAAAACTCATAGTGATTCCGTTGTGTAGGCCATAGATTCTCTAGATGGAAGGGTTAGAGTTATTCCGATATTAAATCTGTACCGGTTTCCACATATCTTTTTCAGGGCTTAGGATTCAGGAACTTTCCACATACTCCTTAAAGTATAGTTTTTGGCCTTTAGAAGTCATTCATTTAACGTTATTTTATTTTTTATTTTTTAAATGTTTATTTTTGATACAGAGTGTGCATGCTTGCGCTGGGGCAGGAGCAGAGAGGGAGGGAGACGGGATCCGAAGCGGGCTCTTCAGTGAGAGCAGAGAGCCCAAGGCAGGGCTTGAACTCACAAACTGTGAGATCATGACCTGAGCTGAGGTCAGACGCTCAACCGAGCCACCCAGGCACCCCATCATCTAACATTATTTTAATTTTCCTCAAATATATGTCTGTATCTTTCAGAGCACCATAACAAAATGCGGAATTTGATGAAAAGCTGGGCATCTAGGACTGCCAGCAGGCTTTCCCCAGCATGCTAAATCATGAGATGGGGATTCTGTGGGATTGATCTAGGAGTCTGAGTATCAGGTGCATTATTGAGGCCTATACTGTTGTTAATCATAGTCTAATGCTTTCTTTCAAAACCCAGAAATTGAACCGTTATACTTTATTGAGAGCCCGAGCTTCACTTGACTGCACAGCAGTGCTGAAAGCTAAACAAGGAGGCAGATTTGTTGGGTTTGGATCGGGGTGGTGTAGGTTCCAGTCACATCTGTGCTTTACTAGCTGTGTGGTATTGGGCACGTTGCTTAATCTCTTGGAACCTTAATTTTCTTGTTTATGATAAAAGGAATTATAATACCTATCTTAAAGATGTGCAGATTAGGTCAGATGATGCCAGGAAAGTGCTTGCACATTATTTGAAGCATGATCATTACTTAGTACATTGGGGTTCATTATTTCTGTTGACTCTGAGGTATTGAATTAAGCTTGTTTAAGAATAGAGGAATTTTGGGGTTGCCTGGGTGGCTCAGTCAGTTAAGTGTCCGACTTTGGCTCAGGTCATGATCTAGCAGTCTGTGGGTTCGAGCCCCGCATCGGGGACTGGGCTGACAGCTCGTTGCCTGGATCCTGCTTTGGATTCTGTGTCTCCCTCTTTCTCTGCCCCTCCCCTGCTTGCATACCCTCTTTCTTTCTCTCTCTCTCTCTCTCTCTCTCTCTCTCTCTCTCTCAAAAAAAAAAAATGAATATACATTTAAAATAAATGCATTTGAAAAAGACAAAAAAAACAATAGAGGAAGCGTTGAATGGGTTTCAGGGTTGTAGTTACCAAGAGCACATGATATAACTCTGTTGACTTGTGTGACATCTAGATAATAAAAGAGCAAGGTGATGGGAATTTTTTCTTCATATTTTTATATTCTGATTTTGTTTCTGTACGTACTCTCCAAGAAGTTCTATGCAGTAGCTTTTAAATGTGTTCCAGGGCTGGCTGTATAATTTTTTGGACCCAGTGGAAAATGAAAATACAGATTGTTCAAAAAGCAAGAAAAAAATGCTGTTAAAGGTACTAAAATATAAAGCTTTTTCTTTTATTATGTGGCTTTTCTCCTAAATTGCCATAGTGCTTTTTATTTGATATTTGGTGTTCTAAATTAAAAAAAAAATTATTTTAATCCCAATGTAGTTAACATACTGTGTTATATTAGTTTTGGGCGTACAATATAGTGATTCAGCAGTTCCATATATTACTCAGTGCTCATTAAGATCAGTGTACTCTTAATCCGTATCGCCTATTTTACCTATCCTGCTACCCATCTTCCCCCTGGTAACCACCTGTTTGTTTTCAATAGTGAAGAGTCTGTGTTTTTGGTTTGTCTCTTTTTTTCCCCCTTTGTTCATTTGTTTTATTTCTTAAATTCTGCATATGAGTGAATTCGTATGGTATTTGTTTTCTCTGACTTATTTTGCTTTGCATTATATTCCCTAGATCCATCCATGCTGTTGCGAATGGCAAGATTTCATTCTTTTTGATGGCTAAGTAACACCCACTGTATATATATATACCACATCTTATTTCTCCATTCATCGTTGGTGGACACTTGGACTGCTTCCGTAATTTGGCTTGTTGTAAACAATGCTGCAGTAAACATAATGATGCATATATTCTTTCCAATTAGTATTTTTGTGTTCTTTGGGTAAATACCCAGCAATGTGAATACTGGATCCTAGGGTAGTTCTATTTTTAATTTTCTGAGGAACCTCCATACTGTTTTCTACAGTGGCTGCACCGGTTTGCATTCCCACCAGTAGTGCCCAGGGGTTCCCTTTTCTCCACAGGCTGCCAACACTTGTTTCTTGTGTTTTTGATTTTAGCCATCGTGACAGGTGTGAGGTGATATCTCATTGTAATTTTGATTTACATTTCCCTGATGATGAGTGATGTTGAATATCTTTTCATGTGTCTATTGGCCATCTAGATGTCTTCTTTGGAGAAATGTCTGTTCATGTCTTCTGCCCATTTTTTAATGGGATTATTTCTGTTTTGGGCGTTGAGTTGTAGAAGTTCTTTATATTTTGGATACTCACCCTTTATTGGATATGTCATTTGCAGAGATCTTCTCCCATTCATAGGTTGTCTTTTAGTTTTGTTGGTTGTTTTCTTTGCTGTGCAGAAACTTTTTATTTTGATGAGTCCCAGTAGTTTATTTTTGCTTTTTTTTCCCCTTGCCTCAGGAGACATATCTAGAAAAATGTGTTAATGTTGCTGTCTGTACTCTTTTCTAGGCTTTTTATGGTTTCAGGTCTCACATTTAGGTCTTTCATCCATTTTGAGTTTATTTTGTGTAGGGTGTAAGAAAGTGGTCCAGATTAATTCTTTTACATGTGGCTGTCCAGTTTTCCCAACACCATTTGTTATAGAGACTTTTTCCCATAGAATATTCTTCCTGCTTTGTCAGAGATTAATTGGTCGTATAATTGTGGGTTTATTTTGGGTTTTCTATTGAGTTCTCTTGATCTACGTGTCTGTTTTTGTGTGAGTACCATACTATTTTGTTTACTACAACTCTAATATGACTTGAAATCTGGAATTTTGATACCACCATCTTTGCTTTTCTTTTTCGTGATTACTTTGTCTATTCAAGGTCTTTTGTGGTTTCCTACACATTTTAGGATTATTCATTCTAGTTCTATGAAAAATGCTGTTGATATTTTGAGAGGGATTGCATTATTCCATAGATGGCTTTGGTAGTATAGGTATTTTAGGAATATTTTTCTTCTAATCCATGAGCATGGAATATTTGTGTCGTTTTCAGTTTCTTTCATGAATGTTTTATAGTTTTCAGAGTACAGGTCTTTTACCTCCTTGGTTAAACTTATTCCTAGGTATTTTATTATTTTTGGTGCAATTGTAAATTGAAATGTTGCCTTAATTTCTTTCTGCTGCTTCATTATTAGAGTATAGAAATAATGCAATATTAGTTTTACATGCAAACGTAAGAGCATTGAACCCATGTGGGATCACTGAAATTATACAATTTATAGTTAGCATTTTATACATGTGTATGAATTTGGTTCTCACCAGAACAGTGGAAATTCTGCACAAAACAAACTCAACTGTTTTTTTATAGTTTTTTTGAGATACCATTCACATACCATCTAATTCACCCAATTCAGTGGTTTTTAGTATAGTTAAGAGTTGTGCAGTGATCATCATGATCTAATCCTAGAATATGTTTATTGTCTCCAGCAGAAACCCCTATACCCATTAGCAGTCATTCCCCATTTCCCCCTGAATCCTCCAGTCCTAGGCAACCATGAATCTACTTTCTGTCTGTACAGATTTGCCCATTCTGGATATTTCATATAAATTGAATCATACAGTATGTGTTTTTTGTGTGTGTCTCGCTTTTTTTTTCAGTTAGCATGATATTTTCAGGGTTCAGTCACATTGTAACATGCATCAATACTTCATTCTTTTTTATGGTCAGAGAATATTTCATTATATGGATATGCCACATTTTGTTTATTCATTCTTTAGTTGATGGACCTTCAGGTTTTTTCCACTTTTTGGCTTTTATGAAGAATGTTGCTGTGAACATTCCTGTATGAGTTTTTGTGTGGATGTATGTTTTCATTTTTCTTGGGTGGAATTGCGGGATCATAGGATAACTCTGTTTAATATTTTGAGGAACTGTCAAATTATTTTCAAAAGTTGTGATACCATTTCACATTTCTACCATTAATGTAGGAGAATTTCTATTTTTCTACATCCTTTTCAACACTTGCCATTAACTGTCATTTTGATTTTTAATTATAGTCATCCTAGTGAGTATGAAGTGTTATCTCATTGTGGTTTTGATTTGCATTTCCCTGCTGACTAAAGACGTTGAATGTCTTTCTGTGTGCTTATTGGCCATTTGTGTATCATCTCTGGAGGAATGTCTATTCAGATCTTTTGTCTTTTTTTGTTTGTTTGTTTTTATGTTTTATTTTTTGAGAGAGCACAAGCAGGGGAGGGGCAGAGAGAGGGGGACAGAGGATCTCAAGTGGGCTCTGCACTGACAGCAGTGAGCCCGATGTTGGGCTTGAACTCATGAACCATGAGATCATCACCTGAGCCGAAGACAGATGCTTAACCGACTGAGCCACCCAGGTGCCCCGTATGCTTTGCCCTTTTCTAAACTGGTTCTTTTTTCCTTATTATTGAGTTGCAAGTAATCTTTATATATCCTGGACATAATGTGCTTATCAAACATATGACTTGCAGATATTTTCTTCTATTCTGTAGGTCACCTCTTCACTTTCTTGATTGCACCCCAAAAGTTTTTAATCTTGTTGAGATACAATTAATCTATACAATTCTTTTGGTCATTTTTGTATTGATGTCATATTCTAGAAGGCCTTGCCAACCAAAGGTCATAAAGACTCGTACTTTTTTCCAAGAATTTTATAATTTTAGCTGTCCCATTTAAAAAAATTTTTTTTGGGGCGCCTGGGTGGCGCAGTCGGTTAAGCGTCCGACTTCAGCCAGGTCACGATCTCGCGGTCCGTGAGTTCGAGCCCCGCGTCGGGCTCTGGGCTGATGGCTCAGAGCCTGGAGCCTGTTTCCGATTCTGTGTCTCCCTCTCTCTCTGCCCCTCCCCCGTTCATGCTCTGCCTCTCTCTGTCCCAAAAATAAATAAACGTTGAAAAAAAAATTTTTTTTTAAATTTTTATTTATTTTTGACAGAGAGAGAGAGAGAGAGAGAGAGAGAGAGAGCGCAAGCATGAGTGGGGGAGGGGCAGAGAGAGAGGGAGACACAGAATCTGAAATAGGCTCCAGGCTCTGAGCCGTCAGCACAGAGCCTTACGCGGGGCTTGAACTCACGGACAGTGAGATCATGATCTGAGCCGAAGTCAGATGCTCAACCGACTGAGCCATGCAGGAGCCCCAGCCATCACACTTTTTATCTGTGATCCACTTTGAGTTATTAATTCTCATGTATGGTATCTTTTTTGGTGAGCTATCTCTTCAGACCTTTTGCTCATGTTTTAATTAGGTTGTTTGTTTTTTGGGTTTTATGAGTTCTTTCTATATTTTGGATTCAACTTCTTTATTGGCTGTGTGTTTTGTACAAATTTTCTACTGGCCCGTGGCTTATCTTCTCTTACCAGTGTTTTTCACAGAGCAGAAGTTTTTAATTATAATCAAGTCCAATTTGTCATTTTTTTTCTTTCATGGATGATGCTTTTCATATCATATAGAAAAAGTCATTGCTAAACCCACGATCACCTGGATTTTTTGTAGTTTTGTGGTTTACATTTAAGACTGTGATCTATTTTGAGTTTATTTCTGTGAAAGATACAAGGTCTGTGTCTGGATTAATTCTCTTTAACAAAGGAAAAGTCTAGACACTTGAATTAGTTATATACCATAGAAGAGATTGCAGATGTATGTCAAACTCTGTCATATGAAATACTAGGATGTGATGGGCTCATAGCTGAATTCTGTATCACCCTTCAAGAGCAGGTAATTCTAAGATTATTTATTGTAACCCACACAAGAAGGAGAAAAGCTCTTAATTTCATTTTGTGAAATTAAGTTACCATAACCTCAAAATCTGAATAAAAAAGAAAATTATAAAATAATTTTATTTATAACGACCAATAAAATTTTAGGATGTAGTATGGCATAATAATGTATGAAAGAATTAATACACAGTAAACAAGAGGGATTTAATCCAGGGATGGATCAGCATCAGCGTGGCTTAGAACCATGAAACATATTAACATAGCTTCTCATCTCAACAACTTAAAAGGAAAATTGACTGTGCCAATAAACGTTGATAAAATTAAGCAGCCATTCCTGACAAAATGCTAAATAAGATAGAAATGAATGACGATTACTTAGATATTAAAAAAACCAACAAGAAGCATTATACTAAATGTGGAAACCAAAAGCCACTTCATTATTATGAAGAAAAGGCAGGTATGTCTGCTATCATCATTATTGTTGGACATTATTTTCGAGATCCTGGGGGATTCAGAAAGCTAAGAAAATTAATATTGATTATAATTATTAGAAAAGAAGATGATCTTTTTACATTTGTTACGTGATTGTGTAACTAGAAAAACCATGAGATTCTGAAATTATGAGCGAGCTTGGTAAGCTTACTGGAAACAGTGTAACTATACCTAAGTCAGGAGCTTTTCTGTATACTTGTAATTGCCAACCATAGTCAACGTAAGAAAAATATTTTATTTACATTAGCAACAAAAGGTATAATAAATCAGAACAAACTTAATAAGAAAGGAACAAAGACTGTATGCAGAAAACCATAAAAATGTTTTGAAGAGCATGAAATATTATCTAACAGATGAAAAGATTTTCCACATTTCTGGAGGGAAAGACAATATCGTGCAAATGTTAACTCTTCCAAAATCAATTTATATATACTTAATGCAATTTCAGTTAGAGTCAGAGTTTTATTTGAAATCGAATAAAAATGATTTTAAGTCCATATGGAAGATTGTCTAAATTTTGCCTCCCTCCCCCCCCCACCAAGCCCAAGTCTAGCCTAGGAAGTTATGAAAAATGAAACTCATAGAGATTTGCCCAGAGAGCAAATACAGCATATAATTATTTACTATTGAAAGTGCATGTCGTTGTTATCGAAATTGGCACAGAGAACAAAGAGACGTAATAGTCAGAAATATGCCGTAGTATACTTGGGCATTTGGTACACAGCAACAGTAGTTATTTTCGGTGGAAGGAGATGGTTTATTTAATAAATTGTGTTGGCCTAATTACTCACCATTCAGAAACAAAATGTGAAATTGAGCTCCCGTATCATGTATATGAAAATAAGTTCCAGATGGATTAGAGACTTAAGTGTAAAAATAATTTTTTAGAAGGCCTGGCCTTTTACGTCTGGTGACACATGCTGTGGAGTGTTTTGGAGCCAGTAAGAATGGAAGGCTGTACACCAGACTGCTCTTCCACTGGCTGCCGGAGGATGTGGCAAAGTGGTGGGGGAGAGTGTGTAAAAAAAAGTGTGACTAGAAGCCAGAAATAATAAAGAGAGAGAACCTGAAGATATTTCCACATTAAAAACAGTAAACGTGTAATCTGACTAAAGTTATTTATGTTGTGTAGATACGCATAGAAAGAAGTATGGAAGAAGGGTGCTTTTTTCAGAGTAGTGGAATTTCATATTTTCACCCTTTTACCTTTTTCCTTATACTCCTCTGAATACATTAAATTTGTTTTAAAATATTTATTTTCGAATATTTGTTTTAAAATGTTTTATTTCAAATATTTTATTTGTTCTAAAATATAGAAATGGTATTGCGTGCTCTACTGACTGAGCCAGCCAGGTGCCCCTGAATACCTTCAATTTTTAGCAAAAAGGATTTTTATTTATATAATTGGGAAAAAATAATGCTATTTTCAATAAGCATGAAATAACATGTTTTCTAATAACCGTGCTAGAAGGCAGTATGATGGACTGTATGCTCTGATTGAATAGTCTTACTCCTGGGAATTCATACTGCCGTTATTTCAGAAAGGCAGCTTACGTGCATTAAGATTCTCATTGTCTCATTATCTTAAGTCGTGAAAAACTAAAGAGAACCATCTCTTTTGGGTAGTTAGGTTTTCTTTAATGACGACGACGATGATAATAAATAATAGCAGCTGCTAGAGAATTTAAGAACAGGAAACATCTGTTAGCTACACCTCCGGGAATAAATTGATAAAACAAGAAGTAGAGATTTAAGTCCTTAGGGATTACCCAAGAGCGTAACAAAGACTAAATATAATAAACACCAGAAGAGGAAGTGGAAGACAGGTAGTGGTGGTAATAGTCACTGTACTGGTGTAAATCCTCAATGTCAGAAAAATAGTAGCTACATTCTGAACTTCTGTATTGAGTAGTGAATATATTTTGTTAACATTGGTAAACCAACAAACGTTTCCTAGTATTATGGAAGTGACTTAGAAAAGCAGCAGATTACCTGTGGAGGAGAGTTGTGTGGGAGTCTTTTCTTAAGGTCTTCTAAACATCACATGCATGCGTATCTCTGACACAACAATTTTTAAGTCATTCTTTAGGGATTTAGCTACCATTCCTGCCCTTGAAAATTTACATTATTTGAAACGATTAACACCAAGTAATAAAATTTTTACCTTATTTCCTTGTTCCACATTTAACATCCATTTCTTAGACCTATGGTTCTCAACTGGGTCCCCCCAGGAAACCTGTAGCAGTGTCACAACTGAGGGGTGTGTGTTATGTGTTGGTATCTAGTGGGTAGAAGACCGAGATGCTGCTGAAATCTTACATTTCAAAGGACCTCCACAGCAGCAAGGAGCTATTTGGCCTAAAACGTTAACAGTCCCGAGGTCGAGGAACTCCCTTATTTTATTTGTTTTTATTAAAAAAACTTTTTAAGGGGTTTATTTATTTTTGAGAGAGCGAGAGAGAGCGAGCGAGAAAGACGCTTAACCGACTGAGCCACGCAGGCACCCTGAGAATAGAGTATTTTTTAGAAAGTATTTTATAGGAGTGCCTGGGTGGCTCAGTTGGTTGAGCGTCCGACTCTTAATTTCAGCTTAGGTTGTGATCCCAGGGTTGTGGGATCGAGCCGAGCCTTTCATTGAGCTCCGCACTGACAGCGTGGAGCCTGCATGGGATTTTCTCTCTTCCTCTCTCTCTGCCTTGTCTCCCCCACTCATTCTCTCTCTGAAAAAAAGAAATTAAAAAATATTTTATATCATATACGCCGTACACAGAAAACAATTCTCAGGTAAATCAAAGACTTGAAGATAAAAGATAAGACCATAAAACATGTGAGTGACTTCTGGTTTCCAGTCCAACTTGAACTTGGAAGTCATTTCCATCCTCCAATAGTGAGAAAAGTTGAAGAATTTGAAATCAACAACTCTTCTTAAATCCATCAGAGAATTGAGGTCATAGGGCACAGGCCTTGAAAACTGGAAGGAGAGGTGGAGGCCTAGAATCACAGCTTACCCAGAGCAAAAGCCTTTCTAGCAGAAGCCTGCCAAATAGCCAATACTGGTAGGAACACTTAAACTGTAATCAGTTAATTGACGGAGGCTTAATAGAGTTTGAAACTGCAGAGGTTCAGGTTTAGGGGGTGCCTCCATACTTTAATGAGGTTTACTTCTAGGAGCTCTAGTAGGCTCTCAGGTTTAAAAAAAAATCCCCTCGTGCTTTAGCAGGGGGAGCGGGAAAGCAGCCATTTTGAAAAATGCCTAGAAGGTTGTGTTTACCTTGACAAAGGTCTGCTCTCAAGGGTAATTGTTTCTTCCTTCCTTCCTTCCTTCCTTCCTTCCTTCCTTCCTTCCAATTAATTAATTAATTTATTTATTTAGAGAGCGAGTGAGCGAGCACGAGCAGGGGAGGGGCAGATAGAGAGGGAGAGAGAGAATCCCTTGCAGGCTCTGTGATGTCAGTGCAGAGCCGGACGCAAGGCTTGATCCCACCTGAGCTGAAATCAGGAGTTGGACACTTAACCAACTGAGCCAACCAGGTGCCCCTCAAAGGAAATTCTTTTTACCAGAGCCACTCCTTACCACCACATCAGTCAGGCTTCTGCATAATAACAGGGGATTACAGCTAAAAGAACTGCAAGGCTCAGACTCTTTAAGAGGGAGTCTCTAGGGGCGCCTGGGTGGCTTAGTCAGTTGGGTATCCAACTTCTGCTCAGGTCATGATCTCACAGTTTGTGGGTTTGAGCCCTGTGTTGGGCTCTGTGCTGACAGCTCAGAGCCTGGAGCCTGCTTCAGATTCTGTGTCTCCCTCTCTCTCTGCCACTCCACCGCTCACACACACTCTCTCTCTTTCTCTCTCTCTCTAAAATATAAATAAACATTAAAAAGTTTTTAAAAAAATAATAAAATGAAAAAAAAAAAAAAAGAGGGCGTCTCTAGAGAAAACCAAAGCAACAACGGGAGACAAAAACAAGCACACTAGGGGACATTCTAGCATCTGATCCCAACGGGTACATCAAACAGGAAGCAGCCCATCTCACAGTCAAGATGCACGTAAACCTCGCTGGAGTCTTATTTACCCCAATTGTTTTTATCCTATACGTAAAGTCCAACTTTTAACAAAAAAATTACAGAGCATACTAAAAGTCAGAAAATACAGTTGGGGGTCTCCTAGGTGGCTCAGTTAGTTGAGCGTCTGACTCTTGATTTCCGCTAGGTCTTGATCTCACCATCGTGGATGGTGCTTCACTGCTGCTTTGGACTTCACTCTGAGCATGGACCCTGCTTAGTATTCTCTGTCTCCCCCTTTGCCCCTCTCCTCTGCTTGCTCGCTCTCTCTAAAATAAAAAATAAAAAATAAAATACAGTTGGAAGAGACAGAAAAGGCATCAGAAGCAGACTCAAATACCACAGAGATTTAGGGATAATAAAACCAGAATTTGAAATAATTAATGTGCTAAGAGCTGCAACAGAAACAGTGTACAACAGCCAAGAACAGATGGGTGATGTAAGCAAAGAGATGGAAACTTTCAGAAAGAATCAATGATGGGGCACCTAGTTGGCTCAGTTGGATAAGGGTCTGTCTGTTGGTTTCGGCTCTGGTCATGATCTCACAGTTCATGAGTTCGTGCCCTGTGTCTGGGCTCTGTGCTGACAGTGCAGAGCCTACTTGGATCCTGTCTCTCCCTCTCTCCCTGCCCCTCCCACACTCACATTTTTTTTCTTCCTCTCTCTCAAAATAAATAAAAATGAAAGAATCAAGGAATGGTAAAAATCAAATAAACTGTAATAGAATGAAGAATACCTTTGATGAGCTTATCAGTAGACTAGACATGCCCAAGGAAAGAAAGAAGAATCTAACAGAAAAGAAATTTCCTCAATGGAAAAGCAAAGAGAAAAAAAAGAATTAAAGAAAGGAACAGAGCACCCAAGAACTATAGGATAATTACGAAAGGTGTTACGTATGTGTATTGGGAATACGAGAAAGAGGAGAACAGGAGAAATATTTGAAGCAATAATGGGTGAGAATTTTTCAGAAATTACTATAGACACCAAATCACAGATCCAGAAAGTTCACAGACCACCAACCAGGATAAATACCAAAAAAATAAAAAAAATTAATGTGTAGGCATATCATATTCAACTGCAGAAAATTGGAGACAAAGTAAACAGGGGAAAGAACTAGGAAGAATAAAAATACCTTACAGATAGAGAATCTTAGGAGAATTATATCTGATTTCTTTTCAGAAAGAAGAGTAGAGAGGAGTGATATGTTTAAAATGTTATTAGAAAAAACATCCACCAAGCTAGAATTCTGTATTCAGCAAATTACTCTTTAAAAATAAAGGAGTAATAAAAACTTCTTCAGACAAGAATTGAGGAACATTATTTATGGTAGACCTGCTTGGCAAGAAGTCTTAACAGAAGTTCCTCATAAGGAAAATTACTTAGGTGGGAAATTCAGATCTATATGAAGAAAGAAAGAATGTTAGAGAAAGAATAAATGAAGGTGAAATAAAATCTTTTGTTTTCTTAATATATCAGATAACAGTTTATTGCAAGTAATAGCAACACTTTTAGTGATTACATTTTGGGAGAAGTAAGGTGAATGACAGCTGTACTGAAGGGATGGGCGAGAGGAGCTGGGAACACTCAGTTGCAGGGTGCTTGCACTACCCGTGATTAGGTACTTGACAGTGGACTCAGAGTAGTTGTAAATTACAAACTCTAAGGCAACCGCTAAAAAAATTTTTAAATAACTATAATTGATATGTTAGAAGAGGAGAGAAAATAGAATCAGTTAAAACCAGAGGAGACAGACAAAGACTGAAAGACAAAAATAGAAACAGAGAACGTGGGCAAGAAACAAAACAAAACAAAAATAGTTAAAACTGTGATAAATATTCAACCAGTACTATAAATGATCATTTTAAATGTGAATGACCTAAGTGTATCTGTCAAAAGACAGAATCTATCAGAGTGCATTAAAAAAACCCAACTGTATGCTGTTCATAAAAAATCCACTTAAAATGTAAAGATAGATTAAAAGTGAAGGGACAGAGAAAGATATACCAAGCTAACAGTAATCAAAAGGGAGCTGGAGTGGCTGTATTAATTTCAGACAAGGCAGTCTTTAGACCAAGGAAAATTATAAGAAATAAAAGGGGCAATACAGAATGAAAAAGGGTCAACTTTCCAAGGAGACGTAACAGTTCTTAATGTGTATGCATTTAACAACAGAGGTTCAAAATATGTGAGGCAAAAACTGATAAACTGCAAAGAGAAACGGGTGATTCTACTATTATAGCTGGAGACTGCCACACCCCTCTGTCACTAATTTACAGATCTAGCAGGCTGGAAATCAACAAGGGTATATCATTGAACAGCAATATTAGTCAGCTGGATCTAATGGACAGTTACAGACTACTTCAGCAGCACGGTGTACATTTTCCCCAAGTTTGCATGAAGAATTCACCAAGATAGACCACATTCTAGGCCATACAACACATCTTAAACTTAAAGGAATAGAAATCATGTAATGTTTGCTCTGAGACCACAAAAGAGTGAAACTACAAATTAATAATGGAAATATAACTGGCAAGCTCCAAAATACCTAGAGATTAAGCAACCTCTGAGTAACACATGGGTCAGTGTGGTCTCTAGAAAAGTTAAAAAAAAATTTTTTTTTAATGTTTTATTTTACTTTTGAGGGAGACAGAGGCAGAATGCGAGTGGGTTAGGGGCAGAGAGAGAGGGAGACACAGAAGCAGAAGCAGGCTCCAGGCTCTGAGCTGTCAGCACAGAGCCCGACGCGGGGCTCAGACCTCACTAGCTGTGAGATCATGACCTGAGCTGAAGTTGGACACCCAACAACTGAACCACTCAGGCTCCCCGTAAAATGTTTTTAACTTAATGAAAATAAAATATATCAAAATTTGTGGGATGTGGCAAAAGCAGTGTGTAGGGGGAAATTCATAGCATTGAATGGCTATATTAGAAAAGAAGAAAGACTTAAAAATTAACAATCTAAGCTTCCACCTTAGAAAACTAAAAGAAGGGGCGCCTGGGTGGCTCAGTTGGTTAAGTGTCCAACTTTGGCTCAGGTCATGATCTCACGGTTTGTGGATTTGAGTCCCACATCAGGCTCTGTGTTGACAGCTTGGAGCCTGGAGCCTGCTTTGGATTCTGTGTCTCCCTCTCTCTCTGCCCTCCCCTGCTCACCCTTTGTGTGTCTCTTTCTCTCTTTCAAGAATAAATAAACATTAAAAAAAATTTAAAAAAAACTAAAAAAAAGAGCAAAGTAATTCCAAAGTAAGAAAAGAAAAAAAATAGAGCAGAAATTAGTGAAAGTGAAAATAAGAAATAAGTTTTAAAAATTCACAAAATCAAAACCTGGTCATTAGACATACGAATAAAATTGATAAGCCTCTAGCTAGGCTAACCAAGAAAAAAAGAGAGAAAACACAAATTACTAATATCAGAAGTGAAAGATCATTTCTACTGAGTCAATGGGCATTAAAAAGATACTAAAGGAATATTATGAATAATTCTATGCCCACAAGTTTGAAAACCTAGATGAAATGGACAAATTTCTTCAAAGACACAGTCTACCAAAACTCACACAATGAGAAACATAATCTGGGTAGGCTTGCATATTTTAAAGAAATTGAATAACCAGTTGACCTTCCCAAACACCAGTCATAGATGGTTTCACTGGTGCATTCTACTAAATGTTTAAGGAAGAAGTGATACCAATTCTCTGCAATCTCTTATAGGAAATAGAAGCAGATGGAATACTTCTAGCTCATTCTTGGAGGCCAGCGTTACCCTAATACTAAAATCAGACAAAAAACATTGCAATAAGAGAAAACTACAGACCAATATCTCTTATGAGCATAAATGCACAGTTCTGCAAGAAAATATTAGCACACTAAATTCAACAGTGTGCCAAAAGAATTATTATGCACCAGGACCACGTGGATTTATTCTAAGTATGCAGGCCTGGTTCCACGTTCAAAAATCACTTAGTGTAATCCGTCACATCGATAGACTAAAGAAGAAACAGCATATGATCCTATCAGTATATGAAGAAAAAGCGTTTGGCAAAACCCAACATCCGTTTATGGTAAAAGCTCTCAATAAACCAAGAATAGAGGAGAACTTCCTCAGCTTGATAAAGAACATCCACAAAATATCTACAGCTAACATCATACTTAACGATGAGAAACCAAACGTTTTCCCGCTAAGATCAGGAACAAGGCAACGATGTCCTCTCTTCTCACTGCTTTTCTACATTGCACTGGAAGTCCTGGCTAACGCAGTAAACTGACAGGTGTACAAATTGGGAAGAGAAAAAGAAAACTGTCTTCGTTCTCAGATGACATGATAGTCTATATAGAAAATCCCAGAGTCAGTAACAACAACAGAAAACTCCTGGGTTATGGCAAGATATTAAGATACAATGTTAATCCACAAAAGTCCATTGCTGTCCTGTATACTAGGATGAAAAATTGGAATTTGAAATTAAAAATACAGCGCCGTTAACATTAGCACCAAGAGAAAATGCTTAGATATAAAACTACACTCTGATTTAAAAAAATCAAAGAAGATCTACATTAATGGAGAGACATTCCTCTCTTAGAAGGAAGACTCAAGATCATTAAGATGTCAGTACTTAACTGTTTATTGCATGAATAAACTTGGTAGTAAATAGTTGTAAAGCAGTTTAATTTTCTTCCACTGTAAGGATTGTTTGTTGGATCTCTGTTCCCTTCCTTTGATGACAGCTTTGGCTTATCTCTTAGTTTTACGGTCCCTCTTACATACTGAAAATTAAGTACAGTCTAATTTAAACGTCTACCTTTCATCCTATTCAAAGCGCCTTCCCTTTGCCCTGATTAGGTCTGATGGAGGCTAAGGATCCGGCAGTAGGAAGGGAGTGTGATTTACGCAGTTTATTTTAAAATTACTTATCTAGGCACTCAGGAAGAGTCAAGAGGTGTGTAAGATAGTTCCTGTTGGTATTTAGTACCTTTAATGTACCTAAACTATATGTAATAAAAAGTTTAGGAGACAAATTTTATGTACCTGAAACATTTAATGGAATTCAGAGGTTGTGCTGAAATCTGGGTACTAGGAGTATCGTGGGGATTCAGGAAGAGGGGGCTTTGTGGTAGAATAGTTGTGCCTCGAATGTAGGAACCCAAAGGACAGGAGTGACAGCTGGCTCAGAGAAAGCTGTCTTTCCTTTGTGTTTTGCTGGAGTCTGGGTCTCAGAAGGGATTTAAAGAAGTTTTTGCAGGTGACTTCCGATGTAAGAGTATGTAGAACCTGAAAAACCTCAAGAATAAGCAATAAAGTGTAATATTGTAGATGACATTAATGAGTTTGAGACTTATTGTGATAATCTTGAAAAATAGAATATCTACCCCTTGTTAGGGGTGTCAGTGTTACTTGTTTGTGGGGAAATACTATTTTACCTTTATCGAAGCACGAGTTGACAGATAACAGGGCAGTTTATTATGATGGTGCTAGTAACACTTAGAAAAGTAGATACTCGCTTGTGTTTCAAAGTCGTGTTAATTGTTCTGGAGATGGAGTATTGCTAATTTTGTTTCTTACCTCTTTGAAAGGGGGTTTGTCGCATTTACAAACGAGCAACGAACATATGCAAATATATCTGAAAGGAAACTTTGAGCTGCTAGCAACAAAATATTCAGTGTGTTTTTAATCAAATAGGGTTTTATTTATTTTTGTAAAAAGTCTGGAAGAATGATGTATTGGTGCATCCTGTGGGAACCTTGAAAATATTATGCTAAGGGAAAGAAGCCTGACACAAAAAGGCACATATTATGTTTTCATTGATATGAAATATCTGGATTAGGCAAATCCATAGAAACAAAGCAGATTAGTAGTGGTAGGGGGCTGGGACATTGATGGCAGGACATGGGCTTATAGGGGTGTAGAGCATTGAGTATGATAAACACATTTATTTACTAGAACAATCTTAATACCTTTAAAAAGTCATATTATTAGTATGTGTTTGGCTTGCATTTACTTTGTCTTTTATGGTGAATTAAAGTCTCCCAACTAAAGTAGTGGTTTACATTTTTCCTTGAATATTCAGTTTTTAAAAAAGTGTGTTTTTGTGCTGTGTTTTTGGTGCGTGAAGATTCTTTCTTCATTGTGGGCTTTACTGTTGTTCATAGAATGCCCTGTTTTGTCTTACTTTACACCTTATGCCTTAAATTCATCCTTGTCTGAGAGAGGGAAAAAATGACAGTGAATTTCTTTTCTTCTTCTTCTTCTTCTTCTTCTTCTTCTTCGAGAGAGAGAGAGAGAGAGAGAGAGAGAGAAAACGTGTGCAGGTACACACGAGTTGGGGAGGAGTAGAGGGAGAGAGAGAGAGAGGCAGAGAGCGAGAGGCAGAGAGAATCTTAAGCAGGCTCCATGCCTAGCGTGGAGCCTGCCGGGCTCAATCCCATGACCCTGGGATCATGATCTGAGCCCAAATCAAGAGTCAGACGCTCAAGCCAGTGAACCACCCAGGAGTCCCAACAGTCAGCTTCTTTGTTAGTGTCTGCCCAGTTTGGCTCTGTTTATCCTTTTGTTTTCAGTCTTTTTAGGTTACTTCATTTTCGATATGTCTCCATCTGTGAGAGTTTTCTTTTCATAATTTGTTTCATTTACAATTATGATTTTAATGTTTCATCTTTATTATTGCCTTCATAATATTGGTGTTATCCTGTCTTTTGCTGCATAGTCTGGATTTTTCTTTGTTTTATTGTTATTTTTCTGGCTCTTAGGATTACTTGAAGAATTATAATTTTAATTTTAGGGGCATCTGGGTGGCTCAGTCAGTTAAACATCCAACTTTGGCTCGGGTTGTGATCTCATGGTTTGGGAATTCGAGCCCCACATCGGACTGTGTGCTGACAGCTCAGAGCCTGGAGCCTGCTTCAGATTCTGTGTCCCTCTCTCTCTCTCTGCCCCTCCCCCTGCTCATGCTCTCTCTCTCAAAAATAAATAAACGTTAAAAAAATATTTACTTATTTTGAGAGAGTGAGAGCAAGTGTGTATGTGTGTGTGTGTGTGTGCAGGGGAAGGGCAGAGAGAGACAGGGAGAGAGGCAGAGAGAATCCCACGCAGGCTCTGTGCTGTCAGGGCAGAGCCTGACTCGGAGCTCAATTCCATGAACCAGGAGATCATGACCAGAGCCAAAATCAAGAATTGGATGCTCAACCTTGTGAGCCACTCAGGTACCCCAAGTTACCTCTTGTTTGGTTGATGGTTTTCTTTGCTTTGCAAAAGCTTTTTGTGTTGGCTTAGTCCCAATAGTTTATTTCTGCTTTTGTTTCCCTTGCCTCAGGAGACGTATCCATAAATATGTTGTTAAGGTTGATGTCCAACCTTTTCTTTTAGGATTTGTATGATTTCAGGTCTCATATTTAGGTCTTTGATCCATTTTGAGTTTATTTTTGTGTATGGTGTTAAGAAAATTGTCCAGTTTCATTCTTTTGCATGTAGTTGTCCAGTTTTTCCAGCAGCATTCATTGAAAAGACTGTCTTTTCCCCGTTGTATATTCCTGCCTCTTTTGTTATAGATTAATTAACCGTATAGGTGAAGGTTTATTTCTGGCCTCTCTGTTCTGTTCCATTGACCTGTGTGTCTGTTTTTGTGCCAGTGCCATAGTGTTTTGATTATTTTAGCTTGTAGTACATTTTGAAATCTGGGATTGTGATACCTCCAGCTTTGTTCTTCTTTCTCAAGATTGCTTTAGTTATTCAAGGTCTTTTGTGGTTTCCTACAGATTTTAGGATTATTTGTTCTAGTTACGGGAAAAATTCTATTGGTATTTTGATAGGGATTGCAATGCATCTGTAGACGGCTTTAGTATGGACATTTAGTAATATTTTTCCAGTCCATGAGCATGGTATATCTTTCCATTTGTTTGTGTCATCTTTAATTAATTTCATGAATGTCTTACAGTTTTTGGAATATAGGTCTTTCATATCCTTGGCAAAATTTATTCCTAGTATTTTATTATTTTTGGTGCAATTGTAAACAGGATTGTTACTTTCGTTTCTTTTTCTGTTACTTTGTTATCAGTGTATAGAAATGCAACAGTTTTAATATTAATTTTGTATCCTGCAACTTTACCGAATTCATCATCAGTTTTAATAGTTTTTGGTAGAATTTTTAGGGTTTAGGGTTTTTAGTTATTGTATCATATCATCTTCAAAGAGTAAGTTTTACTTCTTCCTTAGCAATTTGGAGGCCTTTTATTTCTTTTTCTTGCCTGATTGCTGCCGCTAAGACTTCCAGTACTTTGTTGAGGGGAGAGTGAACATCCTTGCCTTGTTCCTGATCATAGAGAAAGAACTTTCAGTTTTATGCCATTGAATATGATGTTAGCTGTAGATTTTTCATATGTGACCTTTATTACATTGGGGTATGTTCCCTCTAAACTCACTTTGTTGAGTGTTTTTATCATGAATGGATGTTGTATTTTGTCACTTGCTTTTTTGCATCTATTGACATGATCATATGGGTTTTTTTTTTTTATCCTTCCTCTTGTTAGTGTGATGTATCACATTGATTGGTTTGTGAATAGTGAACCACCTTTGAATCTCTGGAATAAATCACACTTGATCATGGTGAATGATTTTTTTTTTTAATGTATTGTTGGTTTGGATTTGCTAGTATTTTGTTGAGGATTTTTGCCTGTATGTTTAGCAGAGACACTGGCTTGTATTTTTTTTTTTTTTTGTAGTGTTTTTGTCTGGTTTTGGTATCAAGGTAAATCTGGCCTCAGATGGAATTTGGAAGCTTCTCTTCATCTTCTGGTTTTTTGGAATAGTTTGAGAAGAATAGGTATTAACCATTGAAGCCATCAGGTCCTGGACTTTTTTGTTGGTAGTTTTTCACTACCTATTCAATTTTATTAGTAGAAATCAGTCTGTTAGCATTTTCTATTTCTTCCTGATTCAGTTTTGGAAGGATGTATGTTTCTAGGATAGCCATTCTTGATCAGCATCAGGACTAAAGCCATGTGGCAGCCACGGTTTCTGCCCTCTGATTTAGCCAGCACAGAGGGCATGCATGTTGTATCATTTCTGCCTGTGAGCTTTAGTGTCCTTACTTTTCCTCCCTGACCAGGAGATTAAAGCTCAAAATTTTTTTTTAATTTTTAAAAAGTTACTATTTTTTATTTGAGAGGGAGTGAGAGAGTGCATGAGTGGGGGAGAGGGGCAGAGGGAATGAGAGAGAGGGAATGTATGCGGGCCAACACAGGACTTGATCCCATGACCTTGTGATCACAACCCCAGCTGAAATCAAGAGTCCGACACTCAACCGACTGAGCCACACAGGTGCCCCAAAGCTCTTTTTAGAGAACCATGAGAGCCTGTTCCTCTCTCTTTTTATCAGCTGTACCTTACTCACTGTTAGTGGTGAAGGGCTGTAAGGACCTTCTCCTTTTTTGGTTAGGAATTTCTTTGTGTTCGCACTGGATATAGGGATGATAAGAGGTAAGATTACAGTGTGCCTGCATTTTGCTCATCCCTGTGGGTTGCTGTCTGTCTTGAATATGCATCATTTACGGGAGGAGCACTTGCTCCTAGTCTCAACTTTGGAACTAGAAAAATAGTCTAACCCATTCTGTGAGTTTTGTTCTAATATGTTATAGTTGTATTTTTATTTTCATTATGGGTAGCTTTTATTTCTAAATTAGTAATACTTATGTTTGGGAGAGCCTGGGTGGCTCAGTCAGTTGGGTGTCCAACTCTTGATTTTGGCTCAGGTTGTGATCCCAGGGTTGTGGAATCGAGCCCCAGGTAGGGCTTCATGCTTGGCATGGAGCCTGTTTGAGATCCTCTCTCTCTCTGTCTCTCTGTCTCTCTGTCTCTGTCTCTCTCTCCCTGCTTTTGCTTCTCTCGCCGGCTCATGTGTGCTCTCTCTTTCTCTCTCTCTCAAAATGAAAAATGTTGGGTGCCTGGGTGGCTCAGTTGGTTGAGCATCTGACTTTGGCTCAGGTCATGATCTCATGGCTCTATGCTGACAGTTCAGGGCCTGAAGCCTGTTTTGGATTCTGTGTCTCCTTCTCTCTCTGCCCCTCCCCCGCTCACACTCTGTGTGTGTGTGTGTGTGTGTGTGTGTGTGTGTGTGTGTGTGTGTGTGTGTCTCTTTCTCAAAAATAAACAAATATTAAAATTTTTTAAAAATAAATACAAATGAAAAATGTCAAAAATTAATAAATTAGTCATGCTTATATTTGTTTTTATGATTGTTAGCTTTACCTCCGTTCTTAATTGAATTGCTTTTCATTAGTCTTTCCATTTTATACCATGCATTTTGGTTCCTTGATTTCCTTTTGTTCATTACTTTTCATGCCTTCTTATCCACTGTTTGTGCATGAACTTTCTGGAATTCCTGACACTTTTGTTCTCTAACGTTAAATACTAAGTTTAAAAATCTGAAAGCATTCGTTAATCATAACTTTTTCTTTCACCTTTGGTATTTTATTGCAGCTCTACCAGGAACCTCAGTTGATTGACATCTCCACTCTTTTTTTTTTAAGTTTATTTCTTTATTAGAGCGTGCACATGCAAGCGAGAGCACAAGTTGGGGAGGGGCAGAGAGAGAGGGAGACAGAGGATCCAAGGTGGGCTCTGTGCTGACAGCAGAAAGCCTGATGTGGAGCTTGAACTCACGAATCGTGAGATCATGACCTGAGCCAAAATCAGATGCTCAGCCAACTGAACACCCACATGCCCTGACATCTCCATTCTTATCCATCACTCTGTACTTGGTTTCTTTCCCCCCGCCCCCCCCCCCCCCCCATCTACTTAGGATTTATGGCCAATCATTTCACTCAGCATCCATCACCCTGCACTTGGTTACTTGGTTTCTTTTTCTTTCCCCCCAGTCTATTTAGGATATATGGCCAATAATTTCACTTACTTTTGCTAATACCCGAGACCAGTGGTTTTCAAACTGTGGTCCCGGGATTTCTGAGGGTTGATGGTTAGAACCCTGGAGGAGACTAGGTTACCTGTGAAGAGCTTGTGGATTGAGAATAGATTTCTGGCTCAGCCCTGAGATCCTAGAGAATAATGGTGTTTTTTGTTTTTGTTTGTTTGTTTGTTTTAGACGAGTAATATTTAAAGGCTGGCAGGAAAGGCAAGCTAGTGATGGAGACTGGGTGAACAATCAGAGAAGGAGGACCTTTGCTGAGATAGAAGGTACTGCTCAGAGGTCAGGTGAAATTATGAGAGTGAAATTTGGCCTCTAGGTCATGGCTGACTGCTGCCGGTGGACATGAAGTCCGATCCGTGGTTGGAGGAGGAGTGAGCGGTGCCCAGTGCGAATGCGCAGGTGTCGGCCATACAGGGAGGAGAACAGGGGAGGTGTTAGAGCCCTTAGAGCCCTCGAGCCTCTGCCCGTTCTGCCTGCGGCCCCCTCAGTGGCCGAGAAGCAGGCTCCCCCCACCCCCCGTGCTTGAAGGCTGCTTCACCTTGCCTGCCTCCCACTTCCTTGTGTTCTCTACGCCACTTCCCGCCTCATCCCCCGTGTGCCTGCTGTCTCCACTCCCCACGTGTAACTCTTCCTAGAAGAATGTGCTTCTGTTTCACTGAGAACATAGAAGCCCTCGGAAGGGTCTCTGTTGTTATGCTGCTGCCCCACATCTGCACACCTGCCCGCCATGGGACTCACGTGTTCCCTGCTCTCCTGCTCTCGCTCCTCCTCCTCGTGACCAGGGGGTTTCTTTCTGGCTCCCCAACCTGGGCGTGTTGGCTTAGCAGTTCGCCATTTTCTCCCTTGCTTCGATAATTTTTCTCTCTGCTGGAATATGATTACGACTGTGTGTAGCTTTTCTCCTCTTAAAAAAACCCCTCTTCGCAGGCCTCATCCCATTTCTTTTTCTTCCCTTTCCCATAAGATTCCTGGAAAGAACTGGCTACATTTTGTTTCCAGTTCTTCCTCTCTCTTAATCTGCTTCAGTGGGAGTTTTACGTTCAGCACTCCAGAAAAACCTCTCTCGTCAAGGTCACTGACGACCTCCGTGTTGCTAAATCCAGGTGTCATTTCTCAGTGCTCATCTTACTTGGTCTGTCAGCAGCATTTGACATGGCTGATGATCCCCTTTTCCTACACGAACTTTCTTCATGTGGCTTTCAGGACGTCACAGCCTCTTGTATGCCTCCTACCTGCTGACTCCTTCTGTCAGGTTGGCTTCTAAGTGTTGGAGAGCTCTGGGGCTTGGTTCTTGGAATTCTCTGGCTGCACTCACTCCCTAGGATGGAAATCCCATCTGGTCTCAGGGCTTTAAATGTCTATCTGCTTGTGTCTCCCCTGGCACCCCCACCCCCCACCTTAAAAAATCCTAGCTGGGCTCCTTTCCCTGGATTGTACAGATTTCGTATCCAACAGCCCATCCAGCCTCTCCACCTGAGTGGATAATAAGTATTTCACGTGCATCAGCGTAAACTGTACTTTTTAACTTCCAACCCAAAATGACTTCATCATAATCTTTCCCGACGCAGGAAATGGCCACTGTCTCTTTCCGGTTTCTTAGGCCACGCCCTCTCAAGGTGGTTTGATCATTTTTGATAAGTCCACACACAGCTCCAAGTGACCTCTGCTCTGGATGATTGGTGGACGCTCCTGACTGCTCTCGCTGCTTCAGTTGTTCTCCCCACTGTACCTCGAGTGAGCCTTTTCCCTCTGTCATGGACTCTGTCTCCCTCTGCTCCGAGTCCCACCACGGACTCCCATCTCACTCAGGGTAAAAACCAACACTTTACTGTTTGTGAGGACTGGCACTTGTTACAAACTTCTGCACAACAGGTGCGCTTTTTGGAACAAGAACACAGCAGTGAATAAAACCAAGTTCCACCTTCGTTGAGCTTACATTCCAGTAAGAAAACAGCTAACCAGTCAGTAAGCGGTCAGTGGAACGGACGATGAACTTGTGCTGGGTTAGGGGCATGGGGAGCACCGGCAGGGGCGAGGGGGCACACCTTACACGTGACACCTGAGGAAAGATTGGGAGAAGACGAAGCAAGACACGCAGCTGTACGGAGGGAGGGTATTCAAGGCCGAGGGTCTGAGCCAGGAAGAGCTCTGTGTGTTCAAAACGCTGGAGGGAAGAAGTAAGAGATGAGATCTCATCTTCCTGCTCTTAGTTCCCAAAAGTGTACCTGGTGTACCGTAAGCTCACAACAAGTAGTTGTCAAATGAATTTCAGTTAGTGTCTGTCATAAATATTAATGCCCTGTCCGTTTGATCCCTCTGGCTGTAACCTTGTAAATCAGTTTCTGACCAGTCCCCCTTCTTTCCTTCCAGCGCTACCCAGACTCCTTCCATTGTAAACAGTCTTCCCTGACCCTTAACGTCTTCTTGACGAAGATGTTCTATTCCTTTACCAATAACCGGTTTCCTTTTTGACCCATTTCCTACACTCCGAAGGATTTTGGGAGGATGTGGTGATGGTGTTGACATTCTCGTAACCATCTGGAGTTCTTGGTGGGTTCCCAGCAGCAGGCCAGTTTGATGCTTTTTACTCTTGGCTCCTTTTTGGTCACTGTCAGTATGTCTCCTGTCATTCTCCCACTTGTTCCGGTTGTGACACGAGGCTCGCGGTCTTCCTCCATTCTCAGTTTGTCATTTCCTAGATGACATGGTACAGTGGATGTTCACACCTAGATCTAAGGTCATTTTCCATCCTGTGGCCAACATCCACTGTTCAGAAATCCATGCGGAGGGGTGCTCCCTAGACTATCAGCGCCTGGAATTGTTTTGTTTGAGAGTCTTCAAACTATTGGTACCTTGATCCTAGGATCTTAGCTCTAGTAGGACTTTATTTCTAACACACTTGGTCTTTGACTATAATGAGATCTCCTGTTTCATGACCCATCTTCTTTTATCTATCATCCCCATAAAATTAAATGGAATTTAATTTGAATTTAATATTAGAAAAGTTTCTTATTCAACTGCTGTTTATTTTGATATGTGGTATATTTATTGAATGATTATTCCCCCCCCACACACACATTGATTTGTGATGCCTCTTGTATGTAGAACAAAATTACATATATTTTTATATAATAGAATCTGTTTCGTTGATCTGTCAGATTGTGGCACCAGCACACTCTTTAAATGTTATTGAAGCTTTGTAGTATGTTTTGATATTTGGAAGGGACAGTAGTGTCTCATTGACTTTAGTGTTCAGGATTGTTGGTGACGATCTGACGCTTTACACTTCCATATGATTTTGAAAACAATTTGGTTAAGTTATAAAAAGAAAAATCTTCATTGGGCTTTTTCTTCTCTGCAATGATATTAAAAACTGGGCTATTTGACTTAGTTCATATAAATTAGTATTTTATCAAAACTTTATATTAGCAAAATATCTAAAAATTTTACTTTTTTTTTTTTAAAATTTTTTTTTTCAACGTTTATTTATTTTTGGGACAGAGGGAGACAGAGCATGAACGGGGGAGGGGCAGAGAGAGAGGGAGACACAGAATCGGAAACAGGCTCCAGGCTCTGAGCCATCAGCCCAGAGCCCGACGCGGGGCTCGAACTCCCGGACCGCGAGATCGTGACCTGGCTGAAGTCGGACGCTTAACCGACTGCGCCACCCAGGCGCCCCAAAAATTTTACTTTTTTAATAGATTGAATCTTTTTGCCTGTAAATACCAAAGATGTATCTTTTATAATCTTAACAAAGATGTGCGACAAATGTAAATGATCTGTCAATTTTTTTTCAGATATGTTTCCTTCTTTTTGCCGTTCTCTACGTTGTTTCCTACTTCATCATTACGAGATACAAGAGAAAATCAGGTAAGTGGAAACACTGTAATTAAAACTTAGATTATCATGCCAACTGATGTATGGTATTTGGCCTGTGCAGTGCCCGCCCGCATGGTGGTGTCTGTATTTAGTACAGCCGCAATCATGCCACCCAGTTGCCTGGTCCCGAGGGCACTGACGGTACGGCCAAGGAATCTGCCCACTTGCGGGGTGGTCACCCTCTTAGACCCGAGCCCTTGTTTACCACTGTTCTTACGTCCGACTAAGATTAGTGTGTGGCTCTTCAGCATCTGGGAAATTCTAGAGTTTGTGAGGATATATGGGTCCTTGTGACTGGCTCTGACTTTGAACATGCATATCCCCATCCCATCCTTTCTCTGACTGCTGGACTATCTTTACCTTCTCTAGTTAACTTCACAGGTTCTGTGCCGGGGTTTTGTAAGGACCAAAGCAGTTGCCTAGCTGCCTTCTAGTAAATCTCAGCTGCTTCCTGTAGATCACAGGATTTTCCACCTGTGATGCTGGGCTGATTGTAGTGCCATATACATACTTAAGGATTCAGTATATTTAATACTCTTTCTGTCATAATATTAAACTAATTAGAGTTTTGAAAGCAATTGGGAAATAGTGCTTGCTCTAGTGTTTTAGTTTGACTCTATGATTACACTAAAATACTTCGTGGAGTCTGTAATTTTTCAAAAATTTGAAGACCTGCAGATTCAACACAGTATCTTAACTATTAAAAATTTTTTTTAACGTTTATTTAGTTTTGAGAGACAGCATGAACAGAGAGAACAGCATGAGCAGGGGAGGGGCAGAGAGACAGAGGGAGACACAGAATCTGAAAAAGGCTCCAGGCTCTGAGCTGTCAGCACAGAGCCCAACATGGGGCTCGAACCCATGAACCGTGAGATCACGACCTGAGCTGAAGTCGGATGCTTAACTGACTGAGCCACCCAGATGCCCCAATATCTTAACTATTTTTCAGATATTTTGGCATCAGGTTTTAATGATTGTGGACACAGAAGGAGGGGGAGAGAGAGTAAATGAATATAAGCGCACTGTTTAGGGGAAATTAGGAGATGATGAACAGAGAAGTTGGAGATTTATTAGATGATTTTTAGAGTAATGGCAGGGAGGGGTGATGGGTACCCTGGCCACAGCCGATTGTGGGGAGAAGAAACGAAATGGTTATGAAGCTATTAAAACATTCTTCAGTAGTTGATGGTTGATTGAGTGTGGACACAACAGTATAAAAATTAATTGTGACTATATTATTTTATGGTCCTTTTGGTTGTGAAGTTATTTTGGGCAGCGTGTAATTAAGAATGGAGATTGGACTAAGAGAATGGCTCAAATGTGCCATTGACACTGGAGCAGCTGGACACTCGTGATTCCAGAGACTTACGTAGAGAGCCTTTGAGGACAACCCCAGTTAGGTATCGAGGAGGAGGGGCAGGGGTGTTATGTAATATTCTTGTAATTGGATCATACTGTCTTTAGCTGGTAAGTTTACGTAGGATGACAAAGAGGGTTGACGGCCATGAGAGAGAGGGAGAGGGAGAGGGAGGTGGGTGAGCTTTGGGCCAGGGGGCATCTGCTACTTGGAAAAGATACAGAACTTGATACTTTTCTGTCTGTAACTTGAACAATAGTTATGAAGCACTGGGGCAGTGGTCTCTAAGTGGTTTAGAATGGTCCAAGAGAATCTTCATTATTACCACTAATGATGACAAGCTCAAAATATAGAAAAGTACATGTTCTCAAATTCTGAATTCTAAT
The DNA here is from genome assembly GCF_007474595.2 of Lynx canadensis. Classification (NCBI taxonomy): domain Eukaryota; kingdom Metazoa; phylum Chordata; class Mammalia; order Carnivora; family Felidae; genus Lynx; species Lynx canadensis. The sequence continues at coordinate 167,241,324 of NC_044304.2, read as the reverse complement.
TTTATAATAAAAATTTTTGTTGGATATTATCAACTAAAACATTTCATTCATTAGCAACTACAATTGCACTTACGTTATATGACAATGAACTTGATAGTGGTCCTAATGTTCTACTAAATTTTATTTCTTGAGCACTAAATATTTGGAAAGTTTTAATTTATATAGAGTATTTTTGTAATCAGGATTCTGGTTAATCAAACACTCTTCTCTAGCTGAATTCTATCCTATGTGATTTAATGAGCTTTGAATTTGGATCCATGCTGAAATGAACAGTTGCTTTTTAAAAATCATTTCTGTTCAATAATCACTTTAAGTTTCTATTTTTGTTATAGTTTCTGATAAATGAAACATTGTATTGAAGATAAAAACTTAACACCTTACACATTTTTACAGATGAACAAGAAGATGAAGACGCCATAGTCAACAGGATTTCGTATGTATTTAAAATTCATTTGTTCTGTTTCTGATTCTGAAGTCATAAAGTTTTCAAATTTAATTCACACTTTTGGGCATAAATGTGGAAAAAAATTCACCTAATGTATTACAATGCTTTTTCTCCATATTAACCCTGCCCTTGGAAGCACGCATAAACAAATATACAATTGATTCTTGAACACTGAGGGGTTAGGGGTGCTGGCCCTGTGCAGTTGGAAATCCGTGAATAATTTTGACTCCCCCAAAACTTAAACTACTAACAGCCTGCTGTCTTACTCATAACATAAACAGATGATTAACGTGTGTTTTGTGTGGTTATGTGTGTTACTACTGTATTCTAACAAGTGAGCTAGAGAAAAGAAAATGTTATTAAGAAAATCATAAGGAAAAGACATTTACAGTACTGTCCTATATTTATTAAAAAAAAATCGCTTATAAGTGGACCCATGTGTTTCTAATCCATGTTGTTCAAGAATCAACTGTACGTGGATAATTGAGGATTGTCTCCAGTTAAAATTTGCTGGCTTGAGGACCGACAGTTTTACCTTCAGAGGTTCTAACCTGGAAATGGGCGTATGGCTGGGAAAATTGCTGGGGCCACAGGAAAGAAGACTCGGGCTGTTTGGTCTGCGGAGAAGACTGTGACAGTCTTGGAATAGGGAGCAGGTGCCTGTTCTGGTTAATTGAACACTTACTGGCTGCGAACAGGGAGATGGCTCGGGTGGTTCTTTAGGCTCCGTACAGCTCTCTTCCTGCGTCTGTTTGCTGCTGCTGTTATTGACGAACCCTTTCATGTTTTTGAGGCATCAAACTGGATGGAGGGCAGTAAGTTTCTTTCTGTCACATTTTGCTTGATTAAAATTTGAAATCACACGGGCTGCAGCTACATAGGAGAGTATCTTATTCTAATTCTTTTTTATTGATACTTGAAACACTTTTGGCATAGTTTTGAATTTATAGAAAAGTTAGAAATATGAAAAAGAGCCTCCCCCCACACCCCAAACCGTTTGAGAAGTTGCTGACTTGGTTCTTCATTTCCTTGGGATACTTTTGTATATAATTCCTATAAACAGTGCGTTCTCCTGTGTACCTACCATACAACTATCAAAACAATGAAATTGATACAGTACCACTCTTGCCCCATTCAGATTTCCCAGTTGTCCAGTAATGTTCTGTGTTGCAAAAGCACCGTGTTTGGAATCCACACTGCACGTAGTTGTCCTGTCCCCACCTCTTCAGTATTTCCTTGACTTCCCTGACCTTGATACTTTTGAAGATCGCAGGCCAGTTGTTTGGATTTGTTTTTTCATGATTAATATCAGGTTATTCATCTGTTGCTGGGGCAGGGGGAGGTGAGTAGGAGGGAGGAGGAGAGAGAGAGACCACATGTACTCATACTCACATACACAGGTACTCTCAGGTATGCTGGAACAGTACTCCGCCATAAAAAGGAGTAAAGTACGGACGCATAGTGCAGCATGTAGGACCTCGAAGACATCATGCTAAGTGAAGAAAGGCAGACACAAAAGGCCACAGAATGTATGATTCCGTGTATGAGAAGTAGCCAGAATAGGTAAATCCATCAGTATCGTATGTATGGTTACCGGGGTTGGAGGGGAGGGCAGAATGGAGAGAAATTGCTTAATGAATACAGAGTGTTTTTAGGGGTGATGAAAATGTGGGACTAGAAAGAGGTGGTGGTTGCACAACACTGTGAATACATTGAATCCTACTAAATTGTAAGTTTCAAATGGTTAATTTTATGTTATGTGAATTTCGCTTCAGTAAAAATATTTCCAACTAGTAAGTGACTTGAATAGGGCTGATTTGATTCATAACTGAACAGTGAATATAAATGGACCCTGCGTTACTAGACTGGTAATTTAAATGATTTAAATGCCCTAGGGAAAACATCTGTAACTTTATACTGGGGATTCTTGCTCTGTGGGTTTAAAACTTAGGCCCATAACTTGATTTATATTACAGGATTGGGGGTCTTAGTTTATTCCTAACATCATGACATTTGTGAAAATTCTTAAGTGATTCATATTTTTCTCTGTCTAAATTACGGCTCCCGTAAAAACAGTGTAGATCACTTACCTCAGGAAGCTACAGCGAGTCACAGACCGAGTAAAGGCAAGGATTCTGTCCCAGGCGAAGGAGCTGTGACATGGGTACCACTCTCCTCTCGTGTCGTCTGCGCTCCATTTTTGGTGGCAGATCTGCGCGCATGCATTTGTGGCTCAGTAATCCTCATCAGGCCAGAACACACACTTCGGCTTTCCCCTTGGCTGCACTTCGTCTCCTTGTGCGGAGGCTCAGGGCCCTGCGCTCTTCACCCCGCTCCTCCCAGCTCTGCTGTGGCCGCTGTGTGTCTGGGGCTTTGGGTTCTCCCCGCGGGCAGTGCCCGTGTCATGTGACTGGAGCAGACCTGCCCTTCCTGCAGGCCGACGGGTGTGCACTGACAGTAAAGACTGGACAGAGCCAAGGCCGGTCCGGTCCCTGACCCCTCCTCCCAACGACCTCTTGGCTTCCGCTGTCTTTTGTTTTCTTGCTTCCAGACGGAATGAGTGAGCGTGGGAGGAGGAAGGCAGATCCGGGTTCAGATTCTGAACTCAGGATCGACTTGAGTCCAGAAGAGACTGAGAAACAAAGGATTTGTTTTTCTCTGTGTGAAGCAGAGTTGCCGCTTCACTCTCGTGCCGTGGTGTGGATTAAAACACCCGCGACACAGTTCGCGAGTCGGTGCTCGGTGCGCAAGTCCGTGGGGAGCTCAGCCTCCCTTCTCTCCACCATCTTGCTTTGCCTCGCGGCCTCCACCAAAGAGGAGGGGAAGGCAAGGCCTGCCTGCGAGGAGCCACAGAAGTCCTCAGGTCCTAAAAGAGGAACCCGAAAAGAGCTCAGACGAGTTCTGAAGTGTGACCGGCAGCCCCGGGGGCCGCGGCAGCAGGGTCCCCACGGCGGCCTCAGCTCTCCCGTGAGCACGGAAAGCCTGTTCCCTGGGCTTTCTCACCTCCCTTTACACCCACCTTTGCTTTCTCCTTTACCCTGTGTTCTGTTCTCTATTTGTATCTACTCACGCCCCCAAAGTAAACTATGCAACCAAAAGTTCCATTTCTGAGAGCTGCTGTCAGCTAGTTATTTGATTTGATTTAGAATAAAGTAATTGATATAAAAATAGAATGCCTAACGGCTGAAACTTTTGTGAGCCTCTGCAGGTGAGCGAAGGGCCTCCATGTAGGAGGTGGGCCTAGCACGAGGCACCAGAGCCCAGGGTGGGGGGGTGACCTGGCGTGGGCTCTCAGGGTCTGAGAGGAGGGAGGGCGTTTTCCCTGTGGAGGGAAATCCTGACAGGGGTGTCATTTCGAGGGGTGATGAGGAGCACCACGTGTGTTCAGGGGTCTGTCACGGGGTCAGCGCCCTGGCAGTGTGGGCAGACTGAGGAGGGTGAGGAGGGTGTCCCCGGAGGGATGGCCTGGCCATGGTTGTCAGAGGTCAGTGGGAGGGAGGCAGACAGTCCAGAATGGGGACTCACCAGAGCAGGAGGGCGCCTCTGCATGGGGGTGGGGGTGCCAGATTGCATCCACGGCATTGGTCCATCAAGGGTACGGAAACCTTTGCGGTTAGGGGAGAGGGAGCGAAAATGAACAGAGTTGTTGCGTTGCAGTTGAGAGATCAGTGTGGATTCATGGTTTTTCGGCATAGAGTTATTGAGCCAGATCTAGACGTAAAGGTGGGTTCACGTAAGTGTGTAAATGCACAGATATGCGTGGTGCCTCAGCCTGTTCACTGAGAGCGCAGCACCGCTGGTAGCAGTGAGTATATTTAGCACCCAGATCCTCACTGCTAAGTGTGATTTTCCGCTGACAGGAGCGGGGCTCCCTGAGGGAGAAGCTGACTGCAGGGCTGGGCAGGGAGGAGTTCAAGGCTCGTTTCGTGCACGTGGTGCTGCCAGAATGCAAGGAAGGGCCCCAGATCCGTGCTGGAAAGACAGGTCAAAAGGACCTGAAGCCTTCGAGGGCTTTCACCATCGGTCAGGGACACTCTGAGCGTCAAGATAATGATTGTAATGGATCCCACACAGGATAAAATAGAACAATCTTGGGTTCATACTGTTCAGAATCAGTAAATGAATAAATTGTTTGACAAGGAACAGGATATTTTTCCTAGTTTCTAACTTAGCTTCCCACAAAATACGAATTAAAAGGGAAAAGAATAACGTTAGGGCGCCTGGCAGGTGGTATCCTGACCAGTGATCGGGCAGAACGTGACCACAGTGGGGCAGGCAGGAGTTCTGGGCCACCTGGTAGCCTGCAGAGAGAAGTGTGGAGCGTGGCTTCTGTGATGCTCCTGGCTCCTGGAGTTGAAGATGAGAGGGGTCCAAAGCCGAGCTGCTAATCCCCCCCGGCTCCAGCTTCAGCCTTCTCTGTCATAGTTGGGACCAGCTCCACCTTCCCGTTCTCAGACTAAACACCCAGAGTCAGCCTTGAGCCCTCCCTCTCAGCCCTCCCTCACCCCCCAGGAAGTCCCGTCTGTTCTGTCCTCAGAATCTGCTCCCTGCAGAAGGCGACGTTTCTGAAGCTGTACTCTAACCTGAGGGACGCTTCTGTAGGGTCTGTAAGCTATGACCACTGCTGCCCTTTTTTGACTCGATAGGGACCCCTTGCCAGCGGTTACCTGCACTGCCTCAGCCTTTTCTGAGTAGCTCTGGTCCCGCTGCTCACGGATCGCAGCGTCTTGTCTGTATGTCCAGAGCCCAGTCACAGGACCTGCAGTGCAGTAGATTGAGGACGTGTTTTGTGGAGAGTTGGCATCATTGTTATGGTGACCGTACATTCAGCATTTTCCGGATCACTCATGATTTCAAATACTGTACCTATTTGCATTCATAAGCTTACTTTTTTGTCGGATTACAGGTCCTGGTTTCTGATTTGGAAACTGTGGTTGGTCTTCTTGCTGGGTACGTGGTGGGTGTCATGTGAGCTGAGAGAAGTGAGGAGGGTGGTGCTGAGGGTGCTTCATAGGGCACGTGACACAAAGGGGACCCTGGGGGCAGAGCTGACTGCGCCCAGGGACACGGAGCCATGAAATACATGGTCTCTTGGGGTGCGAGAAGGCCAGGTACCTCCCACTGTAGGTGGGACTGTGTTGTGGAACACACTGGAATAGCTGTGCGGGACCTGGCATGTGGAGATTGTGGGTTGACCTGATTTGTAGCATTGGAAGGAAGAAATGCTGGCGGTCAGGGCAGCTTCCTCACTTGACTTGCGAGGACAGAACCAAAGACGCACGCTTCCGGTCACTGGCTGGCCGTTGCCAGAGCTGGCAGTGGACTGGGATGGAGACTTTTCCAGTGCTTTCCCCGGGAAACATGCCCACTCGGCCAAACAGCTTGTGAGACTTCTGTGTCTGATTTGTCTGTGCTGTGTTTTTGGTACGTGTCACATGGTCTGCATTTAAACACTTACCGGCCATTTACTGAACGGAGGTTTCCGGGTCGTTTTGCCTTTGAAGTAGGAAAGCACTTCTGCTTGTGGCCACAAGATGGCGTGGGCCTCAGTTCCTCGAGTAGGTGTGTATTAGGAACGTTCAGCATGACTTTTTCTTAAATCTTCGTACCTTTGTTTTCACATTTTCCTATATTGACTTTAAAGGGATGGATATTAAATTAAGGTTCCATCTCTAATGTTGGTGAGGTTATCTTTTCTTTTGCCTTGTTGGTCTTAAAAAATCTTTAGATAAAAAATGTTAAGCATTTCGGGCATGTATAACTGAGAAAGTGAAAGCCCCTTAGAATCCTCCTATTCTATGGAATTGTTATATATTATGCTAGGGTTTTTTTGGGGTTTTTTTTATCTCTGTTTTCCTGTGTGTATATATGTGTTTTTTGAGAGGGCTGGTGTGGGGGAAGCATGTTTTTTATTTATTTTTCATGCTTTTTCAGTTTTTTTTAAAATTTATTTTAGACATCTTTCTATATTAGGACATATTAGCAACATCTTATTTTTAAAAATGACAAAATAGCGTTTTAAATATCTTTAATAGTAGAATACTGTTTAATAGTTCCCTACTATTTACTAGTATCACTTATTTTGCCTTTACTCATTTTAAGAGGTAGCTGACCATTGGCTTTGTAAGTTTTTTTCTCTTGAAATAGCCATTTTGGACCGATTTGTTTTTCATACTGTCTTCACAAGTAGTTTTTCGCCTGAGTCAGTGTTTGCATTGCTCTTATGATCTATTTGCCAAAGTTGTTAATTTAATGCCATTGTGAAATAAATATTTAAATTTATTTATTTATTTTTTTTTTTAATTTTTTTTTTCCACGTTTATTTATTTTTGGGACAGAGAGAGACAGAGCATGAACGGGGGAGGGGCAGAGAGAGAGGGAGACACAGAATCGGAAACAGGCTCCAGGCTCTGAGCCATCAGCCCAGAGCCCGACGCGGGGCTCGAACTCACGGACCGTGAGATCGTGACCTGGCTGAAGTCGGACGCTTAACCGACTGCGCCACCCAGGCGCCCCAATATTTAAATTTAAAGAAGGAAAGAGTCTATAGCATATTCTTTGTAAAATGTACGAAGTACTCTGTCTTCGGTGTGTGAATCTTTTAGGGCCTGCTCGTTCAAGTTCACGGGCTTCTCACGGGGTGAGGCGTTGTGGAGTGTGTCTAATTGAACATCTCCAGTCACACAGCATCGTTGGTCTCCTGGTCTCCCAACTACATACACTTAGTGAACACTTCTCCCAACTACACTTAGTGAAATTCTCATGTAACTTTTTGGATTAAGAGATGTAAGAGTTTTCATCCTTTTTGAATTTGTACCGTATTCCTTGCCTTTTCCAGTCGCTGGTGACAGCCGTCTCTTCTCTTCCAGGTTGTGTTTGAGCACGTTCACGCTGGCGGTGTCAGCCGGGGCAGTTTTGCTTTTACCCTTCTCCATAATCAGCAACGAGATCCTGCTCTCCTTTCCTCACAACTACTACATTCAGTGGCTGAATGGCTCCCTGATTCATGGTCAGTATATATTGCTCATTAAAATCACAATGAACGTTTTCGTTTTTTTACTGCCCTGTAGTTTTCGATTTGCCTTGTCTTAATTTGCTGCCTAATTTGCATCTGCCTCCAATAAACCACGAGTCCCTCATAAAATCAGAAAACCAGATTTTACTTACTATTCCTATTCTTAGTTGTGAAAGGCTTTTCTGTTTTACTTAGTCAAGAAGCAGTGTTTATACTTAACAATGATTTTGATAAGTATTCATTTAAGTATTTATTCAAAACTGTTTTTAATTTAATTTCATTTTTTACTTTTATTTATTTTAGAGAGAGAGAGTGAGTTAGGAAGGCGGGTGGGGAGAGAGAGAGAGGGAGAAGGAGAGGGAGAGGGAGAGGGAAAGAGAGGATGAATCCCAAGTAGGCTCCGTGCTCAGCACAGAGCCCGTTGTGGGGCTTGATCTCACAAACCTCAGATCATGACCTGAGCCAAAATCGAGTCAGATGCTTAACCGGCTGAGTTGCCCAGGTGCCCCAATTTAAATATTTAGCAAGAGAATTCTGGTTTATTTGGGTATGTGAAAAGAACTCAGCCTCCATTTGAGACCAAAATAGTAACCATAGTTTTCTACTTTAATTTCCTGTTAGTAACGTTTGTCGTTTAAAAATGTATAACAGAAGGGGGAAAACTTTTTTGTCAGTATAGGCTTTAAAATTAATGGTTAAAAATGGTCAGGGGCGCCTGGGTGGCGCTGTCGGTTAAGCGTACGACTTCAGCCAGGTCACGATCTCGCGGTCCGTGAGTTCGAGCCCCGAGTCAGGCTCTGGGCTGATGGCTCGGAGCCTGGAGCCTGTTTCCGATTCTGTGCCTCCCTCTCTCTCTGCCCCTCCCCCGTTCATGCTCTGTCTCTCTCTGTCCCAAAAATAAATAAACGTTGAAAAAAAAATTAAAAAAAAAAAGGTTAAAAAATGACTTACTGGGGCACCTGGGTGGCTCAGTTAGTTAAGCATCCGGCTTCAGCTCAGGTCATGATCTCACGGTTTGTGAGTTCGAGCCCCGTGTTGGGCTCTGTGCTGACAGCTCGGAGCCTGGAGCCTGCTTCGGATTCTGCGTCTCCCTCTGTCTCTGCCCCTCCCCTGTTCGTGCTCTGTCTCTCTCTCTGTCTCTCAAAAATAAACTTTAAAAAAGGAAAAGGGACTGACTTACGATGGGCAACATAGTATATTGCTTGGAGGCCAAATATACCTGCTTTCCAGTCTTGACTCTTCCATCTTCTAGAAATTTTTAGTGAAGTAAGATATTTTAATTTTAATTTATAAAATATATTAAAAGATCTAATACATAGATCTTTTTTATGTTTCATTGCCCTTCCCCCTTTTTTTCATACTGTGATTTCTTTATGTGTGAAACCCATCAACTTTTTAAGTGTTTTATTTATTTATTTATTTTTTGAGGAAGGAGAGTGTTCACACATGAGTTGGGGAGGGGCAGAGAGAGAGGGAGAGAGAATCCCAAACTGGTTCTGTGCTGTTAGTGCAGAGCCTGATGCGGGGCTCAATCGCACGAACTGCGAGATCATGACCTGAGCCGAAATCAAGGGCCAGATGCTCAACTGACTTAGCCACCCCAAAACACATCAGCCTTTTCTTAGATTTTTGTAAATGTGTTCTAGTTATTTTACTTTTTAACTTCATTTGCTTTTTAGATTGATGGAATTATTAACATTTTTATATTGTCCAGTCTTTTGTCTTCCCTTTGGTCTAATTGTTTTGTGTTTAGAAGATCCTTTCCCTCCCTGAGATGTGACAAATACTGTCTCCCCCCGCTCCCATTTTCTAAACATGATTTTGTTTATGCTTAACTGTTTAATTCATTTGGAGTTTATACAGACAACTCCCATTTCTCTTACCCCTTTGTGTTGAAAGAAATGACTACATTTGCTGTAGAATATTTGGAAGCCAAAATGTATGGTGAAGAAAATTGTTACTCCCAATCCTACAAGCATATAACTATTGTGCATTCATTCTGTGGCCTGTGGCCTTGAATGTGGTGTGTTCCTGTGAGCACAACCAAGTGGAAAACCCTCACGGACTCAGGGTTAGTTTGTATCTCCCCCTGTCCACACATAAGGGGGAGGTTTCCATGCCATTAACTACTTTTCTGTGCGATTTACAATATTGCCTGGAGCTCTGTTAATCATGGAGTGTTTCCAATTTTTTAATTAAACTGTAGTGTACATCTTTACAAATATTTGTCCGTAGGATAAATTTCTGCGATTCACTTGCCAGGTAAGCATACTTGCAGAGGACTTGAGAGGATATTTCCCATCCGCAAAGCTGAAGTCCCCTGCTGGTTTCACTTTCATCGGTGAGGTGGGGGAGGGGCTCCTCTTCTCAGAATGCATCTTTACCACCTGTGGGCATCACTTAAAACCTGCCAATTCAATAGCGAAACATTTCCCCTCTTACATGTACATTTCTTTAATTACTAGTGAGGGTGGACACTTACAAAACAGAGGTCATACGTATTTATTTTTTAGTAATTTGACTACCTGTGATTCCTTTGCTCATTTTTGCAGTGTTTTCTCCCCTCTTTTTGTTTGTTTAAGTTTTTATTTAAATTTCAGTGATGTAACATACAGTGTAGTATTAGTTTCAGGTGTGCAATACAGTGATTCACCACTTCCCTACATCACCTGGTGCTCATGTCAACGTGTGCCCCCCTTAGTCCCCATTACCTATTGCACCCACTGTCCTATCCACCTCCCCTCTGGTGACCGTCAGTCTGTTCTCTGTAGTAAAGAGTCTGTTTCCTGGTTTGTCTCTGTCTCTTGTTGCTACGCTTATTTGTTTTGTTTCTTAAATTCCACATGTGAATGAAATCATACGGTGTTTGTCTTTCTCTGACTTTTCCACTCTGCGTTATATCCTCTAGATCCATCCATGTTGTTGCAAATGGCAAGATTTCATTCCTTTTTATGCTTGCAGTGTTTTTTTAATGTTTATTAAAATTTTTTAAATGTTTATTCATTTTTGAGAGAGAGAGAGAGACAAAGAATGAGCAGAGAGAGAGGAAGACACAGAATCCAAAGCAGGCTCCAGGCTCTGAGCTGTCAGCACAGAGACCAACACGGGGCTTGAACTCATGAACTGCGAGATCATGACCTGAGCCGAAGTCGGACACTTAACCGACTGAGCCACCCAGGTGCCCTAAGACCAGTGAATTCTAAGGGCATGGGTCCACTATAGCTCTTCTTTTCCTGTGAAGCATTGCTGTGATGATGGTGGACGGGGCAGTCTAGAAGTTCACGGATGGTAGTTTTGGCAGAAGCTTTGTGTTCAAGGCAAATCTGTGTCTGAGTGTCTGTTCCAGTAAGGACAAACGCTGCCCTTCCCATGATGGGAGTGGTCCATTTCAGTAAATCTGCCACCAGATAGCTGGCTGATCTCCCCTGGATGTGGTGCCACATTGAGCTCCCAGTGTTGGTTTTTGCTGCTGAGTGATTAGGCCAGTTTGCTGGGGGCCACAATCCAGAGCCCAGGCTTAGCTTCCACCCCTGCCATCGTGGCCACTCTTTTCATGAGCCCATTGGATCGTGACAGGGGTGGCTGGGGAAAGAGGCTGACTGGTGTCCACAGGATGGGTAATCCTATCCACTTGATTATTAAACTCCGCCTCTGCCATGATCCCCTTTTGGTGAGCAATCACATGGGACACAAATTTCCTTGTTACCAGTTTTCTAATCATGTTTCTTCCTAGTCCCAGACCATCCAACAAAATCATTGGATATGACCCATGAATAATAATAATAATAATGAATAATAATGAATAATAGTAATAATCACATGTCTGGCCATTTCTCCTCCCAGGCAAAGTGCATTACCTGAACATGCAATGCATTGGCAGGGTTTCCCTTCACTGCTGTCCTTCAGAGATGTCCCAGGGAGGAGCTGTGGTGCTGCAGCCGTCCGCTCTGGGTGAACAGGCCTGAGTCTTTTCTTCCTTTGTCAGCTGAGTGTAGGGATCTCCCCTGCATACACCCCTACATGCACCCCTACAGGAGTGCATAGGTGCAAGTTCGGGGAGAGAAGTAGTGTGGCAGCAGTGGGGCCCGTGGGCGTTTGGGTTACTTGTTCACGTAACTGATTTGTGCCTTCGGGACCCGCTTGGGCCTGATCGTGTGCATACCACTTCCTTTAGCTGATGGAGTGCTGCTGTTGCCTCTGTCCAATGCTACGGCTCGCTGGCTCAGATAGCGCCTTGTTCACGGGGGACAGTTCAGGCCACATGGTTAGCTTGGAGGCCCGTGATCAAGTGTTCAGTCTCCGCTGAGGCCCGGTGACAGGCCAAGATGTGTTACTTAAGGGAGAGTGGTTATCTGTGCAGGATGGCAGGGCTTTACTCCGGAGTCCCAAGGGCCCGTGCCGTGGTCCATCTGTAGCGCCCGTTGAAGGCTCCAAACAACATCCCTGTCTGCCACGGACACTTCAGGCACCTGGGATTTACAGACCAGATGGCCTGAGTAGTAAGCAGCTCGCACAGCGCCTGTGCTTGTTGCAGAACTTGCTTTCGTTCTGGGCCCCACCGCAAACTGGCAGCTCTGGGTGTCACCTGGTAAATGGGCCGGAGAAACGCTGAAATGAGAGATTCGTTACCTTCAAAGTCCAAAGAAGCCCATGAGCATCGTGCCTGTTCCGGTTGTAGGAGGAGCCAGAGTCAGCAACGAATTCTTCACCTGAGAAGACATCTCTCCAAATGCCCCACAGCACTGGACCCCTAGAAATTTCACTGACATAGGAGGCCCCTGAATTATTCTTAGATTTATTTTCCACCCTCCGACGTGAAAACATCTCACCAGTAAGTCTAGAGTCGGTGCTACTTCTTGCTCACCAGATCCAGTCCGCAAAATGTCATCATTCGAATGGGCCGGTGGGACATTTTGTGGGGGCTCAAGATCCCTGCAGATTAAATTGTGATGTAGGGCTGCAGTGTTGGTGTGCCCCTGAGTACCTGTGTACCCAGGTACTAGGGTAAGTGCTGATTTACTCAAGCAGTGAAACCAAATCTGGTACAGCGGCTGCAGTTGGAGTCGCCACCTAGTGAAGCTCATGGTAACCCACTGTCATTGTCCTGAGGTCCATCTGTCTCGGGGATGTGGGAGTCAGTGCTCCTGCACCTTTCAGATCCTTCATGGGGGCACTAATCTCTGCATTCCCTTTAGGGATGTGGTATGGCTTTTGGTTTGCTATTTTCCTAGTCAGAGGCGGTTCTGGGGACTTCCACTTGGCGTTTCCCACCATAATAGCCCTTAGGACACAGGGCAGGGAGCCAGCGTAGGGATTCCGTCAGCTGTTAGGGAGATCTGTCCTTGTGCATTCTGGAACCGGGGATGTGACCGTGGACCGGGTTTGGAGGCCCCTGTGAGGGACGTGAGACCTCAGCTAACCCCTCATTGGCCAGCTGACCCCAGAAGCCCTGCTCTGACAGTGCACCACAGTGACGTTTGGGGTTCAGTGTTGAGTAGTCCTCAAGAGGTCTGATGATCTCCTTTACCCCAGCTCAGTTCTACCGTCCATATTCATTTGTAAGTCATTTACCATCCTGGAACATTCACGAGATTTTCTTGTTATCTTTCTTTTTTTTGTTAAGCTTTTTGTGAATTTGGATCACCTGCTCCAGGACTTTCATGCTGAAAATGTTCAATAGTCATTGCAGCGTGAATAAAAGTTATTTATTGTTTCATTAGGAACACCTTGGGAAAAAAGAACTTAATTTGAAAAGAAATTTAGTGGCTTATCCTATAAAATTGTCAGTAGGGATGGTTTTGATCACTTTTGCCTTTAATGTGTAAATCATATGGATTGGAGGCTAATCGGTGTATTGATGATGCTTTAGTATGTATAACTACATTTAGTTTGAGTTAAATACACTGGATTGTGGACACAGAGATTTGAGATGTTCCATGTTAACTGTACTATCTTGAAATGCCATTAACTTCTCTTGGCCCAGATTTAGTAACATAAAATAAATAAAATACTAACCTTAGTTCTAAATCCCTATCATGTAGCAAGACGTATCTCTGTCTACAATGAGAAAATGATTAAAATACCTTGAAAAATATGATCTGCAAAAATGATACTGGAGCTGGAAAAAGGCAGGATGGTAATCCTCTGGTCATTGACGGTTTTGGCCCATGGTCTTTGTCAGGTGTCATGTGTCACCCGGATTCTGTGAGGTGTGTCCTGTCCACTTAGTGCGGTAATGACATGCTGGCAACTATAGTTATTGTAGGATGGTACAAAGGGGGCATGTACAAAGGCACCCTGGGAGATAAAATTGTCATTTTTGTTAAAATTGGAAAAGGTTGAAAAATGGGCAGAAGAAAGTATCTACTTGTATTCACTTTGTGTCTTGTTAAAAACTTAGCAGAAAAATGTGAAACCCTTCAGTTCCATAGATTGAAAACTGATACAGATGCTTAATGGGTTTTCCTTTTGGGGTGGTGGACATGTTCTGGAATGAGGGGGGGTAGCGCAATGTTGTGAACACACTACATGCATTGAATTATTCACTTTAAGATGGTAATTTTATGTAATGTGAGTTTAAAATTAAAAACCAAACAGGAATCAATCTTTGGAAGGTACGTGAAGGATGGAATTAAGTTGTAGCCTTACATAAAATCAGGAAGTAATTCTTGGATTTTGAGGTATCCCCCCCCACTGAGTGGGGCCAGTTTTTGCTAAGCTGCCCATACTCACCATACTCACCAGAAAGAGACACATGTTTATAACGTGATTGCCGAGTTGACGTTCAGTCTGTTAAAAGATAACCACAATGAAAGTGACTAGTCTTTGCAAGGTATATGTGTTTTATTTTGATTTTTTCAACAGGAATAGACAATATGCTATTGTGGACATCATGAAGGAACAATACACAATCCATCTTTATTTTATCTATTTTCAAGTTCCATAGAAGATTTAAAAAAATCAGACTTTTAGATTATAAGCAGCCAAACTTTAAAAGAAGATAAATATTACATCTACTTATGTATAGATATTAACTCAAGTCCTTAATAAAGTTTAATATACCATTATTAGGTAAATGTTACTAATAGCTTCTAGTTAATTGGTCTTGATAGTCTTTTATCATAATATGCATCAGTTTTGTTACTGGATATTAATGGAGGTATTGTTTATAATATTAAAAAGCAGGGGTGCCTGGGTGGCTCAGTCGGTTAAGCGTCTCACTCAATTTCGGCTCAGATCATGATCTCACTGTTCGTGAGATTCGACCCATAAGCACAGAACGTGCTTGGGATTCTTTCTCTCCCTTCCCCGCTTGTATGAGTGTGTGGGCTTGCTTTCTCAAAAAAATAAATAAAAGCAAACATTAAAGAAAAAAATCTAAGCGTTCAAAGTAAGAGATTTGCTTAATTAAATTTTGGTGGATCTGAACAGTGGAGTGCTTTTTTTTTTTTTTTTTTTTTTTTTTTTTTTTGCTATTTATAGATAATGATGTAGAAGAATATTTGTTGATAGAGAAAGATGTTGGAAAAATGCCTTCCTCTGGGTGGTAGGATTGATTAGAGGATATAAACATTGTTTTGGTGCTTGTGTTGTGTAGTATTTCTGTAATGGAGATGTATTGCTTTTCTGTTACAAGAAAAAACTTACATTAAGGTTAAAAGTTTCATAACTCGTTGATAAAATTGTTTTTTATTTTTTTGTTCTTCTAATAGAAGCTGTTCTAATTCTGAACTTTACACAATACTTCCTATTCAAAAGCAACCTTGTAGTCTTTCCCTAAGGCTTCTGCTTTCTTGGTAGGATTTTTTTGTTTATAACTTGACAGCTGGAGTAGGTCCTCAGTCCTACTGAAATGTTGATTTTAACTTAGATTTGTCATTTAATATGGCTGAACTCTGATTGATTTTCTGTTTTAAATTCATGAAGTTTTTGGTGTGTGTGATGAAAAGTGATAGATCATTTGCTTCATAGTATTATGTCGGATTTGGGGATATTTTGTGACCCCAGCAGATGGAGCTAGAAGTTAACGCATCCTGTGACAATCTGGCAGTTCCCTTTGGTTTGGCTTGGTTTTAAACTAAGTATTCCAAACAAAACAAACCAAACAAACCCCAAACCCCCAAACCCCAAAAGACTATTCTAGGATCATTAAATAACCTTTGTTTAAGTTCAGATACTTCTTTGGGGAATAGGCACAGGACATCTTTCAAAAACACTGTCACTAATACTGATTTAGACAAACCACAAGGTTTTTGAATTTTTAGGGTTGTACTATACTATTATATCGAAGCATGTAATTTTAGCTTTTTGAAGCAGAGAATTTTGACTAATATTTATTTTTATTTTATAAATGAATATGTAATAACATGTAATAAATTATATGATATATATGAGCCCTAACTTACAATTAGGAAAGTTTTATCAAAGTTAATAGAATAACTCTAAAGGGATATTAATGTATATATGTCTGATATATGTTTGTAAAATGCTGGAAACTTACTACGTCTTACAAAGTTGCCAAGAATATAATTACTACATAGGAATGTATATTAGATATATTGTTTTTCTACATATTAGATGTTCTTCTCATACTAACTTTAAATTTTATGTTATAGATTTGATAATTAAATTAGAATAAGCTAAGTCTGAAGCTTTCACACTTATTTACTCTGGTTAATAAACTTAATTTTTTGCATTTAATTATTTAGACTTTTAATAAATAAAAGATGGTTACCTATGTAGGTGATTATCCTGTTAAGATTAAGACCATCACCTTTCAAATTCTTTGTGTTAAGTGAGTATTTCTTGCAAAAATAAATAGCTGTGGTGGTTCTGTATCACTTTATATCCCTTTCTACAATTGTGGTTGTCAAAACCATTAGTGGTAATATTGAGGCTCCTGGAAAAAGAGCAGTTGGGGGGAAAAGTTTAGATGATATATGCACATATGTGTATTATATGTATATGCGTATGTAACGCGTAACGTACATATTATATAATGTAAATAACACACATACACATACATACACACACACGTCACATATATAGAAAGTTCGGTACGTGAAAGCAGGCATCTAATTTCATGTCAAGCTGAAGAGCTGGTATTCAGAATCTTTGTGATCGTACTCAGCATTTTCTGCGCTCGCTCTGTGGACACCACTGCTTGTTGATACCTGTTGATAGCGATTTCTTTATTTAGCTTTCTGTTACTGTCTGCATTAAAATTTTTAATGTCTATTTATTTTTGAGAGAGAGAGAAAGAGAGAGAGAGAGAGGAGAGAGAGAGAAAGCGTGAGCGGGGCGGGGGGGCAGAGAGAGAGGGAGAACAGAACCCGAAGAACTGTGAGATCATGACCTGAGCCAAAATCAGACGCTTAACTGACTGGGCCACCCAGGTGCCCCAACCGTCTTCATTTTAAGTGTGTGGGTTAGAGTAGATACTTTTCTGATTTGTGTTTTTGCCCAAGGCAGAGTTTTATTTCTTCACTTTTGATTTTCAGAGAAACATTTGAGCTTGTGTTGTCCCTGCATGAAAGGGACATATGTGATCAGAATGATGAATTCTGGAAGTATGTATGTTTATAACTCAACAACAATAGAAAGTCTCATTCTGTGCTATGAATGATAGTTGATTGTTTCACACGACAAAAATTAAGTAAAAATTTTCGCGCCATTGGAAAGGTATAGTGGATTCTAAGCATTCAAGGGTTTATATTCATGGGTGCGACTATTTGAGAGAAAGCTTTGAGCTCCAAGTGGTAATTTGTGACTTGGCTGAGGCTGGGATTTGACCTGTGTAGTCACTGAGGCTAGTGAATAGAGTGGAAGGCAGGGCTGAGAGCCCAGATCGTATCCGCATCTCAGTGCAGTTTGGTCACCTCTGCCTTTATGCATTTTGTTGGAAGGTTACCTAACAGGGATTTGGAGAATTTTGAGTTTCACAAAGAGGTTTAAATATGTTTCATTCTTTTTAAGGATCTTTTTGTGCTCCTTATGGAAAATTTAGAAGATGTAGGAAAGCAGGAAGAAAAATCATCCCTGATTTTACTACATTTGCATTGTTAATAATTTGGTGTATTTCTTTACAGTTTATTTTCTGTATCTACTTTTTTGTCATTTGTTTTTATATATTTTTAATGTCATGTGTATATAGGTTTTGGTTTTGTAAGCTTTTTGGGGTATAATTAATGAGAATAATTCTTTGGGAAAGGGGTGAGAGCTAATTTTAGCTGTAACTCACATTACAGTCTTGTCTTTATCTGGTCAAATTGCTGGCATGCCTTAGAATTTTTCAATTTTTTGGAGCATTTGTGTTTTATGTTGAGACAGGGCAAGTGGGGGGAGGCACTGACATTTGTTTAGTATTTGGTATGTTATTTGTCTTCTTTAGGAGAGCCCTGTGAGTTAAGTTGTAGCCTATTTTATACACAAGGAAACAGAGCAGAAGTTCTTTTTCCAGGTCATATATAGCTGATAGATGCAAACTTAGACATAAAGTGCCACTCACTCAGACATCTGCCATCAGGACTGGGAAGGTCTGTAAAAAAATTGTTTTAATGTTTATCCATTTTTGAGAGAGAGAGAGCGCGCGCGAGAGAGCGAGCACGTGCAAGGGAGGGGCAGAGAGAGAAGGAGACACAGAATCTGAAACAGGCTCCAGGCTCTGAGCTGTCAGCACAGAGCCCGACACAGGGCTCGAACCCACGAACCGTGAGATCGTGACCTGAGCTCAAGCTGGGAGCCAGGCGCCCCAGAAGTCTTTTAAATCATGAATAGTATGAATGCCTTGTTATGTCAGAGGATATTATAGTACGCAAAGTACATATACTGCATTCAGTGTTTTATTGAAGTTGGATTTGTTAAAACCTTTCTGTATTTGGTGTTTGAAGAAGGCTTGAATGGGGCCTCTGGGTGGCTCAGTCACCTGAGCGTCAGACCCTTGATATTGGTTCGGGTCATGGTCCCAGGGTCTTGGGATTGAGCCCCGTATCAGGCTCTGTGCCGAGCATGGAGCCTGCTTGGGATTCTCTCTCTCTGTGTCTGTCTCCCTCTGCTCCTTCCCCTGCTCACATGCATGCACGCTCTGTCTCTCTCTCAAAAAACAGGTAGGTGGGTGGGTAAATAAATAAATAAGAGCTTGGGTGTGGGGGCGCCTGGGTGTTTCATTTGGCTAAGCCTCCAACTCTTGATTTCAGCTCAAGTTGTGACCTCACGGTCATGGGATCAAGTCTTGCACTGGGCCCCGCACAGAGCGTGGAGGCTGCTTGGGGTTCTCTGTCTCCCTCTCTCTCTGCCACTTCCCCACTCACGTTCTCTCTTACTCCCTCTCAAAGTAAATATTTTTTAAAAAGGCTTGGATGTACATGTGCACACATATAAACACATGTAGAAGTTTTTAATTCTGTTTTAATGTCTTACCAACTGATCAGAAGCTCACTTATGTTTTGTTTTACACAGATGGATAGAATTAATAGGCTGTCATATGCTCAGTTTAATCTTCAGTAAAATCTTATTAAACTGATTGCTCTTTTCAGCAGTATTTCAGCAATATTGCTGTTTTTACAAAATTCAAAATATTGTGCCTTTTTCATCCAGAATGTAAAGTGTGAGATACCATACAGCAATTCAGAAAGAGGACGAGATCTTGGACCTAATCCCCTATCATTTGTAACTTCTGGAATTTGTGTAGCATTTATTTAACCTCTTTTAAAAAAGAGTTTGGTTTCTGGGTGGGTTGAACAAGGGGATCTCCAAGTTCCTTTTTGCTCCAAAATTATTTCTTTGCATTAAAATAAAAGTAAACTTTTGCTTATTTTATTAAAAAAATTTTTTTTAACGTTTATTATTTTGAGAGTGAGCAGGGGAGGAGCAGAGAGAGAGGGAGACACAGAATCTGAAGCAGGCTCCAGGCTCTGAGCTGTCAGCACAGAACCTGATGTGGGACTCGAACTCGTGAGCCGTGGGATCATGACCTGAGCCGAAGTTGGATATTTAACCAACTGAGCCATCCAGGCGCCTCTAAACTTCAGCTTATTTTGAATCAAGTTTAATTTTAGAATCTTAAAAATGTTGTGTCTATGCTGCTTAAGTGTTTTGTTAAAATAAAGAGTTCTTTATTTAGACCATTACAAACAGGAAGAAATGTCCTTTTTATTGAAAGCAATTCTTTGAGAAGATAGAAAACATTTTTTTTTCGTAGGTGATGGTCTTTTTTTCTTTCTGAATCTAAGTTGAGGGTAACAGATATTGAATAGCATAATAAGAGCTTAACAAAATGAGGCTTTGCAATTATTTCATTATTATGTTTAATATGTTTTTACGACACCATCGTTTTATTAGAGTACACCTTCTAAATGTATCAAAGAATATAATGGAAAGGGTATAGAAAAAGGAGAAAAAAGAATAAGCTTGATGGTTCTGTGAAGGATCCTAGAGGCTCACTGTAGAATGTATACAGGAACAGTTAAATTTCAGGAATTTAGGGCAAGAGAGTAAAGAGAGTGGATATATCACAGGAGGGAACAATTTTATCTTGTAAGAGAAAACCAAGACAAAGGAATTGAGGTTTATGCTTTATTCTGTTGTTGAGTTGTGTGCTGAAACAATTTGAAAAAGGCACAAGGACGTCAGTTAGTGTCTGGGAAATCAACTGGAAACAGTGGGTAACTACAGGTTAAAAACAATTTTTTAAAGATTAACAAATACATGAAGACAGTAAAGAATGCTCTGCTGTGCTGTTTTATGCCCAGAACTTTCCCTGTATTTTATCGAAAACTAAGCCTCAGGTGTGAAGTAAGAAAAATTTTAAAAAATCAGCATTCAAGTGTTGGTAGAGAAACACTTTAAAAGCTAAATATAGTTTGGCCAAGATGGAGTAAGAGGGACTGTCTGTACCCTCTCACCTGCAACAACCAAGTGTTCACGAAAACATAGGCAATGAAGAATAGCGATTTAGGACAGATGAGTCCTGCAGCTGCTCCAAGGTGCTGCGGCGGGGTTGGGGGTGCAGGCTGCTGGGCGGAGTACTAGAAAGGAGAGAGACATCTTTTACAGATGGATAGACTCAATGGGCTATCATATTCTCAGTTTCAACGTTTCTCTTAGTAAGATCTTATTAAACTCATGTTCTTTTTTGGGGGGGAAGAAAGCTGAAATGAAGGTTTTCACAAGGTTGCATTCCTTTTTGGAGGCTCTGGGGAACAATTTGCTTCCAGGCTTATTCAGGTTATGAGCTGAATTTGGTTCTTTGTGATTGTAAGACTGAAGCCCTCCATCTCATGCCAGGTGGCTGGTCTTTGCCCCAGAGGCTGCCCGCCTGTTATGTTTTCCATGTGACCCACCTCCAGCAAAGGTGGGTTGAGTTCCTCCCTGATTTACCCTTCTGCTGCTTCTCTCTGACTTCAGATCGAGAAAGTTCTCTGCTTCTAAATGGTCCATTTGGGTAGGTTGCACCCACCTGGCCAATCTGAGATGCTCTCTTTATCTCCCTATATTAAAGTCCATAACCTTAATAATATATCTTCAGTCTTTTTGGCACATATGCTGGATCAAATAGTGGCCCTCTCCTGTGCGCACCCCTCTTCTCCCATCATGTCTACTTACGATCTCAGAATGTGGTCTTCTTTGGAAATAAAGTCTGCAGATGTAATTAGTGAAGATAAGGTCACACTGGATTAGGGTGAGCCCTGATCGAATTACTAGTATCCTTATAAGAAAATAAAACAGAGGCACAGACACATGAAGAAGGCCACGTGAAGCCGAAGGTCGAGATTGGAGTGATGCATCTACATATAAGCCCAGGAATGCAGCTACCAGAAGAGATAGGGAAAGGTTCTTCCCTAGAGCCTTCAGAAGAGATATAGCCCTACTGATACCTTGATTTTGGACTCGTAACCTCCAGAACTGTGAGATAATAAATTTCTGGAAAAAAAAAATAAATTTCTGTTGGCAGAGGCTATACAGTTTGTGGTACCTTGTTAGAGCAGCCCTAGAAAACTAATAAATCATGGACTATAACATATTCACAGATTTTAGAGATTAAGATGTGGACATCTTTGGGGGGTTGCTCTGCCTACCTTGAGCCTGTAGCTGAGTACAAAGCAGAAAAATACAACCCATAATGATGAGAAAATAAGTCACACACAATTGTTAGAGATTCAGAATTGGTAGATAAGAACGGTAATGCATTTCTTATAACCCCGTCTCATATGTTCCAGAAGCTAGAGGAGAGATGGACCATATTGAGACAGGGAATATATAAAAATAATCAAATCAGACTTCTGGAAATTAAACCTATAATGTGTGACATGAAAATATATTGGATGGAATAAAACCAGACAACATTGCAAAAGAGGTTAGTGAACATGAAGACATAGCCATAGAAAATTGTTCAAAAAAGAAAGGCACAGAGGGGAAAAATGACTGAAAAACTGACCAGGGTATCAGTGATATAATTGATGTTCTTTTTAAAAAAATTTTTTTTGGCGTTTATTTATTTTTGAGAGAGAGAGAGTGAGAGCCAAGAAGGGGCAGAGAGAGAGAGGGAAACACAGAATCTGAAGCAGGCTCCAGACTCTGAGCTTTCAGCACAGAGCCTGACGTGGGGCTTGAGCCCATGAACCGTGAGATCATGACCTGAGCCGAAGTCCAGCACTTAACCGACTGAACCACCCAGGCACCCCAATATAATTGATGTCCTTAAAGAAGGGAGGATTAAGAAGAAATATTTGAAAAAGTAATGACTGAAAGATTTCAAGATTAGATGGAAACTATAAACCTTGATCTAAGAAGCTCAACTAGCCCTATGCACAAGAAAGATGAAGAAAACTATACCAAGATGCTTCAAATTGGTCAAAACCTGTGATAAAGAGAAAATCTTAAAAGCATTCAGAAAGGAAGACATAGAAAGTACAGAGGAACAATGGTAAGAATCAGCTTATCTCTTGGAAGAAATAATGCAAGCCAGATGACAGTGGAGCATGTTCACTGAAAAAAAGCCTACTAACTTAGTTCTCAATCTAGTGAAGATATTTTTCCAAAACAAAGGCCAAGTAAAGACAGTGTCAGATACACAAAAGGTAAAATTCATCAGCAGACCTATACTACAAAAAATAAGGGAAGTCCTATAGGCAGAAGCAAATCGGTAGGAGATAGACATCTCAATCTACAAAGCAGAATGAAGAGCACTTTAGAAGTGGCAGTTGTAAAATATAAAAGTTTTTCTTTATTATGTCTTAAAAAAATGTGTTATTTAGTTTTGAGAGAGAGTGTAAACGGGGGAGGGACCGAGAGAGACAGCAACAGAGAATCTGAAGTGGGCTCTGTGCTCACGGGCTGACATCAGTGAGCCTGATGTGGGGCTTGAACTCATGAACCGTGAGATCGTGACCTGAGCTACAGTTGGATGCTCAACTGACTGAGCCATTCAAGTGCCCCTTTTTATTATAGAAGTCTTTTAAAAAGATAATTGGCTGTTTAAAAAATAGTAATGTATTGTGATTTTATAATCTGCACAGGTAAAATGCATGACAACAATAGCACAAAGGAAGAAGGAAAGAAATGGAAATACACTGTTTTTAAGGTTATTCTGTACATGAAGTAGTGTATCACTTGAAAGCAGATTGTGATGAGGTAAGGTGTATGTGATAAACCTGCAAATAACCCTAAAATAGCTCAACAAAGAGATAGAATTAGTAAGCAACTGTAAGAAAGAATGGAATCATAAAAAGTTAATCCAAAGGCACGCAGGAAAAAGAAAAAGGGAAGGTAAATGGGACAAATGGAAACAAAGAGCAAACTGATAAACTTAAACCTGACCATATCAGTAAACATTAATGGTCTAAACACTCCAATTAAAGGGCAGAGACTGGGAGTGCCTGGTTGGCTCAGCTGGAAGGGCATGTGACTCTTGATTTTAGGGTTGTGAGTTTGAGTCCCACGTTGGGTGTAGAGATTACTTAAAAAAATAAATAAAAAATAAAAAATAATAAATATAATATAAGTAAGTAAGTAAGTAAGTATAAGTAAGGTTGTGAGTTTGAGTCCCACATTGGGTGTAAAGATTACTTAAAAATAAATAAATATAAAAAAAGGCAGAAATTGTCAGAATGAATAAAAAGGAAAGACTCAAGTATGTGCTGCCTACAGAAAACCCGTTTTCATATAAAGGCATGAATAGGCTTGGAGCAATAGGAGAAAAAAGGTATACCATCCTACTTGTAATAAAAAGAAAGGTGGAATAGTTACATTATTATTAGAAAAAGGTATCGATTTTGCTAGGCATAAATAAGATCATTTCATCATGATGAGGGAGTTCATTTATCAAAACATAATAAACATTTATCTACCTAATAAGTAGCTATTAAATGCATGAAGGAAAAGCTTACAGAAATGAAAGGATTAATAGTCAAAATCACAGTATTATTCAGATTTATTGCTACTCTCTTTTTAATAATTGATAGAACAAATTAGGAAAAAATTAACAAGATGGAAAATTTGAATAACACTCTTAATTTGGCCTAACTAATTTTGCATTTATAGAACTCTCTGCCCAACAGTAGTAGAATATACATTATTTTCAAGTACCCTAGGCACATTTATCAGGAGAGCCCATATTCTTTGCCTATTTAGTCTCAGTACTTTTAGAAGAATTTAAGTCATACAAAATATGTTCTCTAATGACTGTGAAACTAAATGGGAAACCAGGAACAGAAACATAGACAATCCCTCAATTATTTGTTAACTAAATAACTAGTAGGTCAAAGAAGAAATCAAAAGGGAAATTTGAAAGTACTTTGAACTAATAAGCATTTAAAACATGAAAATTTAGGGGCGCCTGGGTGGCGCAGTCGGTTAAGCGTCCGACTTCAGCCAGGTCACGATCTCGCGGTCCGTGAGTTCGAGCCCCGCGTCAGGCTCTGGGCTGATGGCTCGGAGCCTGGAGCCTGTTTCCGATTCTGTGTCTCCCTCTCTGCCCCTCCCCCGTTCATGCTCTGTCTCTCTCTGTCCCAAAAATAAATAAACGTTGAAAAAAAAAATTAAAAAAAAAACACATGAAAATTTATAGTACTAAAATGCCTGAAACAAAAGAAAAAAGGTCTCAAATCAGTGCCCACAATTTCCACCTTAAGAAACCAGGAAGAGGAAATGAATCCCAAATTAAGAAGATTGGAAGTAAAAAAAAAAAAAAAAAAAAAAATAAGAGTAGAAATCAATGAAATGGAAAACAGAGAAAATATAGAGAAAGTGAGAAGATTAATAAAATTGATAAAGCTGTAGCCAGAGTGGTCAACAACAACAAAAAAAGACACCAATTACCAATATCAAGAATGAGAGAGGTGACATCACTATGGATTCTACAGGTATTAAAAGGGTTATTAGTGCACATTGTAAACACCTTATGCCAATACAACCCCTTAGAGAAATGGAAAAATTTGAAAGGCAGAAATTACTAAAGTCTCTCAGACATTGTAGAAATGTTACAAACATTCTCACAAATAAAATTCTAGGCCAAGAAGACTTAACTGTCACTTCTACCAAATATTTGAGGAAGAAGCAATACCAGTTCTACACACTCTTTCAGGAAATTGAAACTGAGGGAGTACTTACTAATTCATTGTGCCCAGCATTACCCTGATTCCAAAACCAGACAGACATTACATGAAAAGAAAACCACAGACCAGTATCCCTCATGAACACAAATGCATAAATTCTAAACAAAATTTAGTAACTCAAATGTGACGATATATGAAAAGGATAATACATCATGACTTGAAAAATCAATGTAATTTACCATATTCCAACGCTAAAAAAGAAAAGTCACCACAGTACATGCAGAAGAGCAAAATTCAGCATCCATCTTTGATAAAATCTCAGCAAACTAGGCATGAAAGGGAATTTCTTCATCCTAGTAAAGAGCATCTGTAAAAACTCTACAGATAACATCATGCTTAGTAGTAAACTGAATGCGTTTCCCTGAGAATAGAAACAAGGCAAGGATATCCCCTCTCACCACTTCTATTCAGTATTCTGAATTCTGGTGAATTTTAGAAAATAAAGGACATTGATGTTGGAAAGGAAAAAGTGAAGCTGTATTAACAGATGAGATGGTTGTCTATATAGAAATTGTGATGGAATATATTATTAAAAAGCTATTAGAATCAATGAGTTTACAGTGTTGCAGGATACATGATAAATACACAAAACTCAGTTGCATTTCTATATATGTACTAACCATGAATAATTGGAAATTGGTTAAAAAAGACAAGTGCCATTTGTATACAGTAGCATCAGAAATATGATATATTTAGGGATGTGTGAGACCTATATACTATACACTATTAAAACTCTGCTGACAACACTTAAAGAATACCACAATAAATGGAGAGATATATCATGTTCATTGAGTAGAAGACAATGTTAAGATGTCACTTCTCCCCATATTGGTCTGTAGATTCAATGCAATCTCATTCAGAATCCTAGCAGCCCTCCCCCCTCCCCGCGCCCCCACTGTTTTGGGGGTAGAAATTGAAAACCTGATCTGAAATTCAGATGGGAATTCAAAGGACTTACGATAGCCAAAACAACTTTGAAAGATAACAAAATTGGAAGACTTACTACCCAACTCGAAGACTATTTTAAGGCCATATTAATCAAGGTGGTGTGGTATCACCATAACGATAAATAGATCGACTTGATGAAATAGAGGATCCAGGAATATATCTACATATATTGTCAATTTACTTCCAACGAAGGTGCAAAGGCGATTTGGTGGAAAAAGGGTAATCTTTTCTACAAATGGTGTTGGAGCAATTGGATAATCATAGACAAAAACTGAACTTCAGTCCATACCTGGCACCATATACAAAAAGTGATTCAAAGGGATCGTAGGTCTAAATGTAAATCTTAAAACTGTAACCCCTGTAGAAAGAAACATAGGAGGAAGTCTTTATGAGACTGGGATAGACCATAATTTCTTGTCTAAAGCATGGTCTGTAAAAGAAAAAGTTGATAAATTGGACTTAGTCAAAAGAAATTTTGTTCTTTGAAAGATACTTGTTTAATAGGGTGAAAAGACAATCTACAGATGGGGTTAAAATATCGGCAAATTATATGCCTGATAGAGGACTTGTATTCAGAGAATATAAAGAGCTTGCCAAACTCAATAGTAAGTAAACAAACAATCTAATGAAACAGTAAGCAACAGACTTGAAGAGACACTTTCACCAAAGAAGATAGAAATGGATGACAGATAAGTTCATAAAGATGTTCACGTCATTATTTATTGATTAGGGAAATGCAAATTAAGTATTTTTTTTTAAAGTTTATTTATTTTGTGAGAGAGGGAGAGGGAGAACACATGAGCTGGGGAAGGGCAGAGAGAGGATCTGTCAGTGCAGAGCCTGACTTGGGGCTTTGACTCATGAACGGTGAGATCATGATCTGAGCCCAAATAAAGAGTTGGACGCTTAACCAACTGAGCCACTCAGGTGCCCCGAGAAATGCAAATCAAAGCAGTAAGGAGACACTGCTGTGCACCTGATAGAATGGTTGAGACTGAAAAGACTGTCTATACCATATATATTTTTTAAAGATTATTTAGATTGAGAGAGAGTGAGCATGTGTGGGAGCACAAGCGGGAGAGGGAAAGAGAGAGAAGAGAGAGAGAATCCCAAGCAGGTTCCGCGATGCCAGCACAGAGCCTAACGTGGGGGGCTTGATCTCAGGCACCGTGAGATCTTGACCTGAGCTGAAATCAAGAGTCGATGCTTCACCGACCTGAGCCCCCTCGTCGCCCCTGCCCACACCATATTTTGGTGAAAACAGAGGATTTGTGTTTTGTTCATTACTGTGTTGCCAGTGCTTGGGACAGTGCCTTCTAAATGAGGTCGTTGAAAGAACATCAGTCGCCCATGTTCAAGAGCACTGAATTAGAGTTTCAGGCAATAGATTGAGTTTATACTTAGCATAATTTTATCTTTAACTCTTGATTTTATAAATACCATAGGCATTATTTTGAAAATCCATTTTATTAAAAAAAATTTTTTTAAGTTTATTTGTTTAAGCAGTCTCTACACCAAACGTGGGGCTCAAACTCACGAGCTTGAGATCAAGAGCCACATGCTGTACTGACTGAGCTAGCCAGGTGCTCCTGAAAATCACTTTTAAATTTGAGTGTTTACCTAAAAAAGATGTATAAAGGTGTAAGATATTTGGCCACATATAATCCCAAGACAGACTTAAAGTCTTCTTTTCTAAATCTGTTTTCATTATAGTTTCAGTAGCTTTTTATGGTGACTGTAGAAGAATACAGAATGTTGGGGTGCCTGGTTGCTCAGTTGGTAAGCATCTGACTCTTGATTTCAGCTCAGGTCATGATCTCAGGGTTATGAGATTGAGCCCCAAGTTGGATCCTCTCTCTCCTCTCTCTCTGCCCCTCCCCTACTCTCTCTCTCTCTCTCTCGCTCTGTCTCTCTCTCAAAAATAGATAAATAAAATAAACCTTAAAGAAAAAAAAAAAGTACAGAATGTGCCAAAACAGAAAACAGTGATAGGAGCTTGCCTACCTCTCTTACATTTTCTTCCCCACTTAGAATTGCTTACTAACACTCCCGTGTTGTGGTGGTTTTTAAAAATCCCAGGAATTAGCTCTGCCAGGGGCAGGCTCTGTCAACCTTGGCAAGGTAGCTAGCCAGCCTCTGCCTCGGTCCTGTCGGGGTACTGCCGTGATGGTACGTGAGTTTGTATAATTCCAGTAGATCACTTAAAATAGTGCTTGGCACAGAAGGCTCCGCAAAATGCTAATTATTAATTAGGGTTTTTATCAGACTTGACTTAAATGATATTATGCATGTAAAATGTCTGCTAGAGTACCTGGCATTTACTAAGTGTTCAGTGTAGACTAGTGCCTATAATATTCAGGTGCCAGTGTGTCTAAAGAGAACTGTATCTATCCTTAGATCTCTGCATTTGTCATCTTGTTAGTGAATTTGTTTAGGACACAAGGAAGAATGTTTCTAGTTTCTGTGTTAGCTTCTCCTAGTAGGTACAGGTTACAAAGTTGCACGAATTTTACATATGAATTTATTGATGCTCCTGGGTGGCTCAGTTGGTTAAGCATCGGACTTGGGCTCAGGTCATGATTGCAGTTCGTTGAGTTGGAGCCCCACGTCGGGCTCTGTGCTGACAGCTCAGAGCCTGGAGCCTGCTTCGGATGCTGTGTCTCCTTCTCTGTCTGCCCCTCCCCCTCTTGTGTTCTGTGTCTCTCTCAAAAAAATAAACATTAGAAAGTGTTTTTAGGGGCGCCTGGGTGGCGCAGTCGGTTAAGCGTCCGACTTCAGCCAGGTCACGATCTCGCGGGTCCGTGATTCGAGCCCCGCGTCAGGCTCTGGGCTGATGCTCAGAGCCTGGAGCCTGTTTCTGATTCTGTGTCTCCCTCTCTCTCTGCCCCTCCCCTGTTCATGCTCTGTCTCTCTCTGTCCCAAAAATAAATAAACGTTGAAAAAAAAATTTTTTAAAGTGTTTTTAAATATGAAATTATTTTCTCATCTCTAAGCGTAGGTGATTGTTAGGCTACTCTCCAAGTTGATGTTTATTTTTATTAAAAAGTATGCATCTTTGACTAATAGCATAATTAGCATAATAATTTTTTTTTTAAAGGCCTGTCTCTAATCTT
Source organism: Lynx canadensis (assembly GCF_007474595.2). Taxonomy (NCBI): domain Eukaryota; kingdom Metazoa; phylum Chordata; class Mammalia; order Carnivora; family Felidae; genus Lynx; species Lynx canadensis. Next base: position 167,212,191 of record NC_044304.2, on the reverse strand, counting down.
TCTTCTTTTTGTTCCCTCTTTATAGGTCTGTGGAATCTTGCTTCCCTCTTTTCCAACCTCTGTTTATTTGTGCTGATGCCCTTTGCCTTTTTCTTCCTGGAATCAGAGGGTTTTGCTGGCCTGAAAAAGGTAAAGTGAATCATGTTTTGGAATTAAATCTGTCAAATTAAGAAGCATGTGTCATTCATGTTAAACTTGTGAAAGTGGGCTTGGACAACCATTTGACTGAAATATAAAAAGTTTAATTAGTAATAATAGCAATGTGTTATTAATATTAATAATGCTAACAATAGAATTAATAATATTGCATATTGAATGATCTTGTGTGTCCACAGGGAGGAAGTTGTCTTTTGACTTTTGGATGTTTTTATAGTATGTGCAAACGTGGTAGAATACTTGTTTGTAGGGAATAAAGCTGACAACATAGCTGTTCTTAGGCTCTCATTTAGTTTAAAAATGACATAAGGGACGCCTGGGGGGCTCAGTCCGTTGGGCGTCCGACTTCAGCTCAGGTCATGATCTCGCGGTCTATGAGTTCGAGCCCCGCGTCGGGCTCTGTGCCGACAGCTCAGAGCCTGAGCCTGCTTTGGATTCTGTGTCTCCCTCTCTCTCTCTGTCCCTCCCCCTGTTCATGCTCTCTCTCTCTCTGTGTCAAAAATAAATAAACATTAAAAAAAATAAAAAGGAATGACATGAAATCTTAAGATCTTAAAACATATCTTGATGTAAAAGTTATTTCACTTCCAGTTTTTTTCAGAGAGTAGCATGCTATAGAATCCAACATGCTCCTTTAGATAGTCAAATTCTCAAGACTGTGAGTTACTGATCTTAGTGAATGTGAGAGATTAGGAAAGAGCAAAACAAGAGACTTTGCATCTTTTTTTTTTTTAATTTATTCATTTATTTTGAGAGAGAGAGGGAGCAAGCAGGGGAGGGGCAGAAAGAGAGGGGAGAGAGAGAATCCCAAGCGGGCTCCGCACTGTCAGCACAGAACCTGACACAGGGCTTCAACTCAAAAACCGTGAGATCATGACCTGAGCTGAAATCAAGAGTCAGACGCTTGACCAGTTGAGCTCCCCAGGCGCCCCAAGAGACTGCATCTTAAATAATCAGTCGAGACCGTATCGGTGGTAATAACTTCAGCTGTCTTTGAAAATAACACTTTAAAATGGAAAGAATGATATTTCTGTTTATAGCTTGTGGAGTTCTTTGCTATAGACATTTGGAATACAATACAAAGATTTAAATAGTTAATACTTTTTGGTAAAAGTGAGTTCTTGCATTACAGTTTATTTATAGACACGTTACGCCTTTTTAAGTGGTTAGTTCTGTTTGTATTGTGATAGATGAAGTGGAAGTATGCCTATGCATCTTGTTGTTGAACAATACTATAACGCCAGTTAAATGAATTTGGCAAGGAAAGCCGTAAACTGAATTTTTATTACTTTTTATTTCATATAACTTTTTGTAGTTTCTTAGGAATGAAACTGTTTAGTCTAACATTTTGATGAGTCTTCTGATTTTATTTTATTTTTTTAATGTTTATTTATTTTTGAGACAGAGAGAGACAGAGCATGAACGGGGGAGGGGCAGAGAGAGAGGGAGACACAGAATCGGAAACAGGCTCCAGGCTCTGAGCTGTCAGCACAGAGCCCGACTCGGGGCTTGAACTCACGAACCGCGAGATTACGACCTGAGCCGAAGTTGAACGCTTAACCGACTGAGCCACCCAGGCGCCCCGAGTCTTCTGATTTTAAACCTTAAGTGCCACACTTTTTAGGTTTGTGTGTTGAAGGGTACCAGGAAAGAGTCACTGAGAGGCGATAAAGTGTCATTTTCATGGATGCACCTTTCTGCTTTCCGGATGTTATTCCATACTTTAATAGTTCGAAGCTGCAAAGTCACAGTTGATTTCGTGTTTAGTAAAGGTACCGCGATCAGAACGGAATGTAAACTATTACGTTGAAGAGGGCTGGTAGGAATGAACATCGAGAAGAAGTGATGTCATTGAGACACTTGAGAAAGCAATTTCTGTATAATTTTAGAGCCAAAGCTTTTGATGGCTTTTCCTTCATTCAGCAGAGTTTTACTCAGCACCTACTGAGCAGTAGTCACTGTGCTACTACTGTAGGGCCTTGCTGGGGACAGGACCGAAAAGACAGGGCTTCTGCCTCCAAGGGATAGACAGAGGGAGGAAGAAACGGTGCAAACAAACAGATGCAGCCCCATGAACTTTTAGACCGCCAGCCGCAAGGGGAGGCGCCGAAAGGAGCGGGGTCTCCATTCGCCTCGGGAGCTGGGGAAGGCTTTTGGCGGAGGAGTCAGCCCGCACTTGAGCTGAGTCTTGTCGGACGAGCAGGCTGCTGCTGGAATGCGGCGCCCCTGGCTTGAGCGGAGGCACGCACTGTGACTGAATTGAGGGAATGCGGACACCTAGCTCAAGAATGGAGAGTTGGGGAGGGATCAGGGTGCGCGGAAGCTTGTCGGGGTCCAGTTCCGAGGGGCTCGGTTCTTCTCGCTGCCAGTTGGTTTGCATTTTGTGCTACAGATGACAGGGAGTTGGCAAAGGATTTTGAAAAAGATGTTCGCGTCTACTGTTTTATTTAAGTATGGAGACAAATACACACGTCAGAGTTGAAACATGTCACTGAGGGAAGGAGTACACGCACCACACGATGGGAAGCGCTGTGTTTTGTAGAGATGTCACCATACTGAATCAGTCACGCACCTCGTTCTGGTAACAGAGTGTTTCGGCGCGTGCCATTAACCTCGCTCTGTTGATGTTGCTGTAAATATGCAGATTGTTCTTTCTTCCCATCTCTGTCTCCTGTGTAATCTTGCCACGTACAAAAACAACTGGTAAAGCTCAGTGTTGAATGTATTTTCATATTTGGCATTATTGATGTCTTTACCTAATTTATACTTTCTATAAAACTCTAGTTCTCCATTACATAGGTTATTTTAAAAAACAGTGGGTAGTGTGGACAGACCCCTTGTCTCCAAATTATCTTCCTCCCTTGCTGTGAACTAACCAACTCAAAGAGGGACGTGGCTAAAGTTATCGGAGCAGAATTACCAACTATCTCTAGAATTAGAAAAAAACGGAACCAAACCCCAGTGACATGTCACTGTTCTCTTGTTCCCTCTCACAAACTAAGGTCAGAGGGGAGAAGCAGCTTGAGGAAGGATTAAGAAGGTAACTGAAGATACTTCACACCTACAATTGCACAGCATTCTTTCCTCCCAAGTTTTTTACTTCTGGTCTCCTATACACACTCAAAAGAATATTTTTTTCTAAGTGCATCTTTGACTACGTTAGTCTTCTCAGAATCCCTCATGATCACCAGCTCCGTTTTGTGATCTCAGCGGGGACTGATGTGCTGGATGTCTGTAGGGGACAGTCGACATGACCAGCAAACTCAGCAGAGGCTTGAAAGGAGGGCAAGGAGGCAGAGCTCGGATGGTTGGGTGCCATTTATCTGACTTGGGTAGTTGGATCATGAATGGGAGTTGTAGGAACCAAATTAAGAAGTTGGTCTTTAAAGCTGTTTGAGAAGGGAGGGAGATGGGGTGTAGCCTGGGGGGAGGAAGAGACAGAATAATTCTGCTCTTTGTGCACCGAAGAGAAGGGGCCTGTGGAAGAGAGATTGCAGGTGAGAGGGCTAAAGTGAGCAGATTTAGATTTGCCCTAGGGCTCATTGTCTCAGCTGGTTTTCTCCTCTAGGCCTCAGGGTTTCTCTCTGTAAAATGGGTATAGTAATGCTGGTTCCCTGACTGTATTATTTAAGGGATTAAATGAGGGGAGACTATTCATGTAAAACACATAACCCACGATATGTTAGCCATTATTGCCATTATTCTAGAGCTTAATGCATTTCACTAATAAATGTTCTATGGAATATGGTACAGTCAGCTCTTAATTATTTACGTATGATCTTGGGCGGTTTTAAGGTTACAGATTATTTTTCCCATTTTGAAATGGCCTGGACTAAAGCAAAATCAGACCTGCTTAAAGATAAGGTGCATTCTAGACTCTATTAGAATTGTTTAGAAACTTTAAAATTAAGGTAATTGTGTTGTTTTAAAGATTCGTATTTTTCAGTTTACAGTCAATTACATGTGGGGCACCTGGGCGGCTCAGTCAGTTGGGCAACTAGCTGTTGATTTCGGCCTCAGGTTGTGATGTCACGGTTCATGAGACCGAGCCCCATCTCAGACTCCGAGCTGACAGTGCAGAGCGTGCTTTGTATTTTCTCTCTCCCTCTCTGCCACTCCCCTGTCAAAATAAATAAACAAACTTAAAAAAATCAATTGCGTGAAAACTGCAAGGGTTATTAGCATTGCACAGTTCAGCCTTCAATGTGTGCAGTATGTGTTTAAACCCTTCGTTATTAAGCCTTTCTGTAACATGAGATCACAGGAGTTTCCTAGTGCACGTTCTACATAACGTCTGTGGAGACCTGTCATTCTTTACACGGTGTTGTTGCCTGTGTCCCAGACTGTAACTGCTGCCTCACTGAAGCGAACGCATCACAGACGGTCACTGGCATGTTTGACACAGCTGGCTAGCAAGTGTACTCCTTTGTGTGTGTGCGTATCCTCTACAGCTCTGTGCTCGTTGGTTATCCTGGACGCAGCTCGTTCCGAAGGGATATCGAAGAGGGCTCGGAAAACGCTTCTAATTGGTAGATTCAGCAGAGTGATTCGAGTCATGACAAACTTGAAATATGGTTAAGTTAAATTTCTTTTTTATTCCTTTGGCCACCCTCCTGGTGCTGTTTTACTATGTCTAAGTCTGGTGGAGTCCCCGAATGGCATATGGCTCCACCGTACTCCCATTGATTCCCCTGGGCAATCGATTTTAAAACCGCCCCTTGCATATTGTGCCGAGACGCGGAAATTGGCCACTAGCCACGGGCGGATGCAGAGCTTGAATTGAAAATCAAATTAAGCAGAATTCTCTACTTAGTTTTTAATTAAACCACTATGTTAATTCAAACAGGACATTTTAGGCCTGGGGGGTTGACCATGTCCTTTTAAGGGCCTTAAATAAGCCTTTCTTCTCCCTCCTTACTGTGGTGCATGTTTCTATTTTATTAGGACCATCTCCTCGCTATTCCCATTCTTTACATTCTCGACGGTAGGAGAACGTAATGGCTTTAATACAGCAATTTTTTAATTTAAGTAAGACGGTAACTTTTATCTTGGAACTCGAACTTACTGTTAGCACTTAAATGTTCATCGGATCTGTATTATTCGCAGTCACCTGTGTGTACCGTGCTGCACATTTTCTATGTTCGTGCGTGTTGACTTCCTGTGCTTGCGTCTGACTGTTGGTTTCAGCCCTGACAAGAAGGGTGCGTCTGCTGGGCGCTGTGTTTTGTGGACATGTCTCTCCGCGGTTTGTGTCTTGGTCCCGCGGTCGTGTGGCAGAGTCCAGGGTGTGGGGGCCCCGGCGCTACTCTTCCTCTCACACCTCAGATCCGCCGTGTGGTTTTTCTCTTCCCGCCCTGCCTCGGAGAGACCCCTAGATTATCCGGGATGATGTCAGAAGATGTTTGCCGACTGCAAGGTGAACTCTGGAGGTCTGACCTCCCTCCGGCCGGCGTTTAAATAGGAGTTTGGAATATATTTGTTTCATGTTGTGCTTTAACATCTTACTTTTGGTTATGAGGAGAAAACTCAACAGGTTAACGACAGCGAAAAAATATAATCGGGGGCAGATGAAATCACACGCCAAAGATGTTTCTGGGAGTAACTTTACCTTGTGCCTCACCTTAATGCCTATCTTTGATTTGAAGTCTTGGCATAAAATTTAACATAAGCGACAGCAACATCCTGACCAATTACCCAAGCTATCCAGACATCCCGAAATGTCCAGAGCATAGCACACGGTCTGTAGGATTAAGAGGTTGACTCCTATAACTTCAAACGGAGTGCTTGATAATCAAAGCAAAAAGTACAAAATTTGAGGTAACTTCCTTTCTTAGCTAATTAGACTGACCAGGTGGCAGCAAAGAGCCGGGTGCCGGTGCTGGGAAGGCCTATAAAGCTGAGCGCTGTGACAGCACAGTGCAGGAGGGGCCGAGGTCGTTCCATGTGTTTCTATCCTGTGTCACAGTGTGAAATTGTCCTGGTTTATGTCCCTTTTGGCAAACTTACATAAAAGTGACCTTGTACTGTATTTTATGACCAGATGACTTTTTCCCCCCAGTGGCTAATTTGTCTCAGGCCTCCGTCTTAAAGAGACACAGAAATGAGTAGGAAGTCCAGCGTGGTCTCAGAGAGCTTTCATTGCGTTCTTTCATTATTTTTGCTCGTTTTTGCCACTGATCATCCATAAATTGTTGGACATGAGTGAATAAGGAAGTGCTGCTTAGTGTTAGCGGCACATGCGCGTCTTTGGCCTGGTTTTTGTGGGTGAGAGGAAATCACATACAAAAAGGAAGACTCCTGCTGGGAAACCTTGCAAGGAAATTTACCTTGGGTGCGTTTTGATCTTGGTGTTTATTACAGAAAATGGACTCATATCTCACTAACTATTGTTATGTGTTAATTTGATTTTCCCAACACCTTCAAGAAAAAAAATCATTCAGTAATTTATTAATAGAATTCCTCTGCCCTCCCCCAGTTGGGGAGCACTAATTTTTCCCCATAGAAACAACATGGGGAGGAATGATTATTTTTAAAACATTCGATTCGGGTAGCGTTGTTATCCTTGGGATTCGTTTTGGAATTGTTAAACTACTGTAAAAGGCGTGGGTTACGGGATGTCAGAGAAAGATGCATGAAAGTGTTATTTTGAGGAAAAGAATATGCTTACTTCCTTTAAAAATTGAGTTTGTAAAGAGTTTGAATTAACAATCATTTAGTTCATGAAACGGTCTTGATTTTGTCACCGTTCTCAGTACAATTGCGTATTGGAGGGACCTACATGATAATTTCAGTAGCAGTGTCTGGTATTGTTAAATAGCAGCTGTATTTTTAAGAGGTACACTCAGTTCCCATATACTTTGTGATGGCGTGATAACGTGGACCGTTATACAGCAGTCTTTCCCTCCGTTTATCAAAACAGGAGAGATTTCCACTTCAAGGCTAGATTCTCTCTCTCTCTCTGCATAAGAGTATGGTGGACAGATTGTGAGCTTTGGCATTTAGAAGACCTGCCTTAAATCCGGTCTCGTCTCCTTCCCGACCTGGGACTTTGGGCATGTTTCTTGGTGTCTGCGTCTGTAAAAGGGGCCGGCAGTACCTACCTCGCTGTGGGGTTGCCGAGGGGCTTGTTGACCTCACCTGGGACATTTGGGAAGTACTTGAGATACAGGAGGCGCAGCCGTGACCACCAGGGGCTGAAATGTACCAGCTACGTGAAAGTTGATTTGAAACTTCAGGAAGATTTGTGGAGGATTATTTTTTATGGATGATAGCAAAGCTACATCTAAGAAATTGTGGTGGTGCTGACATAGCTTTATTTATTTACTTTTTGAGATAGAAATTGCTTTATCTTATAACAGTATAAGTTGTAAAAAAAAAATAGGCAAAATGTTTAGTAGGTAACTAAACCTCAAACCTTATATGATGATTAAATTATTAACTAGTGCCTCACTGTGTCTTACATGATGATTAAATCATTAGCTAATTCCTTCTTTATTAAGTGAGGGAAAAGTTTTGGTATGGAGAAAACAAAAAATAATCAGGTTCAAATTTTAAAGTAATTATACTTTGGATTTTTTTGTCTTAGAGAAAGAGAGAGCATGTGCAAGTGGGGGAGGGGAGAGGGAGCGAGAGAGAATCTTAAGCAGACTCCACACTCAGCGCAGAGCCTGATGCGGGGCTTGATCCCACAACGCTGGGATGATCATGACGTGAGCCGAAATCAAGAGTCGGATGCTCAACCGACCGAGCCACCCAGGCGCCCCAAAGTAATCATACTTTTAAGTAAACTGGCCTTATTACTTCCAGTATTCACGAAACAATGTTACGGAAATAATCATTGTCAATTAGAGTCTCTTTTCCGAAACTGTTTTTGGGGGGACTTGAAAACTGTCTTCCCTTGTTTACAATAAACTTTATTTGAAAGTAAAATGAATGTCTGATTTTGTGTTGACTAGAGAGCTGCTATGTGGTTACAGCACGTAGGGCACACACCCACAGGTCCGTAGGACAACTGGAGTTTGGACTATTAAAATCTCTGTGGCACTTATACTTATTTGTCTATGAAGTCATTTATTCAGCATGACACAGTGTTACTCTTCTGATCTCTGTGAAATGTTTGCCAGTACATAGCTGAAACTTGGTATATTACGTTATCAATCCGTTTATTTGGCCCGTTCGTACCAGAAATAAAAGTTGTGTATTCAGATAAATCAGAGGCAGTAGAATTGTTTGATAGCTTTGGCATTAGGGAATATTTTAGGTTGTGATATATCTACTTTTCTTTAAAGCTGAAGTCGTTAACAGTTATGTTACTTAAGAATTTATTGGTTTGTACACTTTCTGGCAAGCCAATAAGTTCTCATCTAGAAAGGCAAGTTCTTACTGTTCTAGAATGATTGAATTTTAAAGCGCTGAATTGTTAGAAGTATGTATATATAAATATATGTCCTTTTAGTGATAAAAGTAAGATTAGCGGGCAAACACTGAAAAAATAAGGTTATATCAACACAAGAAAAAGTTAGAATTAAGTGTACTGAAACCATCAGTTTTATAGAAAACATTTCCTGTTATCTTTTTTAGAACACAAAGAAGACATCTGAGGTTGTTTAGAATGCTAGATTTAAGTATTTGTACACTTTTATATTTTAGTTGAGATTACTTGATACTTAATGTTTCTCCTTCCACATTGACTAATGAGTATAAGTAGTTGATTTTTAAAACAGACTTGTGAAGGGCTTAAAAAAGTTTTTAAACTTTTCTGAGTTATCTGAAAAATTTGTGTTGTTTTAATGATCTTAGTTCCCTCTAAAATGCCCAGAATTAAATTATACTTCTGATTTATTTTTTTAGAAGAGATGCAATAAAGTAACTAACTTAATGTGTAGTAAGACTTAGTGTATTCCAGTGTTCTGAGTAACTTCTGAGTAAGCATTCTGAATGCCATTCTTCTCCTTTTGCCATTACCTTAGTTCAGGCTTCATCATTTCTTACTTGGATTTTTACTGTCCTATTTTTTCTGTCTCTACTTTTATTCCTATACAAAGTAACATCCATACACTGCCTTTCAGCTATTGTTTTCTTAATAGTATTGTGCAGCTTATCTCCTTTCTTTTTTTTAAATTAAAAGAGAAATTTGTTTAGTGTTTATTCTTGAGAGAGAGAGAGAGAGAGAGAGAGAGATGGAGCATGAGCGGGGGAGGGGCAGAGTGAGAGAGGGAGACAGAATCTGAAGCAGGCTCCAGGCTCTGAGCGTCAGTGCAGAGCCTGATGAGGGGCTCGAACCCACAAGCCATGAGCTCATGACCTGAGCCGAAGTCCGACGCTTAATGGACTGAGCCCCCCAGGCGCCCCCTCCCAGGTGCTTTCATGGCCTCCTGTCTTCATGTGGTATTCTGCCAGGAAGCCCTCTTCTCACTTGTAGGTGGCATCTGTGGCCTCTCCCGGTGGTCCTTGAGTCTTTTCGGTGGGCCTCCTTTGGGGGGGACTTGCTTCCTTCCCCTGTGGTAGGGATTATAATTATACTGTGATCATCTATAGATGTGTCTTTTCTCTTATCTACCACGGCATTCCCAAATAAATATACTTTACCTACTGCAGACAGAGCTTTTGTACAGGGAAAATGAAGCATGAAAGCTGAGTAGGTCTTAGGTCCCATTGGTTTGTCAGAGGAAGGATCTAACAATACATCAGTGTGCCCCTTCCTGGAGGGGGGGCGAGTCCGGGTTCCTGCATGGGTATCTTCCAGGGTGTGTGTGTTTCTTTTTTTAGGACCATTTTAGAGCCTCAGCACAAAAGAAGACATGAGGGTTTGCTTTATTTTGGTACAGCTTAGGCTTTTAGTCCAGAACCTCCAGGTTAAATTAAACCTCCAGGCTCTTCACAAATGCAGTGAGTCTTTACAGAATCCTTACCATCCTCTGCTTGGTGTCCTGGTCCTTCAGCTGGCCGTTAGGAATGAGCCCCACGGCCGCCGCCGTGTGTGCCCGCCAGGGGAGGTGGTGTGCCAGGCCTCTTGCTGTGGCGGAGCTCAGCCTGACTGCGGCCCGAGGCGGGATGCTGCCCACCCGCCAAGGTGTGAGCCGCTTCCTTCCCTGGCCACGCCCTTCGAGGGCCACGTGTTCGGCCCCAGAGCTTTCTCCTGCCCGCGGTGCTCCTCTCCCAGTGCTCCTCTCCCGGCTTCCGTCCTCTTCCCCAGCCTGTCAGGGCAGGGCTGGCACACCTCCGGGTTCGGGTGCCTCAAAGGCAGGAAGACGGCTGCTAGTGTGTGGTTGTAATGGGAGTTGATGACAAGTTAAAGGAAACTCTTGAGAATAGTGTTGATATTGTTAACCTAATATATGGCTAAGCAAACCCTTACGTAGCATAGGCACTAGCCTTTTTTCCCTGCAGCCAGGAATTATCAAAGGTTCCTGTCTGTTCAGTATTTTGTTTCTAAACTGCTTTCATATATTTTGTTTCATTTGATCTGTTAAAAATCTGAGAAGTAACCAAGGCAAATTTTATTGTGCATATTTTATAGATAAGGTCTTGAAGCCCAAGTTTTCTTGGGAAACTTCCAGGACGTAGTGGCAGAGCTGGAACCAGACTCCAAAGAGTGTTTTTTCCCTGTGTGAGCATTGACTGATCAAATAGTTCTCCAACCTTCTGGAGATTAGAGAAGGGTTCCTGCAGTGCAGTTCTATAAAGATGCCTCATACTGTTTCTATGAAAAAAAAATCCATACATGTATATTTTTTCCTTTAGGAGAGAACATCTTGAGAGCGTGTGAATGTGTGTTTGGTGAGTTTGCCAGGTTTCAGTAGAGATCAGGGGAGCATGCTTGTGGTTCTAGGACTTGATTGACTACTCCGGGGAACCCCACAAGCCACAGGAGTGGCTTTGAGCATCGTGTGTTTTCTGCCGTGTGGATTCTTCGTCCTATGTTACTTGGTGCCATAATGAATGATTATTTAAATACCACGGACATGGGGGCACTGAGGTCTAAAAGCGTGTGGGGAAGAGCATACAGCCACCAGTGACACAGATAATGACTCTTCAGACCCGCCGCCCAGTGAGTCCTCGCCGGGCCTAGTGAAGGTGTTTGGCTCGTTAACAGTTCTATACTGCACGTCCAGATGGCCCTGGAACTTCAAAAGTAATACTAGCCAGAGAAAGTGGAGTAACAGCTATATCTAATTTGGCTGTTTATGTATCAAAAATAGACAACTGGGGCCTGGAATGTTATTTACTGAGAAACATTTGCAAATAACTGCCTGAAATCTTCTCTTACTTGAATATGTAGAAATAAAATAGGAAGGTTATAAAAAATAAATCAGCCTTTTAAAAGTTCGAGATGTTAGAGTTTAAAAAACACCATAAGTTGTGATGCATAACAGAAATTTTAGTCTATATATGTTATACATAAGGCTTTGTTTGGGTCTGATACTATGATGATGTCTGACGTCAACTCATGAATTTTCTTACACAGTTAAAGGCAATTAAATAGCTTATATCATTGTTAAATAAAACCAAATCCCTATGTTACCAAATGCATAGATGAGTTCCAGGAAAGTGAGAAAACCTCCGGAGACCGACACTGAACAGGCAGCACAAAACTCAAAGAGTTAGTGAGTGAGTGACCCCTGGCTGCTTACAAGGGGACATAGGCTAATAGGCGCATGGAGGCCAGGAGTTGGAACCGAGGCCCTGCTGAAATCCTTCAGCAAAAGGGCCTTCTTGTTTAAAACGCACATACTCATACATACACATGCATGCATGTACTCACACACATGTGCACAGCCGTGCACACGCACGTGTGCACGCACACCCCTTGCTCACTGATAGGAGAAGACTCCCAGTCTTAATTCTGGGCAGAAGTTTCCCCTCAGAGTTCATCCATAGGCATTTACTTCCTAGGAGTTGGGGTTCAGTATTTAATACCTTTTGGGAAATCCCCCAGGCCAAGAAATTAGCATAGAAGATGTCTCAAAGCATTATGTATCATTTTGTCTTTTTAACCTAATGTATAGTAGGTACTTGTAAGTAAATTTTATTTAAAATTGGTGGAGTGCCTGGGTGGCTCATTTGGTTAAGCGTCCAACTCTTGGTTTCGGCTCAGGTCATGATCTCAGGGTCGTCAGCTCTGCGCTGACAGCCTGGAGCCTCTTGGGAATCTCTCCTCCCTCTGGCTCTGCCCCTCCCTTGCAAGTGTGTGCATGTGTTCTCGAAAGAAAGAAAGAAAGAAAGAAAGAAAGAAAGAAAGAAAGAAAGAAAGAAATTTTTTTTTTTAGTTAAAAATGGTTTAAATATAACCAACAATTATAGTTGGTTTTAGAAAGTTGATTTAATATAAGGTTCATAATGCATGTACATTTTTTACTTGGTCCTGTTTAACTATGACTTGTGCTGCTTAATTGCATTTAAATTAATTATATGAGAAAACTCAGGACTTGACAATAAATACCATATAAACAGACCTAAACAAAACCTGATTTCATTTTATCCTAGCTTTTTTACATTTTAAACTTATACTCTCTCTTAGTAATTTGATACTGGCTTAGTTCTTTAAGTGTTATCATCCCTAAAAGCCAAGAATGAATAATACAATCTTTTTTTTTAGTTTTAGGTACCTTTTCTGTGAGTTTTAATCTGTGTAATTTAATCTGTGTAATTAATTTTGTGAGATGCTTGAAAAGAATGAATCTAAATTAGTTTTTCTCTATGTTATTATTCAGTTATTCAAAGCAGTTATACAAGAATATTACCCTTATCTATTACTTTTAAATACTTTATTAGATTCTTATCTTTACTATAGTTCTATAAGGTTTGGACTTTTTGACTATAAGCTTGTAGCTCTTGGGATCACTCCTCTTATTTCCCCTTTATTTTCGGTCTATAGTTTCTCTGGGACATTTCTCCATAGATTTGATCCCATCTACTTTCTATCATTTATGGATTTCTTAACATTGTTAGTCTGCGGATGCTCTTGTCTTCTAGCATAACTCATTTGGTTAATTCCTGTTGGCCACTTACTGTATGTCTGGTTCTGTTGCAGCTGCTAGGGACAGTGTGGATTGAATGATTGATTGATTGATTGATTGTTTATTATATATTTTTCCTGTCTTCTGTGATTAAAAAAAGTGTGTGTTTAATCCATCATTTTGAACTCATGTCTCTGATTCCTTTTCTGTCTCTACTTGTTAGCTTTACTGGCCTTTTATCTGGAATACAGTATTAATTCCCTAATTGTTAATTTCGGGACATTCTTTGGCCTTTTTCCAGACTGGGAGGTTTTGTGGTCCCTGCTTGAATTGGCTCTGATTTTGTCGACAGATATGGGGGTTCAGTCTTTCGGCCTGTCCTCTTTAGCTTCGAAAGCTGTTTTGGCCTCTCCTGGCTTTACTGTTCAAAGAAGATCTTTTCCAATCTGATGTTCAGAAATCCTCGAGATTCCAAGATGAATTCTACAAATGTACAAATCCTTCTTGAATGCGTCTGTATCGCAGGATCCTTAATGTTTAGTTTTTCTATGTCACATCAGGCTTGTGTAAAGCGTACTTTTGAGGCTGATGATTTTGATTGATTCTCTTGTGTATCTTGACTTCTATTGTTTTTCATTAATATTTTAATTTTAATTTAACCAATTTCATTGGAAGCCAGTTAACCTCACATTATATTTTATATCATTCGAAATCACCTGTCAGTATCTGTACTTGGATTATTCTGTAAATATAATTGCTGTGTACATACATTTTATGCCCTTTTTCCTTTAATAATGTATGTTGTGTACATAAATTTTCTGGTGCTGGGAAAAGTTGTCCAAAACTTGGAAACGGGCAGAGGTCCTGGGTGTTCTGTCAGTGGAGTCCTGGGCATTGTGTAGTGTCCCTTGGAGGTTATCTCATGTTGTAGGGCTGCGTACCTTTGGCTGATTTCCTACCGACTTGGCTATTTCACTTCTTTTAGGGTTAGAGTTAACTGTAGGGAAGTAAGAGCAATGGAAATGATTTTGTCTGATATAATTGATTTCTTCTCCAAACAAAAGACAGCCCAAGCATTTTATTGTGTTGTCCCATAGGATATTACATCTAATTTAGCTAATTGATTTTAGCGTTTCCAATTGTCTAAGTATAACTGTGTTTTTCAAATTCTTCTTTGACCTGGCCTTAACAAAAATTAAAACCATGTGGCTCTACTGGTAAAGGGTGTGGGGAACAGAGAGCAAAGAGTCGGCAAGCTGCAGTCGGCAAGCAGCAGTAACACCCACTGTGGGCTGGCATGGAAGATGGGGCTCTGGTGCTGGAGTCCAGGAGGTACTTACAAGTGTCCACCGGGATACAGGTTGCTGGGCACTCCATTCAGAACTGGATCTTGCCTGCCCACATCTACTTTCTGGACCCACTTACTAGTTCTGTTGTCACCACGGGCGGGAGGTGATAAAGAGAACAGGCAGGACAAGAACTCTTAAATATAAAGATGAATAAGGGACTCAGAAAATGACCTGACCTTTGGGAAAAACCAACACTGTGAGAGGTACCAAACTCAGTGCATTCTCAGAGTTAATAGACAAAGAGAAGATTTAAGGGAGATTTAAAAATATTTGACCTTGTGCTTTAGACATTTTTTTTTTCCCACAGAGGGAAATAAGGATATCTGATTCTCGATATTGCCAGAAATGGATGTTCTACAGAGTCATTCTGGTTTAAAAAAGTCAAGTCCAGACAGCTTGTGGCATATTTTTACTAGATAACTTCAGTTTCATACAAATTTGTTCAGAGATTTGAAGATGGAGCATTCAGAGTTTTATTTTATGGAACTAGTATAATCTTGATACTGAAAGTAGACAAGGATAGTATGAGAAAGGAACATTATGGCCATTTTTATTTGTGAATACTTATGAATCAGAAAATGTTAAGCTGAATCCAGCCATGTAAGCAAAAGATCATCATTGAAGAAAATTTTATTTCAGGTATGCAAGATTGGTTTCACCTTAGGCAATCATGCCTATAATTCATATTAGGAAAGTCAAGTGAGGAAAAAAAAAGTCAAGTGAGCATCTCAAAAAGGACACAAAACACATTGAGTAAAATCGGTAACCACTCGTGATTAAAAAGCAGACTAAGGACTCGAGGGGACGTTCTTAACCTGATTATGGATATCTACTCTAAGTCTGCAACTGACATTGTACTTAACGGTAAAATGTTGGAAGTATTTACTTTAAAATTGGGATGTCATCTTAAGTACTTTTATCTTAATAATAGCAGTGTAATAGAGTTACTAGTAGTACAGTTAGACAAGAAAAGGAAAAATTGAAAGGAATAAACAAAATAGTCATTATAAACAAATGATATTGTCTATGGAAAAACCCCGTAGATGGGGCGCCTGGGTGGCGCAGTCGGTTAAGCGTCCGACTTCAGCCAGGTCACGATCTCGCGGTCCGGGAGTTCGAGCCCCGCGTCGGGCTCTGGGCTGATGGCTCAGAGCCTGGAGCCTGTTTCCGATTCTGTGTCTCCCTCTCTCTCTGCCCCTCCCCCGTTCATGCTCTGTCTCTCTCTGTCCCAAAAATAAATAAACGTTGAAAAAAAAATTAAAAAAAAAAAAAAAAAAGAAAAACCCCGTAGAATCTAAAGATAAGTTGTTAATTCAAATAAGGAAATTTAGCAAGGAACCTGGATGTAGGATTAATATAGAAACACTTAATATAGAATAAAATAGAAAAATATAGAAAAATCAGTAATAGCAACAAACAATGTCTAACTTAAAATATTTTTATAATAGGACAGCCCAAGGTATGTTGAAATAAATCGGACAAATGATATGTGAAATCTTTATGGAAATAATATATGGAAATAAAAAATCTTATTGAAAGATGTTAAGGAAGACTTAAATAAATGGATAGGTATTCTGTGTTTATGACTTTCTTTATATGGTAAAAATAACAGTTCTCAAATTTGTTTTTAGAGTCAGTTCAACTCGAATAAAAATCCCACCAGGTTATCTTATAGAATGTGATAAGCAGATAGTAAAATTCTTACGGAACAACAGAGAACCAAGAACGGCCAGAGCAATTTTGAAGAACGTGGTGATGGAACCTGATTCTATCAAATAAAAGAGGAGCAGAGAGGACTGGAGACATGTCTGGGAAGAAGACACATGAGGCCCATAAGCACGTGAAAAGCCCTCAGCATCACTAGTCTTTGGGGAGATGCAAATCAAAACCACAGTGGGGTACTTCTTCACACCCATTAGGACAGCTGCTAACAACAACTGCAAACCAGCCCCCTGCCCGCCCCCCCCCCACCCCCCGCCAGAAAAACACCTAAGAAAATAACCAGCATCAGTGAGGATGTAGAGAAATTGGAACTCTTTTTTTTTTTTTTTTAATGTTTATTCATTTTTGAGAGAGACAGAGACAGAATGAGAGTGGGTTAAGGGGCAGAAAGAGAGGGAGACACAGAATCCAAAGCAGGCTCCGGTCTCTGAGCTGTCAGCACAGAGCCCAACACGGGGCTTGAATTCATGAGCCGTGAGATCATGACCTGAGCCAAAGTCGGATGCTCAACCGACTGAGCTACCCAGGCACCCCAAGAAATTGGAACTCTTGTACGCTGTGGTGCGTATGTAAATGGTGCAGATGCTGTGGAATACAGTATGGTGCTTACTCAAAAAATTAAAAATAGAATTACTATATATGATACAGCAATTCCATTTCTGGGTATGTACACAAAAGAATTGAAAGCAAGCACTCCACAGACTGATCTATCTACCTACCTTCCCTCCTACTTCCTTCCTTCCTTCCTCTCTTCCTCTCTTCCAGGTTTTCATTCAAATTCCAGTTAGTTAACATACAGTATAATGTTAGTTTCAGGAGTACAATATAGTGATTCAACAAGTGCTCGTCACAAGTGCCCTCTTTAATCCCCATCACCCATTTCACCCATTCCCTGCTCCCCCACCTCCCCTCTGGTAACCAGATGAGCTTTGGGTTCTCCCGCTCCACTGTCCCCCTCCTGTCTCTCCTTCACAGAATGTTTATACACTGATTTTCCTGGCGCACTATTTATAATGGCCAAAAGGTAGAAACAACCCAAGTGTCCACCAATGGATTCATAGGTAAGCAAAATGTAGTATACACCGACAGTGGAATATTATTTCGCCTTAAAAAGCGAGGAAATTCTGACAGATGCTGTAACATGGATGAACCTTGAGAGCACTATGCCGAGTAAAGTAAGTCCGACCCAACGAGATAAATACTGTGTGATGCCACTTGTATGAGGTCCCTAGAATGGTCAAATTCATAGAGACAGAAAATAGAATGCTGGGTGCTAGGGGCTGGGGGCAGGAGGAGGAAGGAATGAGCACTTATTGTTTAATAGGTGCCGAGTTTCAGTTGGAGAATGTGAAGAAGCTCTGGGGATGGATGGTGATGGTGATCGCAGAATGATTTGAATGAATATACGTAATGCCATAGAACTGTACGCTTTAAAATGCTCAAAAAGGTGGACTTTATGTTATGTGTGTGTGGCCACAATCAAAAATAAAAGTCAATAAATGACGAACACGGCAGTTCAAATCAGTGGTTACACTTGACCAGGTTGGTGTGGAAGTTTGGTGCAGTTGGGAGGGCCACGTGGGTGCCACAGTGGATGTGATCATGTTCCTTTAAGTATTTAATAGACATATAACACTAAACAGCATACTTTCATTATTTAAAAATAGAAAGGGACAAAAGCCTATTTATTTCTTGGTAATGGGCTCACATTACCCAAATTGAAGCTGCTATGTAAAACCAAAGTTTTTTTTTGCCAGTTTATTAGAGTGCGTGGGTGGCTCAGTCAGTTAAGTGTCGGACTCTTGGTTTCGGCTCAGGTCATGGTCTTACTGTCGTGAAGATAGACCCTTGAGTTGGGCTCCGTGCTGACGGTGCAGAGCCTGCTTGGGATTCTCTCTCTCGCTTTCTCTCTCTCTGCCCTCCACCCTCTCTTTTTCTCTCCCTGTCTCTCTCAGAATAAATAAAATAAACTTAAAAAAATGCCAACTTACTTTCAATGGAAAATTGTAAAACACACATTTGTGCATACCTACCCACCCAGAATAGTTGTTATTGAGAGCTGGGGGGAATGTGGAAGTCAGGGAGATGGGCCTAGCTCAGCTAACAGAGGGTCTGATTGGAGTGAGGGCAGACAGCCCGAAGCTTTTCATGTCCGTGTGTCCTGTGTGGTTCACTGTCACAGGGAGAGCTCTCCTGCGGTGTTCTCGAATTCCTTAGTGCTTTCTGTGTGAATGTACTTTTTGCCACATGAGCGATGTGACATGATCATCCAAATCATGTGACAGTGCTTCATATTAAATTCTACACTTTAAAGTTTGTACATTTTGCTGTAGTAACGTCATAAATAATAACTCTAATGTTCTTTGTTTTGTTGTGTCTTTATTGAGTGTTTTATGAAACGAATAGTGGTATTGGCTTCTATTGCATTAAGTTTCTTAGAGGACAGAGTATTTGACCTCGGCATGAGTTTGCTATTTTGGAATTGAAAATTAATGTTCTAGTAAAAGAAGCTTTTATGTGTTTTGCTTTACTTCCTTTACTAAATTAGAGGTTTGTCTTCAGTAGGTTTTAAGCATTCTCCCCTACTGCCCTGTTTCCACGTCAGTTTGTCTTTGGTGTCTTGATTCTGTTGTGTGCGGAGGTGGAAAGCATGGGCTCTGGAAGCTGATGGACCTGAGTTTACAGGTCTGGTCCTGAAGCTGGCAAGCCTTGAACAGGGTGAGCAGGGGCAGATTATTTAACTTTTGGGGACGTGAGCTTCCTGATTTATAATAAAATTTATCTTCTAATTTATCATGAAGATTCAGTGAGCACATACAAAGCAACTGGTAGGAGCTCGGCAAATGTTAGTTACCGTCTCTTCTTTTCCGTGAAATTGATTCTGTGAACTCCAGATTTCCGTGAACTACAGATTTATTGGAATCTATTTATTGAAATAGAAGGAAAGCTCTTTACTGGCTCTTTACTGGCTGGCCTTTAAGTTATTTTGATATGATGTAGAATACTGAGAAATATTTTTTCCAAGTTTAGAATTATGTTTTAAAATTTTAATACAGAGTCCCTGCAGTCTTTCTATGGTTCAGTTCTTTGATTTACTTGTTTCATTTACTTGTTGTGTTAATTTATTTACTTGCAATCTGGAGGATTTTTGCTTGTCTAATATCATGAGAAATTTCTGCTTAATTTGAATACAATGAACATCTTAGTTAAATGAACTGGTAATGATAGTTTATTTTAACTTATCCTAAAATACATTCTTTTTGTCAAATTACAATAACTTGAGTGTCATAAAGTTTTAATTTTTCCATCTTATATAGACTACATTAAATGAAGAAAATATTAATGTTAAAAAAATCCTTCACTATAGCTTAACATAGCTTTCTATAAAGCTGTTTTCTTTGACCTGGTACCAAAACTTTTTGGTCCAAACTCTTAATGATTACCTTGGGAGCAAGGGGGGAAATGTTTGACACTCTATAGAGATGCTTGTTTGTAGCTTTTTTCATGGTTTCAAATAATTACTACCTGCCTGTATTTTCTGTTCCTTGTTAGTGCTTCCATCCATCTTCCCCAGATGACTGCATGTACGTCTGGTGCAGTCTTGATGGCATGCTGTGCAAACCTTATCTGAATGTTACTAAGAGACTCTTTTTGTTAAATGAAGGCGGTGGCTTGATATTTCTCTTAAATGTTCTGTAAATGTAGAAAATTTTCCCAGGCTTTCCTGGTGGGTGGAGCCCTAGTACATAAAGTGGTGTTTACATACGTTCCAAGAGGTCAGGATGTCCAGGCACAATCTTGTTTAAATGTTCATCACCATAGAAACATATCAGCTTATTGTTGGAGCTTTTGTAAACACATTGTAATTTTCACTTCATTGATCTTCAGTACAAAGCAATTAAGTGTGTAATTGACCAGCAGAAAATTTTCAAAAAGCAGATACAACTATTTTAATGTTTTAGACTTTATGCATTCAGTGCTTATTTCAATCTAGAAAGAAAGCTGTGTCTACATGTATTTAGTCTTTACTAGCCTATTTAATTTAAACTGTTTTAACGTTGTGATAGTTGTAATTTCCAAAATAATATTGAAACTAGTGTAATCATATAGCTCACGTTTCTTAAAAACAATATAGTGTTTGGTTAGCAGGAAGAAAGTACTTCGTTTTGATGGTGTTTTTAAGTCATACGTTGAGTGTTTGTTGAACTATGATTTTAGTAAAAGGGGAGGAATTTCATTATAGTAATTTAGATTAATGGTTTTTGGGAGGGATTGAGATAACTATTCATACTAGGGATGAAATTATTACAAGGTTCTTGGAATCTTAGTAATACATGACTTACTATAAGCTTTCAAAATTACTTGAAAGGAGTACCACTGTTGATAATAAGAACAAGTTCTTAATAGTTTTGTGACCTTGTATTCAGGAGACTTTCCTTTTTAAGATTAACAATGGAAACCTTTTTCCTCTCTGACAATGTTTTGCCACTTTGTTATTCGCAGGGCATTTCAGTAAGTTATTCTGACATCTGGCACATCTTTTAGCTCAGCCGTATACAAGAATAGAGTTGATGGGAACCTTCCCCTTGGGGCTTCCTAACTCCCGATTCTGACTCTTAATGGAAAAATGAGCAGTAGGCATATTTTTTGCTTATATGCTGTCCTGCTGGTGATTAATGGTAGAGATAAAAGCTCTCAATGCTTTCATTACTTTGCAGACAGAATCACATACAAAAGTTTAAAAGTCTCACATCTTACATGCCACACAAGACTTTACTTTTTAGGCTTTGTAATACCTTTATGATCTCAAGAAACGTGGTGGTATCAGTTCATGTATTTCTGGCACTTGTATGAGTCCGTCAATTTTGAATTTATACGTGAAACCTCTGGTTGTTCATAGCCCTGTTACCTCTCTTCTCTCTGTCCGAAAGTTGTTGAAGACAAAAAAGCTGCCACATTGCATTTAATGAACAAATTTATGTTTTTCTATTGGTTTTTCTAAAGCTCATAAATGGTGACACTTCACTGATTTCAAGTTGGGCTGGTTTTTTTTGTCTTGTTTAATCAGAAAAACAGAATGCAATTGAAAGGAAAACATAACTGTCCTGGCCTCCTAGTGGATTGAGTCAGAATAACAGCTGTTTCTTACTATATTGGTTATCTTCAATATTTCATAAGCAGGCCTAGTCATATTCAGCAATTTTGTTGACTTTTTCTGTGGCAGCCTTTTCTGTAAGCGTAATATTGCCAAGTCACTCTTTTTTGCTTAGTTTGATAACTGAAAACGAGCAGATTTCTTTTGATGAGTTATTTACTATTTTTCAAAATAAATATTGATAATAAATCTTGAACAGTTTATATGATTTGACTATAGAGCTCTTTTTTTCTTAAATGATTCTTATTTGACTGCCTAAGCATGTGGGTGTACATTTCATCTCGATGTTATATATCTGTAATAGAAAAAACCTCTTCTTGGAATTATATAGCTTGTTTCTTTTGAGAGAAACTGTTCACATATAATTTTTTTGACACGAAGATTTATTTGAGGACTCAGTTTGTCAGTGTATGGGGATAAACATGTAGGTCTTGAACCTAAGTATCACTGTCGGACGGATTATACGTACGTAGGCTGCATTTTAAAAACTACTTTTCTAAATGAGAGAATAATTTTTCTTAATGTAAACAGAGGGGTTAGTTTTTGAATTTAGTAGTAGATTTCCTCTTTTTGACATAAATGGTACTAAAAACATTAAGTTAGAGCAATAGCACGTTAAATGAGGTTACTTTAACCAAGCTGTTTTTCAAGTAATTTTATATCAAGGTTAAATTTAGAAAATTGAGCTCAGGGGTGCACGGGTGGCTCAGTCGGTTAAGCACCCGACTGTGGCTTAGGGCATCATGATCTCATGGTTTGTGAGTTCGAGCCCCGCGTTGGGCTCTGTGCTAACAGCTTGGAGCCTGGAGCCTGCTTTGGATTCTGTGTCTCCCTCTCTCTGCTTCTGTCTCTCTCAAAACTAAATAAACATTAAAGATTAAAGAAAACACTTAAGAAAATTGAGCTTAAAGTACTTTAGAGTACAGAGATTATATCAGATTTTGTTAGAAGCGGACTGTTGATACTCCGCCCTGACCAACATGGTAACCACCAGCCATGTGTGGCTATATAAATTTAAAAGAACTAAAATTACAGAAAATTAAAAATCAGGGGTGTCTGGGTGGCTCCGGTTAGGCAGCTGACTCTTGATCTCAGCTCAGGTCATCATCTCAGGGTTATGGGTTTGAGCCCCGCGTTGGGCCGCCCTGGGTGTGAAGCCTACTTAAAATAAGTAAATTAAAAAAAAGTAAAATAAAAATCAGTTCTTCAGTCATAGAAACGGCATTCGAAGTACTTGATAAACACATATGGCTGGTTGCTATCTTACTGGGTGACTTAGAACATTTCCATCATCACGAAAGGGTCTGTTGGACAGCACTTTTGCATGCTATTCAATCATAAATAATTTGTGTCGTCTATAATTATTTTGTACAGTATCTAAACAGCAAAAAAAGCAAGGCCCAACTTTAGGGATGTATGTGTGTAGCACCTCACTTGGCTAGAAGTGGCGCTAATGAGATTTGATGTTAATTTGCTGTTGCATTAGTCCACCTGTTTCCCTGTTGCTGGCCCATACTTCTGTTAGCAAGTCATGACTAAGAGTGATGTGGTCAGAGTTGTGTTTTGCAGAGATCGTACTCCCACCGCAATGTAGGCAGCAGGTGAGGCAGAGAGAGATGAGAGTTGGCTATTGGGACTGTGAGGTAGCAAGGCAGTCGTCCAGGTGAGACAGATGTGGTTGCGGAAGGAGGAGCGGATGGCTTTAGTTGTAAGGACACAGGAGAATCAGAAGGACTTGGTGTTTGAATAGATCAGGGTCCAAGGTGTGTATGTGTGTGTGTCAGAGGGTGCAGCAGGAAGGGAGGTGACAAGGATGTTTCCAACGTCTGGAAAGAATAACACAGTGGGTATCGGTGCCATTTATTGCCATATGTAACACCGAAGGAGCAGGTTTAGGGGATAAAATGACGAGTCTGACTTTAGAATTAAGTTTAGGACTAGGGAGATACCC
Source organism: Lynx canadensis (assembly GCF_007474595.2). Taxonomy (NCBI): domain Eukaryota; kingdom Metazoa; phylum Chordata; class Mammalia; order Carnivora; family Felidae; genus Lynx; species Lynx canadensis. The sequence goes on along the minus strand of NC_044304.2, from coordinate 167,188,899 downwards.
AAGGGGAGGTGGCGGTTAGGATGTGTGGCTCTTGGTCTCAGTTTACAGATTTGGACTACAGATGGAAACCTCAGGGTCGCTGGCTCCGTGAGGAGGCCAGATCACCTAGGGGAAGAGCAGAGCAGTCTGGCCGGTGTCTTCATCAGAATCGACTGAGGTGCCTTCGGGCTGGTTGTCGGGGATTGGCAAGCCCCGCTCCGTTTGAGAAGTGCTGATCCAGCATGGGAAAGGAGGAGCCTCTAAGCCTGAGCCATTGTCCTTTGTAGAATGAAGTAAGAACGGAGACCGAGAAACCAGGGGGCAGGCAAGGAAGCTGAGGGATGTGCAGGCTGCCCACCTGTGTCTTGCTAAGGAAGAGGTAATGGCAGCTGCACTTTGCAGGAAAGTGGGGATGAGATTAGGATCAAGGAGAACGGAAAACATTTGACAACCCACTGAGGGAATTGTTAGCCAGGAATCAGCAGAAGTATTGCCCAGTGACAGCAGAGGCCCACTCTGGAACGTGGAAGGTTCTCGTGACTTTGTAAATGTCTTTCACAGGACCGAGAATTCAAGGAGTGGGCTGCCAGTGGAATTGAGCTGGTCTGGTGGAGATCAAAGGGACCAGGAATGTTAGAATGTTATTGGTACCGGATTATCATTAAAGTACACAGTTTAACGTCGGGTTTAGGCAAGTGGAAACAACACCGGTTGGGGGAGTTGGGTGGATTGAGGGAGTGGAGGTCACCGTGTTGAAGACAACAGTGCTGGCTTCAGGACCAGACGTGTCAAAGAGAAGCATGGAGCAGCCCCACGGTCGGAGAGCTTAGAGGGAGCCGGGCTAGTGCATGGAGGGGGGCTGTGGTAGAGTGGAGGTTAAGTTCATTGGGAGCTTGTGTGGTACTCGCGATGGTGGGAGATGTGATAAAAGTGCTCGTGAACCTGGTGCTCACATCCTCAAGAAAGACTTACAGGTCTGTGGAAGGTAGGTGACAGAGATGGGAAGTAGGTGATGAGCTGGCATTAGAAGGTGATATAAATTTAATTCAGAACCACAAATCCTTGGAAATTTTAAAGACAAAGGCAAGAATTGGACTCATTACAGTTAACCCTTACATTGTGCTTACTAAGCATCCAGGCTAATGCTACGCATGTTACTTATGTTAACTTATTTGATCCTTTTAATGACCCGGTAAAGTAGGGGTGTTATTAAAAAACCCATTTTTACAAAGGAATAAACTGAGGCACGGAGAGCTTAGAAATGTGCCCCGTGTTACACAGTTGGTCAGTGATGGGACCAGGCTCTGAACATTAGCAGTCTGCTGCTAGGGTTGGGGTCCTGAACTAGCTCACCATAATGTCTCATAAACTGAACTTGGATATTTTCAGAGTTATTTTGTCAATCTCTTGGAAGTTAATTCTTTTAAGAAAAAAATTAAAAACATTAATTTGTTCTCATATTAACGTCATGCACATTCATTCTAGGAAATTTGGAAAATACAGAAAAGCACAAAGTATTCAAGAAAAATAGTTCCTTGTAACCATAGTCTTTTTAGCTGGCCTTGTGCACAAACAGAGTAACCCCCTGCCCCTCTCTGGGAAAGGAGCTATGACCGGGCTCCCTAAGCAGCTCAGCCTCTGACAAGCATCAGCATGTCAGGTCTTTGGGGACCCTTACTTCTCCCACCTGCCTCCTGCTTGGGTAAGAGCTCACTGCAAGATCCTGGAAGTCTTCTCATTGCCCTTAACCCAAACTTCTGGGCCCTTATTTTTTCTTCTTCAGAAAGCCGTGGTAGCTGCCTACCCTTGCCACCCAAATCTGCTAGAACTGTGGAGGCTCTGAGACCTTACTGTACTTGCAAGCTGACAAGTTAGTCTGCTAGATTCCTGCACGGTGGTTGTGGACATGAGACTCCTGGACCAGAGGCAAAGGACTTCCTTACTCAGAACGAGGCAAGCCATCAGCTTCCTGTTCCCAGGACAACTCCACCCTCCCACTAGCCTCAGAGGGGCAGCGCGGCTCGGGTGGAGGCTGTTCCTACAGTGGGCTCAGGTCATAGCTGAGGACCCTTGAACTCGGAGGAACCCACAAATGGGCTGCAGGCAAACCTGCCTCCCTTTGTTCTGTAGAGGGACATTATTCTTCTCATACCAGACAGGAAACAGACCTACTTCTGTTTCAGAGAGATGCCATCTCTGTTTTTCAAGGCTGTTTGCTCTCCAGAAATCCTTCAAGAGACAGTCCAGAGCAAGGGCTGTCTATCCTTGCCTGTATCTGTGAGATGCACAGAAATGGGAGAGACCCATGGAGCATTGGCTTCCAAAGCAGAGTAACATATTTGAAGAAAAACACATTTAGCTGCCAAGGAATAGTTCTTTTCTTTTCTTTTTTTTAAAGTTTACTTATTTTGAGACAGAGGAAGAGAGAGAAGGGAGAGAATCCCAAGTAGGCTCCGTGCTGTCAGCACAGAGCCCAATGTGGGGCTTGAACCCACGAACCGTGAGCTCATGACCTGAGCCGAAATCAAGAGTCAGGTGCTTAACTGACTGAGCCACCCAGGCTCCCCTATTTCTTACCAAAATGTCAGAGGAAGTGTGTAAATCTTCTGGTCGATTTATTCCCCAACGTTTATTATCATTGTAACAGTTCTATATTATAGTTATTAGTACATTATTACACTTGTTTAGTAATTATCACAATCATTATTAAAACACTTCTGTTTGGACAGTGGGTCTCAGATGGTTCCAAGGATCACTACTGTTTAGTTCGTATATTATAACACTGTTACAGTGTTTAGCTTATGTGTCATAACATTTAAGACACACGTTACGTGTTTTGGGAGCCCGACTACTACTAAGGGCTGGTCGGAGGCAGGTGGGATTTGGGCTCCAGTCAGAGTCAGGAAGAGATACACATTGGAGCACCGATTCTTTTTATCCGTTTTATTTATACACTTTCCACATAATACTTGATGTGTAATAATCTTGCTTAGGAAAAAAGACGGTGGCTTAGAAAGAGAGAAGGAAAGAAAAAAGAAATCACCATTAAAAGGTGGTGGTCATGGTTTGGCATCCTGAGTGGTTTAAAGTTTGGAAGTGCAGGTCTGGAGAGTTCTTCAGGAAAGTAGCAGTGTGTTTTTCGTAGTGTGTCTGGGGACTGTTCGTGTTTCATCTCACCTGAGTAATAGCTACTGTTAGAGCTGATGTGTTAAATAAAATACAAGCATCATTCATTCTGGTTCACCGGCCTCCCTTGCTATGAACACTTAAGATGTGCTGACTCCACACTTGAGGACATCGCTTAACCTGCCCAGGCAGCCCTGTTGTAGTAGACTGGACTAGTGAGGACAGGCCCCTTCGACTCTGAGTCATTATGGAGGGCTGGGGGCACTTCGCCGGGGTCTCAGGGCATTCCCTGTCCTCCCTGTTGCATCCGAGCTCCCAGGGCATTCCCTGTCCTCTCTGTTGCATCTGAGCACCCGGGGCCGTGATTGAAGTGCAACCTATCCCTTTAATTCAGAAATCAGCAAATAGTATCAGGGTAAAGTTGAAGTCAGTATATGTTTTAGATCTTTGTAACACATCTTTAAACTATTTTTTTTCTTTAAACTATTTTTAATATGGAAGGAAAGATTACAGGATTTATTGAGAGGCATGGGTTTACTTATAATTTTGTTTGCTGTATTAGATGTACATTAGTGCATTACAGTATAAAACATCGAATGCATCTTTGAATTTAGGTACGGATTCAATCGTTGGGTGACTTTGCTGGAATAGAAGGAAGTTGTTTTTTGTTCATTTGTTTGCCTTTTCTAGTAGGTTTCAAGTTTAAAGGTCTGGCCTCTGGTTTGGCCCTGAGGACAGAATGTTTTACATTTAAAACAAAAGTGTGCATAAAGAGGCTTTATTAAATACCAGCTGCATGAAGTGATGACATCTCATCTAATGTGAAGAAGGGAACGATCGGTCATTGAGAGCAGTGTTCTTCCTTCGGGGAGTCCTCGGGCTGCACACCAGAGGGCGCTTGGAGGCTGTGGGAGCAGCCGAGCCGGGCCTGCTCTCTCGCCCAAGTGGGTGCTCTGTGCTCTGGCCAAGTGCGGTGCTCCCGGAACTGCCCGGCTGTGCGCCTCAACAGCCGAGACGCCCTTGATTAGAATCGCTTAAGAATTCATTAACCTGCGTTTTAAAAGATGGTTCTACAAAACGTTTTTAGAGAGAATGTTTTTAGTGCTTTCTTGAAAGCTTAATGGTATTTCACATAATTTTGTAAAGAAAAGTCCGTCTAAACATTACAAACTCTAAAGTTAGTGGGTTTTATCTTGCTAATAAATATACATTTCCTGCCCTTCCAAAGAATTTTTGTGCTTTCGTGTAGATAGAAACCTAATTATTCGTGAGATGACATAAAATACTGAAATCATGTCTCCGTTGTCTTTCTCAGGGAATCCGAGCCCGAATTTTAGAGACTCTGGTCATGCTTATTCTTCTCGCGTTGCTTATTCTTGGGATAGTGTGGGTCGCCTCCGCGCTCATTGACAATGACGCTGCCAGCATGGAGTCTTTGTATGGTAAACCGGCTTCTCTGATGGAGACGATAGTTTGGGATATACTTACACATGCACTTTCTAGACATTGTAATAATACCTTGTAGAGTTACGGGATATACTTACACATGCACTTTCTAGACATTGTAATAATTCCTTGTAGAGTTATCCTGTTGTTACAGATTAAGTCTTTAGACATGTATAAGAACAGAGTATTCATGTGTTTGCTGTATTCAGAACGAGCAAGCAGCTTTTTTTTTTGTTTGTTAATTGGTTTCTGTTCTTAAAATTCTTTGGAGGCTTTTTTTCTCCCTCCAAACAGGTTTCGCAAGAGTTATCTCCTTTTCTTCTATTTTAGATCTTTTTTATTGTACAATTTAGAAATTATATGGGTTAGCAGACTCAAACAGGCAATTATGATGTTTACCATACATTAATTTATGTCAACCTATATCTTAATGTATAATATTTTGGATTTACTAAAATCTATTTACATTTCTTTTTAGATCTCTGGGAGTTCTACCTACCCTATTTATATTCCTGTATATCTTTGATGGGATGTTTGTTACTTCTCTGTAAGTATTTTTCCAACCTAATGGTTGATGGGAAAGTGGAGTTCTGTGTTTTGAAAAATAGTAAGGTTTCCTGATGAGAGTACTTAACAGCTTGGAGATTTTTAAAGCTTTAGCCTTTAACTGTGTTTACGTTAAGATCAATTTTGATAAACTGAAACCTTGAAAGAAAATGTGCGTGTTTTTCTCTAAGGAAAGCGTCTTTTGCAGAGAGACACACACACGCACACGCACACGCGGGTGCATCCATTGCAGCGTTAGATTCTTTTCTTTTTTTTAATTTTTAACATTTATTTTTGAGAGAGAGAGAGAGAGAGAGAGAGAGAGAGCGAGCGTGTGCACGTACAAGGGGAGGAGGGGCAGAGAGAGAGACACACACACACACACACACAGAATCGGAAGCAGGCTCCAGGCTCTGAGCCGTCAGCACAGAGCCCGACGTGGGGCTCGAACCCACGAGCTGTGAGATCATGACCTGAGCTGAAGTTGGACGCTTAACCGACTGAGCCACCCAGACAACCCTAGATTCTTCTTTTGGCTGGTGACGTGGAATGCTGTGTGATGAATTTGTGGTTTTTATTTCAAATTTGTTCAGTCTTACTTGAGGGATTATGGTCTATCTCAGAGACATTGTAAGTAGATAAATGCAGTTAAAAGGAGTGGAGATAATACTTGTCACTTTTAGATGTTCCTATCTGGTTCTCAATTTCATTAGCTCTTGAAATTTAATCTGCCCTTTAGTTGATTTTCTTTAATTTCTTTTAAGTGAAAATACTTACTCTGATTGGACTGCTAGAGTCTTGAGCATCCTAAGCCTTCTTTAGTCTTTATGTATCTTTCTTCCTCCACATCCCCGTGCCCCCAGCTTCTTTTTTGATTGAAGAATCCTCTGGCAAAATTGGAGACAGGAGTTTTCTGGAAACAATAACCTTTGAGTTCGTTCTGTACTTTTAAACTAGCGGTTCATGTGCCTCCTCTCTGTCTGTGGTCTCTCCCTCAGTGTGCACCCCCGTCGGCCTCTCCCGCATGTTCACAGTGATGGGGCAGTTGCTGGTGAAGCCAACGGTAAGTTTATCATCGTGAACCATCTTGGTTCTCAAATAAATGTGCTTACGTTTGAACATCTTTTAGGTTGTGAATGAGCAATCAGAAACGTATGAATGTTTTTGTGGGTTTAGGACGTAGTTGTTACTGTTGCTTTCATTTTAATATTTTTCATCTTTGGAAACCAAATTTGTTTTTGCTTTTAAAATACTAACTATAGACACTTAGGTTAAAAAGTTCCTCTAGCAAATTTTAAGACAAAATTTACAAATATTTACATGTATTTTAGGTATCTGTTGTCTTGTATCAATAGTAACTCTGTTATGTTTCAAAATTTACCACATATATTCCTTGATTTAGAAAGCATTTATGTTTCAGAGTAGCTGTCTGCATATTATATTTTGATTATACTTTTCACTTTAATGTCAGAATTACCATATATTCATTTTTAAATGATTTTCAATTGGTAGTAATAATTGTAATGATTTGTCCCTAATTTCTTTGGCCTCTAGCTATTTTGTCAAACATTTACTCGCGTGAACATCATCCTTAGCTGCGTTTAGGGAACTTGCCATTTAAATTTCTTTCCTGGGTCCTCATTGCCCGCAAACTCAGGTCTGAATGACTCACAACCTGTCCCGTACTCCATTGACGCCACACTCCGTGCCCCCCCTGTGACTGCTTGCACCCTCACCAGCTGGGGGGCTGTGCGCACAGCAGGCTGTGTGCTTTCACTCCCCAGGCATGTGGGGGGCTTCCTCCCACCGGTGCCTCCTGCCCGCTCAGCCCCCCTGACGGCCTCCTCGAGCCCCGGCTCTGATGTCAGCTGCACTCACGGCCTGTCTTTGGGCCTTGCCTCCCCTCTTCTTCAAACTGAAATAATCAAGCTTCTTTCTCTGCATTCCTCATATTCCCCTTTGTTTGTATTGCCCTAGTAGTACCCACTAAATTGTTATGGTAGTATGTTTGTCTTTCCTACCGGGGTGATTAATCAAAGAAAAAATTGAGGAAATATTGTAGTAGATGTTCGTTTAGTAATGCTTGCTTAATTTTGGAAGATTTTAAAAAATAAATGGCAAAAAAAATCTCTTCATATCTTTTGTAAAAATAGGATTGGATTATTTAACTTGCTACATAAATGTATCCGCACTTGAAACATACTATCAAATCTTGAAATTTACTCCCCTCTTGAAGAGGTTTTATGACACTGCCTTCTTAATTTCTTCCTAATTCTCTGGGGGAGATGTTTGTTTGTTTGTTTGTTTGTTTGTTTTTTGGTCTCCTTCTCTGTTTCTATTTCCTGGCCCCCTAAATGTAGGCAAATGTTCACAGTTCTGTCCTTGGTCTACAGTTGCTCTGCTCTGTTCTCCTGATCACTTTCACATCACTTCTAAATGTGTAATTCTGCTGAGAAAAAGGCCAGGAAAACAAACACAGTGCACTGTAAGTGCTGTAACTGAATACCCCACGGAGCTGAAAGCTCATCTTCTGTAAAACCAAACTACGTATTTAGCTCCCTTCCCAAAGCTGGTTTTTCTCCTAAACTTATTATTATTATTATTATCCTCAAAACTTTACACCTTTTTTCTGGTTCCTAACATCTAATAATACTGTTTTTTTAATCAGTATAGGCTATATGTTTGTGAGAAGTACTGTATTTTACACACATTTCATTTAATCCTGTTAACAAATCCCTAAGTTAGGTGGTGGGCTTATTTTATGGCTGAACTGCGTGTAGTTCAGGGAGATTAAGTGGCTTGTACAAGATTGCAGGTCAGTGCGGGTGGGGCAGGGTTTGATCCCAGACGCTGGTTTCAGACCCTGGGCTCTGGAGCACTGTTCGATCTGGCCATAAGCTCCAGAGTACTCGAGCTACTTCGCTGCTGAGCCTCCTTTCTACCTGTTCACCTCTGTGTTTTGCTTATAGTTTCCTCCGACCCAAATGCCTTTCCCCTTTGTAGTAAATTAAGCTATCAGCTGAGGCCACTATCCTCAAAAACACATGCCAAAACTTTTTTTCATCCCACCTAGAAGTCGGGAATCTTTCTTCCTCTTAACTTTTGTAACACTGTTTCTTTTAGCTTCAGTTATGACTGTTCTTTTAATACTATAATTATTTTGGGGGGTTCATTCTGTCTCTCCAGACACTAGAATGTAAGCTGTTTGAGGTCAAGGACTGTGTTTGACTCGTATTTAGGTCCCCAGTAGCTCAGAGTGGTCAAGAGCATAGGCTTCAAAGGCAGATAACTCTAATTTGCCAAACCTTTGTGTTTTGGCATATTGTGAGATGGGGATGATAACGTTCTGTTTTTCATGGATGGTTGTAGAATCAAGGGCATGATGCACACAAGCACTTAACGCAAATGTCCGTGTGCCCCTCACTGTCACTCACTCACACTGAGACAGACCCGTGGTGGTAAGTCACTAATGGACACTTTGCGCCATAGGAAGAAATCTTTTTTTGTCTGGGCTAGACCTTAAGAACGGTAAAAACTGTGGATTATGATCCAAACAGTAGAAAGCGGTGAGAACGTTGACAGGTAAGAAACTTGGTACCATGGCCCCTAAAGGTGTGGCCCCTGCCTGCTTCAGGTGCAGAGCCTGTCTTGAATCACTCAGCCTAGTCTGCTCTGCACTGGTGTGGTCAGTCTGCCCTCCCTTTCCCACTCAGGGCTCAAGGGTCGTCTCTTGGGGGAGGCCCTCACTGGTGGCCTGCTGAAGTGGGTTTCCCCACCCTTTTCTTCTAGGAAAGTCAGCTTTTGTAATTGTTTATTTGCTTATTATGATTTGTTGTTACTTTACTGTTTTATTTTGCTGTCGGTGCTAGGCCTGTTGATAATAAGGGATTATCAATATTTGTTGGAATACTGGGAATTGTTGGGTTGTTCTAAGTAAATTTTACAGAAATTCTGCAGATTCGATACCTGTAACTCTACAAAGCTAGAGTGAAACATATTTTAGGTTTTGTCAGTTGTGAAGATAGTGCAGATAATACCCTATGTAATGCTGATTGATTAGTGGTTTGTTCTTGTTTTTTATTAGTGTTGTATGGCGTGGTGAGTGGTGTATATATAAGCATCATATTTCTCTAGGGTTCTCTCTGCAGAATGATTTTGATAATACCACTATTCAGTATTTGCAGAAAATTTTTAGTATGTAAAGATGATGTAAGTGGAAAGTATTGCATGGTAGTGATTGAGTTTATAGATTTTTTGTTTTAAATATTATGTAGATAAATATAGATGAGAAACCAATGTTGCATGGAGTCATCTGTTCCTTCTTGCTCTATAATAATTGGTTTGGGCATAAGAGATAGTGCTGTATTTAGCCTTTTGGAAGGTTAGAATTCATATATTTATTTGTCATTGAGAGAGGTGCAGTGTTCTTTAATCCTTTAAATTTAAATATAGGTAGACTTTATAATAGCCAACTTTTGATGTGTTTAGTCACGTACTGAAACATTTTTCTTTAATTTGTAGATAGAATAGTTTGAGGATTTTTATTTTAAATTCCTAATATTTTTGAAGGGTTATCTAAATCGTAGGCGAAACAGCCTAAATACCCGCACGAGCACTAGTTTTGTAATAACGCAGCGGTCAATGGTTTGATCTTTGAATTTAGATTCTTGAAGACCTGGATGAACAAATTTATATTATTACCCTGGAAGAGGAAGCACTCCAGAGACGACTAAATGGTACGTATGTATTACATATTTAGAGCTGAATAAAAAAAATTATTTAATTCAAGAAAGACACTGATTGAGGGGGAAAAATATAGAAAAATATAAGCCTCTTAGTACGCTGTGCCGTGTTGCACGAGGTCAAGACGTAAGAGTAACACGTGAACATTCCAGGTGAGGACAGTTTTGCTGAGGACTGGCGGCACTGTGGTCAAGTTCCCATCTTTGCCTGGCTGGAGTGCACTGTCCTCTAGCAAGGCCAGCTCAGTTCCGAGACGCTGGCCACTGAGATGCACCTCTGCCCCCAATACCCTGATACGTTTTAAGCATTACGACTCACAGTTACTGAGGTTTTACAGATTTGTATGTTTTCTTAACAACTTTATTATTAGTTTTCTTAATACTCATTTGTTTTGAGAGAGTGTGTGCGAGCGGGGGAGAGAGAGATTGAGAGAGAGAGAATCTCAAGCAGGCTCCACGCTGCCAGTGCGGAGCCCGACCTGGGGCTCGATCTCACAAACCACAAGATGACGACCTGAAGCGAAATCAAGAGTCGGGTGCTCGACCGACTGAGCCACCCAGGCGCCCCTTCTTACTTTAGTAAGATAAAGGATACTTTAGTATCATTACTTCGTTTCTTTCCTGTTGAAATCTTTAAGGTGAAAAGTAGTATGTCTTTCTGCTTCTAGGTGCCAAATTTGAGTGTCTCAGTGGTGCTTAGGGGCACTGGTTAGGGCAGCTAACCTAAGTACCTAAGTACTGTTACCTAAGTAAACAGCTTAGGGGCTCTGGTTACTTGGGAATGTGGTCATTATCAGCTATGATAACCAAGTAAGCATGTCGTAGATCTTAAAGTCCGATTTTTAGTTACTCATCCTTTTTGGCTTCAAATGAAGAACCAATGAAGAAAAGAGTAATGAGATAGTTTAACAGAGAAATGACATGGTTTGGATAAGTTTTCTTTTAATTTTATTTAAATGATTTTCATTCTGCACTCTCTTCTCCTACAGAGTTGTTGGTTTTTTCTTTAATGTTGAAAACCAACTCCAACATCAGAGTATTAATAGCTAACTGTATTTCAGGATCGTAATTGAAGAGTAAGTATAAAATGGAAGGTTACTTTTAAGTATGAAAAAGTAGGAAAAAAATACACCTGCTTTCTTCAGTTACAAATAGTGAATTTAAATCATCAATTAAAAAGTGTTGCTAACATTTAGAGCTTTATTCTTAGGTGAAAGAATTTCAGATTTGTATCTATTTTAAAGAATTCTTGTCAATAATATTGTATCCTTTGGTACCAATAACTTTTAGACTGGTACCACATGTATCTTGTATTCTTCTAACTTTAATAAAGCCATTTCAACATTAAAGCCTGTTTAATCAGAATTGCAACTTGACTCAATACTGTCAGGTCTATAAAATTTCATCACAGTAGTAACCATTATAATCAATTTGTCTTATTTAGGTAACGATGCTGTTACGTAATAAAAGCGCCTGAATTGGGAAGCTGCCTGTAGTGCGCAGTTGTGTTTCAGCCTGAGGTCCGTCTGGCAGATCAGGAGACTGAGACCCAGGAAGCGTCCAAGATGGTGCCCCGTGAATTAAAGAATTTGGGTTGAGTCAAAACGAACCCAAACCAAAAAATACAGCCTTTTCCCACTTTTCGTTTCCACGGAGGGGAGACACAGTCCCTCCATAATCTTTCTAGATCCTTTGGCTCCTCAAATTCAAAAGCGGTTCATTATATCTAAAGAAACTGAAAAAGAAGTAGTTGCCACAAGGCTAAGATGTATTACGAAATGAAGCCAAGCCCAAAAAACCAAAATGCCCTGACTAGCACAGCAATCTAATTTGGAGAGGTTAAACGCATGCTGTGATAGCTAATAGTAAGTATAATTGTATTTTCTGCCATTTTGGTAGGTCACGTACCATTTCTGACTGCTCTGTTGGTAGGTTGGTAAAGCCTTTCCGTTGACACTCTTTAACGATACGTTGGGATAGTCGCTGTCGTTTTGTCATTCTTTGCTCGTTAGCATTGTAGACTGTTTCCGGTGGAAAACAACAGGCTTGTAACATAAATGGTTCCGCGGCAAAATGGGCATATTGACTAATATAGATTAAAATTGTGAGCTTCAGTACGGTGTATTTATCAATATGTGCAGAGGGGGGAAAAACAAGATAAACAGTATTTTATGATTTGCTATTTTTTAAGAAAGCATAAATCATAGAAGGTTAGTAGTGGAAATCATCCCCATGGGTTTTCTTTAGTATTGTGTCAAATGTATTTTGTTGTAAAAATGTTTTGTATTTTAAATTATTTTTAAAAGGTAAATTAAAGACATTTTTTTTATTTAAGAGAGTGAGAGAGAAGGCTTGGGGGAGTGGGGTAAAGGGGCAGAGAGAGAGAGAGAGAGAGAGAGAGAGAGAGAGTGAGAACCTTGAGCAGACTCCACACTCAGCACGGAGCCTGACCCTGGGCTCAATCTCACGACTTAGGGATCATGACCTGAGCTGACGTTAGGAGTCAGACGGCCAACCGACTGAGCTACCCAGGCATCTAAGATGTTTTTTATTCTGGGCTGTTGAAAAGAATTGCAAAATAATAAGAGTAAAAGATTTTTTAAAAATGTACAGCAGGGGCGCCTGGGCGGCGCAGTCGGTTAAGCGTCCGACTTCAGCCAGGTCACGATCTTGCGGTCCGGGAGTTCGAGCCCTGCGTCGGGCTCTGGGCTGACGGCTCGGAGCCTGGAGCCTGTTTCCGATTCTGTGTCTCCCTCTCTCTCTGCCCCTCCCCCGTTCATGCTCTGTCTCTCTCTGTCTCAAAAATAAATAAACGTTGGGGCGCCTGGGCGGCGCAGTCGGTTAAGTGTCCAACTTCAGCCGGGTCACGATCTCGTGGTCCGTGAGTTCGAGCCCCGCGTCGGGCTCTGGGCTGACGGCTCGGAGCCTGGAGCCTGTTTCCGATTCTGTGTCTCCCTCTCTCTCTGCCCCTCCCCCGTTCATGCTCTGTCTCTCTCTGTCCCCAAAATAAATAAACGTTGAAAAAAAAATTTTTTTTTAAAAATAAATAAAAGGGGTGCCTGGGTGGCGCAGTCGGTTAAGCGTCCGACTTCAGCCGGGTCACGATCTCGCGGTCCGCGAGTTCAAGCCCCGCGTCAGGCTCTGGGCTGACGGCTCGGAGCCTGGAGCCTGTTTCCGATTCTGTGTCTTCCTCTCTCTCTGCCCCTCCCCCGTTCATGCTCTGTCTCTCTCTGTCCCAAAAATAAATAAACGTTGAAAAAAAAATTAAAAAAAAAAATGTACAGCAGTGAATTACCCCAGAATTCACGGTCGTGTTTTGCTAGTGGCCATTGCGTGTGTTTTCTTGTCTGCTTGGGAACGTGTGACGCGCATCACAGGAATCTGGGATATCTGCATGGTTTGCTCTGAGCCAAGCTCCCAGCCATCTGAAAAAACATAACACTTTGTTTCCTGGAAGATCTACAACTTGTCGTGGTGGTTACTGTATTATTAGAGTTGAACCGTCATGCTTGGTTTTTAGAATGTCAGTACGGCTTTTTGGTGGAATGCCTGCCTGTGACCTCCCGTTGTTCGTGTTTGTCACTTGCTGGTGCTGGAGGCTTTGTTCCTGCTGATATTGTTACTGCTTCAGAAAATATGTTGATAAGGTAAAGTGACCCTGTACGCTACGAGAAGGTAAACCAGTGTCCTCAAGAAGTCGTCTTGTTAGCCATCGGCTCCACGCTTTCTCCTCCTTTTTCTGTTTGCTGCGCATCTTCCTCTAAGCACATAAACGTAGATTCTGAGTCTCGAGATCGTAGATGAGTTGGCTGAAGAAGGGAAGAACCGGGTGAGTGTCTGTAAGATTTTATCCAGCACTGAAATACTTGGAAAAAAGAAACAGATGGTGGGAGTTGTATGTATTCCCGGAGCAGGAGGGGGCCCCAGGTGTCTAGCCACCTGGTTCCCACAGCCCCAGAACTCACCACTGGCCTGGCGGGGCTCCGGCTCCCGGCGTCCCCAGCACACAGCCTTCTTTCGCGGCTGCCTCGAGGCCATGAGAGAGAGCGCGTCCTGCACTGGCGGTCAGCATCAGGAGCCCGAGTCTCCGGGAGCCTTGCCTCTGAGACTGTCCCCTGCACCTCCTGCGCCCCACTCTCACCTGACTTCCCACTGTCCCTTAGCTCCCGAGACTCTGCGGATACCGTGTGGAACTGCGGGGAACCGTGGGGAACCCAAAACCGTTGGGTCACAGCAGCGGAACCACCAGGTCCTCAGTCTCCCCACCCCCCACCCTCGCTAGAAGAAACGTGACTTTCCCGTCACAGACGGCTTCTCAGTCCCGGTCAGGTGGCGGTTCTCTTCTTTCCTGTGTCCCCCCCCCCCCCTCCTCGTGTTGTCTTCTGCTGCGCGTGGACACTTTGAACCTCATGTCATTAGATTGTGATCCCATTACTTCTCCCTTTTCCCATCACTCTTCTCCTTCCAGACAATCCCTCTGCCACCTTGAGGGCGTTAGCTCCTCATTCGTGATCATTCTCTCTGCCACAACGCCTGTCACAACTGGTGACTTCAGTGTCCGTGTGGATGATTCTTGCAGCCCTCCTGGCCAGCCGTCGGCCTCTCTCTGAATGGTCTTCCTCAGCTACTCGCTGCCTGGGACCACAGCGCAGCCCGGTCACTGGCGGTGATCGGCTCTTGTGCAGTCGTACGGTCAGTCACCTGTCACGTGCTGTTTCCTGCAGTCCTTCGTGCCGCCTGTCCATCTGAATATCTTCTCACCGCCTTTTCTCCTTCTCGCCCATCGGACCCTGGCTGCCTCACACAGTTGAAATTCCGGGCCATCGTTTGACTCCGTGCCCTGCTCGCCCCGTCCCTCTCTCTGCCTGGCGCCTGTTGAGCTGACCGACTGTAACCACCTGGCCTTTCTTTAAACGTGTGACCGTATCTTAAATGTACTTCACATTCTCCGACATGACCGTTAATGTCTTCTCTTTCCTCGAGACTTCACCATCACGCTCAGCTGATGACCTTGCTTCCCCTCTTCTTGAGAAGATGAAGCGACCGTGCTGAAACGTTCACGAGCTTTTTCCTTCCCGTTGACTCCGCTGCGTGCAAGTCCCCCACCACGTGCTGCCTTTTCTCCCTCCGCTGTGGCTGCACTGTCCACGCTCCTGGCAAAGCCCCCCCTCCCCCACCCCTGGTGGCACTGGATTCAGTGCCTTCTCCCTGATTCAAGGACACAACTGTGGCCGTTGTAACCAGTCTTCCCCCAACTGGATCGTTTCCTTCAGCATAGAGATGTGCTGATACTTTCTCAGAACGAGTGAATGAACGGAGGGAAGGAGGGGAAGAAATGAGCCAGTCTGTCTGCACCTCCTGTCCCTCTGGCTCACCACCTCATTGCTTCGCTTGTCTTTACGCAGAGCTCATGGGCTGGACACTCCTCGGTTTCTTTTCCGCGCTCCGCGTTTGCTTTGGGACGCACTCCTGCCTGCGGTGCCCCACTGACATGCTGTTGTCGCGGTGGCTGGTGCCTTCCGGGGCCTCGTCCACACTCCTCACTCCACTTGGTTCACCACACTCTCGTGAGGGAGCTGCTCCGTGAGCCTCTGCTTCTCAAAACCCCGCTGGTTCTCCCCGTGTCCGCAGCTGCTTCACACCGGAGCGCTCCCTGCCTCCGTCCTTAAAGTCTCCTGACGCTTGTTCACCTGCACTCCTCGGGTTATCGTATCTGGTCTTCTGGCTTTAAATTCCATCTGTGTGCTGCTGACCTCTGCTCTCACCTCTTCCTCCGTCTAGGAGACATTTCTACTTGGATGCCGGACACGGATCTTAAACATACCGTGTCCGAAGTCAGCTGACGGTCTTATTCCCCAGTTCTGCTTCGGTCCTAGCTGACCTGCCTCTGTAGGTGGTGGATCCGTTCTTGTAGGTGCTCACGCTAATTCCTGGGAGTCTCTTTCTCTCAATTCCCACACGGACTCCTTTAGCAAAGCCGTTGGCTCTGGTATGTCACCACCTTGATTTAAGCAGCAGTCACCTCTTGGCTCGATATTTGCAGTAGTTTACGAGTTAGTCTCCGTGCATCTATCTTTGACCTTGTAAGTCAGAAAGAGTGCTTGACACGTAAGTCACATCTTCTCACCTGTGTGCTCAGAGCCCTCCTCCGGTGGTGTCCTTTCTCAGTCTGAATAAAGGCCAGTCTTGGCATTGGTCCTCTTTCTGCACCCCGTGTGCCCTCTGACTTCCTCTCCTGCAGTCTCCTTCCTGTTCTTCCCTGACCCGTCGCCTCCTGTCTCAGGGCGTTATCACGTGTTTCCCTTCTGTCTCTTAGGTCTTTACCAAAGAGCCCCTTCCTGGTGGGCTTCTCCACATTGTAGCTTAGGGGATATGATTAATATTGCCACCACCTCTACCCTGACCCTTCTTTCCATCTTTCCTGCCTTATGTTTTCCTGTAGCACTTTCCACTTTCTGACACACCATTTTACTTTTTTTTTTTTTTTTTTAATTTTTATTTCTTTTTGAGGCAGAGAGAGACAGAGCATGAACGGGGGAGGGTCAGAGAGCGGGAGACACAGAATCCGAAGCAGGCTCCAGGCTCTGAGCTGTCGGCACAGGGCCCGACGTGGGGCTTGAACCCGCGAACCGTGAGATCACGACCTGAGCTGGAGTCAGATGCTCAACCGACTGAGCGACCCAGGCGCCCCCGTTTTACTTTTTATATGCTGCCCGTCTCTCCATAGTAGAACCTGAACTCCACAGGGGCAGGCATTTTTGTTCGTCTTCTTCCTTCCCGTACTCCTGATCCTGTGATATCCCCAGTCACATAGTGGGTTGGTGGTAACTAACTTGTTGCGAGAGTTAAGTGAATCGTTGAAAAACATGCATGACGGAGGGTTGTCGTTTTACCTTAAGAAGTGAAGAAGGTAGAAGAAATCAAGTTTGGTGATAAAAGAATTGCGTGCAGCCAGTATTGAGGAAGGCCCACAGTAGAGACTCTGGAGAGCAGCCAAGATTGAGGGCTGGAGGACCTTATGCCCCGGGGTTGGGGTGTAGGTGAAAAAGCAGAAATAAGGTGATTTTCCCCCATTGTGAAGCCATGAGATAGGAGCAGTCAGGAACCATTTCTACTCCAAGACCCCAGAAGAGCAGCCCAACAGAAAGTCCCATTACGTTAATTGTGGTAGATCTTTTGTAATTCCTACCCAGGATTAAGAGGATGCATATATCGTTAGCATGTTTAAATGTTTAAGTAATGCAACAGCATTAATTGAAATAATTAGCTTTCGTGTGTATATAGCCTATGGGTGTACTGGGTAACGTTAGAAGTGCCCTAATGAATAGGAATTATTTTTTATTGTTTAAGTTCAAAACCTTCACAGTTCTTTTAATGTAATTTATTTAAAAATATTGTAGACTTTGAACTTAATGATTCCATTCAATTTTTTTAGGTGCTATTTTCATCTTCGTGATAAAAAGTTAGCATATCACTTTTAGTAGCAATTACTTTTCTGCTTGATTTTGATCTTTTAAAGAAGCCTTTTTCATTGAAGCTTTTGGATGAATTCCTTACTCTTAAGAGCGCAGCACGTGTACTTGTTTCATTTTTGCAGAGTGTCTGGTTGCAGTAGCTTTGTGTTCTGAAAAAGAAAAGGTTGAAAAAAACCCACATTCGATCTTTTCACGGAACCTAGTGACCCGTCAGAAGCATTTGGTCCCCATCAGTCTTGGAGTCTTGCTCATGCATCACGAATCTGAGTTTGCCAGGCAGTCGTAGTAGCATCCTGTCGGAGGAACTCTTTATCGTCGCTGCCTGACAGTTTGCTGAGGCTTATCTGAAGGCTCTCGGGCCACGCCCTTACTGTCGGGAGGAAGCTTGTGTCTGTGCCACGTTTTAGCTTCTGTCCTCTACATGCCTTCATCTTGACTTTCTCTACGTGTTCTTCTGTAGTCTAGCAGTGGTTTTCTAAGAATACTGTTTACTGCTGGTTGTATCACTGAAGTTGAGAATGTCTCAAATTGGTCAGACCCCAGGCCAGTTTGAGACACGACTAGGCTTAGACTGATTGGCTGACGAGCTCTCATCAACAACGTACATACGTAGCAAAAATTGTGACACTGAATGGCAGTCCTGTGGTAGAAGAAAGTAGTAATATCTTGACTTCCTGAGCTAACAGCAAAGAAGATTAATTCTACCAGTGAAACTAGTTAAATGGTTTCTTTCTATTCACATTACCAACATTTGAGTCCAAACGTCTGAAACAGTGAGAGGTACCTTGTTACAATTTATTCAGCCTCTCGGGCTAGGCACTCGCTTTGTTGACTGTAAGGTGTAGCCCAAACGATTCGTTGTGGGATAAGATGATGTGACTGAAGAGACGTAAGATAATATGTAATATCAGTAGATGAAGAATAGTTTAGAGCGACAAACTGTAGAATAACTTGAGTCAAGATCATCTATTTTCTGAAATTTAGATCGCTGTATATAAATGATCTAAACTTACTAGCAGAAGATAAATTTAGTACACGCGACTTACTTGTTCACCCACAACCTATTTGGATGATGGTATTCCTGCAGTTTAAGATCTACCAATAACTTATGTCTAAGGTAAAAACAATTACTTTGATTGTATATAGCTTTTTATAAATGTTTTTAAAGCTGATTTTTAAATATTTTCTATCTTGCTTGTGCTCATTTAGAATGAATGTGTATTTGAATTTTCAAATTGTGTTGGGTATAAAAAGTCTTATATTACTTGATTCTGTATTGAGGCATATTTTTGCAGATGTGTCCCGAGTAACTAGAAACCAATATTTTCACAAATAATAGCATTGCGAGTGGAATAGAAATGGAGTGTTTGAGTGTGTGGCTCGCCCGTCTCTTCTGGGGGCAGTAGCGGTGTTTGTTGGTGCTGAAATAGATGCCGTGGAGACCTGGATGTTCAGCTTCAGTTCTCAGATGCTGTCCGGGGACCGCCTCATCAGCGGCGGCGCTGTGCTCTGCCGTAACTGCCGCTTGCCTCGGGGATGGGGCTGTTGGCTCTGTGAGTTTCTGGGCGTTTGGGGCTTTAAGCAACAAAATCATCCACCTAAGCGATTAGAGATAATTAAAAGGTACTTTAGAGACCTCTCATTCTGGTGACTAGAGATCATATTGGTCAGTTTAACATATTCAGTATAATCAAAATTTTAAAGGGTTACTTAGCAGGTTTTCTAATCAACTTTTCTTTGGTTCTGTGCTAAGTTAAAAAGTTAAACGAAAAGCTAATCTGTTTATTCTAGAGGTGTCTACTTCTAAATAGTATTTGTTACGAGACTTGGTTTAGGACACCAGATTGCTTAGGGAGATTGTTTTATTGCCTCATGTTATTTGAGTTGTTTACAAACCAAGTTAGAGAATTTATATTTAGTTTTAAAAATGCATTATGTGTCTTAAGTTAAATCATTAGTATCTTCCCTTTAACATATGAATGTCAGTTAAAGCTGTCTGTATATTAAGGCTTAGTTACTGAAGCGATGCTGGGCTTTGGGAAATTTTGTCATCTTGGAAGCAAAATATTTTCAATACCGCACTCGTTTTTCAGCTTAAGAATAAAGCTGGGAAAAGTTGCCTTCAGCTGTTAGTTTTCCTGAATCCAAAGAGACGGGTGGGGCAGGATCAAAAATACTTACTTGATCAAAGTTATTGGCTCTGAAGGTATTCTGACCTGTGTAAGAAAGATGAAAGGTGTTGTTTTTATTACATGCTAGTAACAGTGTAATTTTGAACTAATTGGTGTTGAACTGCCAATCACCTAGGGGAATGCAAATAGATACTCTTATAATTTCCTTTGAGGTAGTGAAATCTTATGTCGTGGCTGGAAGAAAAACAGAATAATACCGTTAAATTGACCTTAAATGAGCTGCTTTGTGGTTTTCTTGGAGAATCCCTTTTTATTTTTCATGACTAGTCCAAACAGGTTTTGTCTACCAATTTGACTTATTGACTAGACAATGCTGACATGGAACCTGTGAGATTCATTTTGAAATAAAGTGAGGATAATACAGTTGCTCAGGATATTTTGACGATTTTTTTTAGTGCAATTTGAATTCACGTAACATTCCAATGTGTGTTTGTGGTATGTCTTGATTCCTTGCAATAGCCATCGTTCCTTTTGGCCATTTATAATGGGACATTCTGCCTACACAAGCTTACTCATCTCACGTAGGTAATGATACACAGTGAAGGATGGTAAGGTCTTTGAAAATTGTGTTGTTCCAGGTGAATCTAGTCATTTAATGAAAGCATGCTCTGTTTGAAGACGATGAGAATGCATTCTTAATTTTTATACGCAAGTCAGCCAGTATTTATTTAAACATTTATTTATTTATTTTGAGAGAGGGAGAGGGAGGAGCAGAGAGAGAGGGAGAGAGAGAATCCCAGGCAGACTCCGCACTATCAGTGAGGAGCCCGATTCAGGGCTTGAACCCATGAGCTGTGAGATCATGACCTGAGTTGAAATCAGGAGTCTGACGCTTAAGCAGCTGAGCCACCCAGGCACCCCAGTCAGTATTTACTAACTGTCCGTTGCGTGCCTAGCATTGTGTCTCCTGAAAATAAAAATACAGTACTTCGGAAATACCACTTTAGTTTTTGTTCCTTTGAAAAATATAGTGATAGGTCTAGATATTTGTAATGGGCTTTGTAGACATCATACCACAAAGCAGGCATCTCTAACTTTTTGCCTAATCTAAAATTGGCAGCTGGAATACTGTGTATCCTGATCCCTGTTCCCTTTCAAACTTCTGAATACTCATCAGATTATTTTTTCTAGTCTTGAGCTGGTTACTGGAATAATACTTCTTTACAAATATAGGGAATGAAATGTAGTTCGGAATTGTATTTTTATTAATCAGATAAAGAATTTAAATGAGCATTAACTACAGATACACACCATGTAATTTATGAAGAAATGGGATAAAAAGTAAAAGGTATCTGTAAGACTAGTATGTTGTTTAAGCTTTGATTCAGAGACACTCGCAAATCTTTTTTTTTTTTTTTTTAATTTTTTTTTTTTCAACGTTTATTTATTTTTTTGGGACAGAGAGAGACAGAGCATGAATGGGGGAGGGGCAGAGAGAGAGGGAGACACAGAAACGGAAACAGGCTCCAGGCTCTGAGCCGTCAGCCCAGAGCCCGACGCGGGGCTCGAACTCACGGACCGCGAGATCGTGACCTGGCTGAAGTCGGACGCTTAACCGACTGCGCCACCCAGGCGCCCCGACACTCACAAATCTTAAAATGCGACGCTGTCTTACTGTAAACCTCCTTGTATGGAAGTATTCATTAATTCGATAATTTAATTGTTTCCCTTTTTGCTTTGGCTACTAGACACTCTAAACTATATTTATAGTCAAAGTTTTATAGCTTTGAGATCTGTCTTAACCCATATTCTCCCATAAATGTCAATTACCCGTTGACAAGTAAAATGATTAAACTCGGGAGCTCTGGAAATACTGTAACATTTTAGTACATTCAAGACCTCAGCTTCTCCAAAAGAGAAGGTAGTGGATTTCTCCCTCTTCAGCGTTGGGCGGAAGCGGGGCAGGAGATGTAGAGGGGGCAGTACTTACCTTTCCTAGAACCCAGGAGAAGGCTGGAGTTCTGTGAGTCCCCAAGGGGGCTTAGAGAAAGGGCCTCTGGATTCCCCTACTTACTGCATTCGCCCGCCAGCCACCTAGCATCCTTGGCCAAATCCTGCTTTCTTCCTCCCTCTGATAAAGGAGCGCACTGATGCTAGAGACACCCCGGAGCCCCGAGGCTGCTGCTTCCTGAATCAGGAAGAACTGGCGTTCTTCCCCAGCCCCCCAAAGCAGAAACTGCTGGGCCCCCGAAATGGTTTGTCATTGTTTGACAGGCGGTCTGACGTGATGAGGTGTGAAGGGCACGATAGCGGGGCATAAAGGAAAACGATCGCTCGCTGGAGGCTGAGTGATGACTGCAAAGATGAGGATCTAGAACAGCTGATTCCCATTGAGGTTGACAGCTAATGGAGAGACAAGCAAGAGTTTGTACTTGGCTCTTAAAAGTAATAGGGACTTTTAAGGACGTGTAGTTAGAGAAGAAAAAAGGCCACCTAGAATGTGAAAAAAAGAAAAAGAAAAATTCAGCAGGCAAAAGATGAAAAAGTCCTTGTGATCGCGGAATAGTGACCCTGTGAAAGTATCCGAGTCCCAACCACCCTGATTCTATACACACGGCCCCTCCGTGGTTAAAGGGACTTTTCAAGGTGATTAGTTGAAGGGTCTCAAGGTTATCCTGGATGATCTGGTGGGCCCGGTGTCCTCACAACATTGTTATAGGTGGGTCAGAGAAGGAGATGTAACTGCGGCAGCAGAGCAGAGTGACCGAAGAAGGGCCCATGAGCCAACGAATGTGGGCAGCTTCTAGGTAAGCTGGAAAAGGTAAGGAAACAGATTCTCTCCCAGAGTCTTCAGAAGGAACACGGTCCTGCCGACCCCTTGATTTCAGACTCCTGAACTCTAGAAGTGTGAGCTAATACATTTATGTTGTGTAAGCCACTAAGTTGATGGCACTTTGTTACACCAGCAACGAGGAACGGGTGTAGTCTTTCTGAAAATTGAATTACTTATCTGGCAGAATCAAGTGGAAGAACTCTTTTGTGTCACGGAGCAAAAGGACAAAGACAAGGAAACAATGAGATGGCAGACATGGACTCTAGAGCCGAGATACCTAATCTAAATAGCAAGCATCTAGGTGCGCCTGGCTGGCTCAGTCGGTGAAGCGTCCAACTTTGGCTCAGGTCATGATCTCGCAGTCCGTGAGTTCTAGCCCCACGTCGGGCTCTATGCTGACAGCTCAGAGCCTGGAGCCTGCTTCACATTCTGTGTCTCCCTCTCTCTCTGCCCCTTCCCTGCTCATGCTCTGTCTCTCTCTGTCTCAAAAATAAACATTAAAGAAAAAATAGCAAGCATCTAGAAGGAGGAAGAAGAAGTAGAAAAAAATTAAGTAAATAGATAATAGTAGAAAATGTCAGTGTGCTGCAGAAAGACTTTGGTGCAGGTTAAAAGACCACAGAGTCCCGGACAAGATTATTAAATAGGACATTTAAAAGATCTAGACTTACTGTGTAAGATTGTGGAATTCCAAGCGTGATGATGATAATGATAATAAAAGTCTCACAAGCTTTCACAAAGAATAATAACTTATAAAGGAGAGAGCGAGATCAACATCAAACTTCCTGTTTGTGACCTGTTAAGGATTATTGATAATATCATTAGTTTTAAGGGTTGGGGGGGGGAAGATTGCAATTAAAAACTCATACATTTATCAAGATGTCATATGTATATTAGGGTAAAAAAGATATTCATTCCATATCTGTGTATTGAATATCTCATTTGTGCTAGGTACTATTCTAGGTATTGAGGAAATGACAACTTATACACTGAAAGAAAAGTTTACTAATAATCTTATATTAAATATTTTTTTTTTATTTAAAAAAATTTTTTTTCAACGTTTATTTATTTTTGGAACAGAGAGAGACAGAGCATGAACGGGGGAGGGGCAGAGAGAGAGGGAGACACAGAATCGGAAACAGGCTCCAGGCTCTGAGCCATCAGCCCAGAGCCTGACGCGGGGCTCGAACTCTCGGACCGCGAGATCGTGACCTGGCTGAAGTCGGGCGCTTAACCGACTGCGCCCCCCAGGCGCCCCTTTCTTTTCTTTTTTTTTTTTTTTAATTTTTTTTTTATATTAAATATTTTTAAAGCAATCTCAGCAAAATCCAGGATTTAGGAGGAGTGGGTGGGAAGCAATGAAAGAACCGTTAGTTGAAAGTACAGTGAAAGCTTCACCTTGATGCAGGAAACTTACTCAGTAAAGCATCATTATGGGGTTATGACTGTGTTATACTGAAAAAAAAATGCAACCGTACTTGTGTTAAGAGTGAGAAAGTAACCACTGAAGTGCCAGATTAACCTGGGGAGAAAGAATAGACAGAAATTCCACTAGCTGGGAAAAGAAGAAATAAAGAGCAAAATAAACAGAAATTATGAAATTACATGAAAGGGGAAAGAGCCACCAGACTTCATAATAAGCCAACTTGTGGGTGGCAGAATTCAGTCCCTGGATGTCACTGTTGAGCTGTGGGAAAACCCACTTTGAAGCCCATTCTGTGTCTAAACTTCTAATTTCGTGAAATTATTTTCTTCTTTTTTAAGCTACTTTGAGTTGAGATTTTTGATCCAGTGGAAAGCATCCTGATAAATATACCCCATTTCACAGATGAGAACGCTGACGTTCAGGGAATGAGAACTTGAAAAACATCACAATAAAATGTTGGAATTTAGCAAACCTGGGAAAATTTTAGAGGCAACGAGTTTAGCAGACCCAACGAGGCTAAATCCTAAGCTATCTGTGCTTGATTCGTATCCCAGACTCCCCCCAAATCTCGAGAAGTGGCACCACCTGATATGGAAGTGGCGATGATGTGGAGTAAGCTCAGGAGGGTTGGTTGAAAATACTGTTTGTGAAGCGATTGGATGCCCACATCTTCTCCCTCCATCCAAGGTCCCAGGCACTGCCTCTCCTGCCCCGAGAAGAGGGAGGGTTATTCTCCAGAGAGTGAAACAGAGGCTGTGGCCTGGGAACAGTGTAGGGGACGGGGTGAATGCTTACAGGCTCCCATCTCCCTTTACACGGACATTCAAGGAGGAGATGGGAAGAGTCTCTGAGGACTCTGTCTAGCCCAGAGGAAGTGCCCTGCTTGCGGGGTGCCCTGCTTGGATTAGCCGGCAAGAAGTCTCACAGTGGTCAGCCACCACTCACTCTTGAGTTTCAAATTAGCACGTTTAGTGCTTCATTCTTTTTTTTTTTTTTTTATTAAAAAAATTTGGGGCGCCTGGGTGGCTCAGTCGGTTAAGCATCTGACTTCGGCTCAGGTCACGATCTCATGGTTTTTGAGTTCGAGCCCCGCATCGGACTCTGTGCTGACAGCTCGGAGCCTGGAGCCTGCTTCGGATTCTGTGTCTCCCTCTGTCTCTGCCTCTCCCCTGCTTGCGCTCTGTCTCTCAAAAATGAATAAACGGTATAAAAAAAATTAAAAACACTTTTTTTAAAAGTGGGCTCCACGCTCAGGGTGGAGCCATTGCTCAGTTCAATGCAGGGCTTGAACTCATGACCCTGAGATCAAGACCTGAGCTGAGATCAAGAGTTAAATGCTGAACCCACTGAGCCACCCAGGCGCCCCTCGTGCTTCACTCTTAAATATGAGCAGACAACTAAGGCTCACCAGACTTCTGAGCTACTTGAAAGGAGAGGCCAAACAATACAGAACACTGGGACAGACAGAATATACGCTAGAGAAGCATATCTGAAAATAAATCTGTTGTTAACATCCTGAGAGAAAGAAACCAAGATTGCAGTCATGAGGAAGGCCAGGATTCTCTAAAAATGGAGTATCTAGTGAACAGAAAGGGACTTCTGATATTTAGAAATAATGGCCTATCCAAAAGACTGGAAGGTAAAGAACTTTTTTAGAAGATGGGTCAAATGACAAAAATAGGAGAAAAGATTTAAGAATCTTAGAGAACCAGTTTAGGGTAAATAGCAGGCAACTATTAGGAATTCCACATGGGGAGAGGAGAGGAAAGAGGGAAATGACAGAATCAAGAAAATTTCTCAGATCCAAAGAATGTGAATTTGGAGATTGAAAGGGCTCACCTAGTGCCCTGCGTGGTACATGGAAATGGACTCGCCACCAGAACACTGGGAACAGAGATTCCACACGTTTCACAGACTGGAAAGCAGTTCACACTCAAGGGGACGGGAAGGGGAGCTTCGGACTTCTCGGATGCAGGGCCAGAGCTGGAAGACAATGGAGCAGTGACTTACAATTCTGAAGGATTATTAGTTTTGACCTAGATTCCATATCTTCCCAAACTGCGAGAGCAAAGGTAAAATATCCAGACTTGTGGAGTCTCAAAAATATTACTTCCCGTTAACCTTTTCTTCACAAGCTGCCGGAGGCTATGCACCCCCTACGTAAGGGAGTGGAGCAAGTGAGAAGGGCTGTGTAGGAAATAAGAGACGTACTGCGGGAGAGAAGAGAGGAGGGGCCAGGGTGCCAGTGTGCAGCAGGGCTAGAGAGCAGCAGTCCAGACCAGGGCAGGTCTAAAGACTCCAGGAGAAATTTCTTCCAGGTAATGAAATGAGTGGTATAACAGGAATTCAAACACCAAGAGAAAAAGACATTTGGGAGGAAACTTTGGCATTGAGGTAGTGATAAGTACACAAGGAAACTAAGCAAGTGAAAAAAATGACTAATTCTAGGGGTTGGAAGAATAATATTATGGAAGAAAAGAAAGCTAACCATAGTTTGTTACGTGGGTAAGCAGCAGATGGCATTTCTGTTGCAGTCATGCAGACATCGAATATTGATGTAACCACAGTTTCCAACAATCCACATTGGGAGAGGGAGGAATGACAAGGTGTGTGGCTTATAGAGACTTAAATCCTTATCTTCCTTGGTAGGAAGGCCCTAGTTAATACTTAGAGCTGGAAAATCAGGGCCTAGCGAGGGAAGCTGTTTATTTAGTGATAGGGAGATAAATGCTGAAAGAATCAGCTAAACAATTTGAGGTGGTAGTCTTCGGGGAGGCAGGTCAGCGTGTAAGTATGTACCTTGTGAACGTATTTGGCAGTCAGAACTATGTGCACATTTCATTTTAGTAAAGCTAAAAGTAAAAGGAACAAAAACACTTAAGGGGCACCTCGGTGGCTCAGTTGGTTTGTTAAGCGTCTGACTCTTGATTTTGGCTCACGTCATGATCTCCCGGTTGTGAGATTGAGCCCCAAGTTGGGCTCCGCACTGAGTGTGGAGCCTGCTTGGGATTCTCTCTCCCTCTCTCTCTGCCTCTCTCTCTCTCTCTCTCTCTCTCTCTCTCTCAAAATAAACATTAAAAAAATAATAAATCAAAAAAACACTTAAAAATTAAGACAAGCAATATGGAAGATATAAAATGAAGTTTATCAGCTCTTATACAAAATTCTACTGAATGCAAATAGTATATTTTACTAAATGTAAATGGGCTGAATTCCACTGTTAAAGAACAGAGCCTATCAGATCTATTGTAGTAAAGCATCTGATTTGGCTTTCTTCCTTCTCACATTTGATCACCTCTGTGGAACTGCTTGTCAGAGTTCTCTGCCTCCCCTACCAAAGGAATTGGCTTGTGACTCTTGAGCTAGGCCCTCAGGACACTGGACGTTTATTCTTGATCCGAGCAACATAAAGACTGAAAATCGTTGGAACTGATCGATCCCAGCGGTAATACTAAGAGGAGACAGTCCATCTGTTCCTGCCACCCGGAGCACCCCCCAGCTGCCTGGTTCCTCTCCTTCTCAGGAAAACTGGAAATTTTCCTGCTGGTTCTCTCTCTCTCTCTCTCTCTCTCTCTCTCTGTCTCTCTCTCTCTCTGTCTCTCTGTCTCTCTCTCATGAATTCCTTTTCTGTTGTACCCAGTCCATCCATTTCAGTTGCTTGTAACCAACAAAATCCAACTGATAAGGTTGAACCTCGAATAAGATTCATTGATAGACACACAGACCTATCTACCTTTAATTTTAATCTTTTTTGGTCTCTCATATGTAAATCAGTAAATAAGTAAAACAAATACAGATAAAAACAAAAAGAAAGTAGAACTTAAGGTCCACCAAATAGAAAAATTTGAAAATTTAAGTTGAAAAACATTAAAAACAAAGTGGGTCATTAATGGTAAAAGATGTGATTCTTAAGGAGCGTGTAACAGTCTTCTAGGAACCCAAAAAACATAGCAGACAAATAAATGCAAATATATATTGAGAAAACGCTTAAAAACTGAGAAAACCTAATCAATGAAAGTAAATTTGTAGTGGGGGATTTTAATTTATCCATTTCAGAATTGAACAGATAAAACAGAATATGGAGATATGCAAGTCGTTATAGAAATAAGTAGAAAATATGAAGAGGGAAAATCCACGTGGTAAATAAACATATGAAAGATGCTTAACCACATTTAGGGAGATATATGTTAAAGTAACAATAAGAAAATACTTTTGGGGCGCCTGGGTGGCTCAGTCAGTTAAGCACTGGACTTCAGCTTAGGTCATGATCTCATGGTTTGTGGGTTCGAGCCCCGTGTCGGGCTCTGTACTGACAGCTCAAAGCCTGGATGGAGCCTGCTTCAGGTTCTGTGTCTCCCCCTCCCTCGGCCCTTCCCCTGTTCCTGCTCTGTCTCTCTCTCTTTTTTTCTCTCTCAAAAATAAACATAAAAAAAAAAACCAACATTTTTTATCCATCATATTGGCCAAAATTCAAGAACTACAGCATCTAGTGCGAGGGAAGGTATTAGACAATAGATACTTTCAAAAGCTATAAATGGAAATGGAAATATTACAATAATTTAAATTCTTACAATAAATTGCAATATTTGGAAGGGAATAACCTCTAAATATCTCTTAACTGTAAATGCTTATACCCTGTGACTCAGAATTTTGGGAATCTGTCCTGCAAAAATAATAGAATTAGAATGTACTGGATATGCATACAGAAATTTTTGTTGCACCGTTGTAGTCGCAGAAAATAGCGGAAAACCTAGGACTAGTCGTAAGTGGAATAATTCTGAATAAAACTGAAGTGCATCCGTACTGTGGTACATCATTCAGTTGTGAAAGTTGGCACTATCTGTAAACATGGATGTATCATTGACTAGGAAAGCAAGTGGTTAAGTAACGTGTCCAATTTAACCCATTCTTGTATAATAGAGACCATGTGTGTGGTATACATGTACATGTGAATATATACATGAGTATGAGGAAAGGTGTGGAAGCATCAACCCAGCTGTTCCTGAGTGTCACTTTAGGGAGGTGGGATAGAGAATTGGATCTTGAATTTCTTTCACTTTCTATAATAAGCATACGGTATTTCTGTCATTAAATAAAAAATTAACAGATCAAGTAAACATTTTATCAAAGTAAGGTATTCTTTAGGAAACATGTAGTGTTTGATCAGCAAGAACTTGGATGTTTTGAGTGGTAAAGAAATGGATATACTTTTCTGTGAATCACAAATCAGCATTTGTTTTTATTCTCCACGATCAGGATTTGTAATGTGTTGTCTTGTATTTTAATTGAATGTGAGGGCTACCCATTCTATACTGTTGGGTTCTGTTGTTATACTCTTAAAATATTTTTGCTTTTGCTAGGACTGTCTTCATCAGTGGAATGCAATATAATGGAGTTGGAACAAGAACTTGAAAATGTGAAGACCCTTAAGACAAAATTAGGTACTGTACATTTTTGTTTGTCACTCGTGTATTGGTCTTGCTGTCTTTCCAGAAACTCGACCTTAGTCTGAAAGAGTCAAAAAATTATGAAATGTTTCGTGAGGGTTATAGGCTTCCAGTCTGTCCGAAGCTATTGATAAAGACTGTCTTTTAGTTTGGGGAGAGGATAAACATTTGTCTATTCACCTTTTTTGTTGTTTTGTAAAATGACTTTTTAGAAGCTGATGTTCAGCGATGTCACTCCACTGTCTCCTTGCTTGCATTATTTTTGACAAGTTATCTTCTGTCATCATCTTTTAAACTGTCTTTTATCTCTCTCTGCTTTTAGGATGTCCTCTTTATCATTGACTTTGAATAGTTTGATTAAGATGTACTTTAGAGTAGTGTTCTTTATGCTTCTTATTCTTTGGGTTAATGGAGTCTCTTGGATCCGGGAATTTATGGTTTACATCTAATTTGAGACATTTTTGGCCATCATTCCTCCAGATGTTTTTTTCTTTTCCTTTCTGTGCCCGCCTTTCAGGGACTCTGATTATATGTACACCGGTGCCCTGGAAGTTGCCCCAAACTCAAGGATTTTCCTTTATTTGTCAGGTTTTTTCTCTGTGTGTTTCGTTTTGGATAGTTTCTATTACTGTATCTTCATGTTCACTAATCTTTTCTTTCGAGTGTGAAAACTGCATTTAATCCCATCTATCGCGTTTTTCTCAGACCCTGCAGGTTTTATATTTGGAAGTCCTGTTTAGACTTGTTTTATCCCTTCTAGGACTCCAACGTGTTTAGTCTGTGCCCCCTACTCTTCAGATCATACAGAATACAGTTGTGATAACCCTTTCAGTGTTTTTATCTGCTAATTCTCACTTCTGTGTGAGTTCTTGATAAATTTCAACTGATTGACTTTGCTCCTTATCATTGGTTGCACTTTTCTGCTTTTACGCCTGCCTGGCAAATTTTGACTGGGTAGCGGACCCTGTGAATCTTACTGCTGGGCGCTGTATTTTTGTATCCTTTGCTCTGAAGGCCTGCCAGGCGGGGCCGGAGCGGCATCTCCCGTAGGGCCGTAGGGCCGATTGTTCTCACATCAAGGCAATAGTGCTGCTGATTGCTGAGGCCTCGTTACTGTCTCGCGGGAACAGGCCCCATTCCCGGCCCTCGGTGACGGTTGGCTACTGCTCCTTCTGACGTTTTTGAGTGGTTCTTTCCTCAGCTGTGGGTTGTGTGCTCGTGTACCTGAGCTGATCTTTACCCCGCTGAAGACTAAGGACGACCCTTTCAAGATCCTTGGAGGTCTTCCCCTGAGGAGTTTTCCTGTCGTACTTTGCTCTGCAGGGTCCAGCCAACTTGGTCTCTCCCCACTCCCATTTTATGTCCTCCGCTCCAGGAATGAGCTGGGCCCCGCTTGGGTTCCCACGCCCCGTGCTGCGGCTAGCACACCATCTCATGACACTGAGCAGGGGCGAACACAGGGCATCTCTCAGAGATCACCGTCTCTCTGTGGTCACACGTCCAGTGTCTCGAAACTGTTTCATATGCATGTGTTTTTTGGTTTCTTAACTGTTTCGGCCTGGGTGGTAAATTGGCCTCTGAAATGGAAGTCCAGTGTTGTTGAAAATTTGTTCGTTTTTATTTCTCTTTTTTTACTGAAGTGTAATCACCAGACAGTGTTACATCAGTTGTAGGGGTGTGATGCAGTGGTTCAACAATTCTGTAGCTTGCCCGGTGCACGTTGTGATACGTGTACTCTGAATCCCCTTCACCCGTTTCACCCGTCTCCCTACCCGCCTCCCCTCTGCCAGTCACCAGTTTGTTCTCTGTATTTAAGAGCTGGCTTTTTGTTTGTCTTTTTTTACTTTGTTTTGTTTCTTCAATTCCACAGGTGTTTGTCTTTGACTGACTTGTTTCACTTAGCACTATACTACCTGGATCCATCCATGTTGTTGCAGATGGCAAGATTTCATTCTTTTCCGTGGCTGAGTGATATTCCTGCACGCGCGCGTGTGTGTGTGTGTGTGTAAACACGTATATATGACATCTTTATCCACTTGTCTTTGGATGCACACTTGAGTTGTTTCTATGTCTTGGGTATTGTAAACAATGCTGCAGTAAACATTGGGGTGCATATATCTTTTTGAATTAGTGTTTTTGTTTTCTTTGGGTAAATACCCAGTATTGGAATTACTGGATCATTTGGTAATTCTATTTTTAATTTTTTGAGGAACCTCCATACTGTTTTCCATGGTGGCTGCACTAGTTTGCATTCCCACCAACAGTGCACAAGGGTCCCCTTTTCTTTATATCTTTGCCTACACTTGTTATTACTTGTGTTTTTGATTTTAGCTATTGTGGCAGGTGTGTGGTGATATCTTATTGTGGTTTTGATTTGTCTTTCCCTGATGATGAGTGATGTTTAGCACCTTTCATGTGTCTTTTGGCCATCTGTGTGTCTTTCTGGAAGAGCGTCTATTTAAATCCACTGTTCATTTTTAAATTTGGTGTTGGGTTGTCCAAGTTCTTTGTAGAGTTTGGATATTAACCCTTTAGTGGATATATAATTTGCAAATATCTTCTCCCATTCAATAGGTTGCCGTCGTTTTCATCTTTGTAAACAACTTCATGTTGTCTGTTACTTCATTCATTCTGCTGTTGATGGATATTTGATGTGTTTCTTATCTTTTGCTATTATGAGTCATATTGGTATAAACATTCTCCTGTATGTCTCTTGGTACTTCTGTTTTTTCAGGGTACATAGCTGGAAGTGGAATTATAGGGTCGTTGAGTATGTGGGTATACAACTTTTTAAAATAATGCTGAATTATTTTCCCAGTAGTTGTGTTATTTTGCATTTCTTCCAGGCATGGGTAAGACTTCCTGTTGCTCCACTTTACTGTCAGCAAGTGACAATGTGGGACTCTACATTTTTCCCAATTTAGTGGACATGAAGTGGTTTTCACTGGTGTTTAAATTCGTGTGCCCCTGATTTCTGTTTCCAGTGTTCATTTAGCTTCTGCTTGAAAAGTATCTGTTAGCATTTCGTTTAGTGCCGGTCTGTTGGCAATGAATTCTGTCAGTTTTTGTTTATCTGAAAACATTTTTCCTTTCCTTCTTATTGGTAGGGTATTTTCACAGAATTTAGAGTTCTTATTTGGTAGTTCACATTGAAAAGATGTCTTTCTAGAGTCTTCTGGTTTCCAGTTGAAAGTTGTCTTGTTGCCCTTTTGAAAGCTTGTAAGGTTTCCTTTTTGTCCTTGATTAGCACTTTTACCCTCACGTGCTCAGGTTTGGTTTTCCTTATGTTAATTCTTCTTGAGATCTGCCGCCTTTCTTCAGCATATGGCTTAGCGTGTTTTACCGGCTTTGGAAATGGTTGGGCCCTTACCTCGTCAGATACCCCTTCTGTTCATTCTCTTATGTCCTTAGCCTCCGGTTGCACATGTGCTGGACCTTTTCACGCCTACATTTTTTTTTCTGAATTTCTCCTCCTTTTTTACATTCTCTGATCTGTGCTATTTTCCGTCGATGTGTCTTCCATTTCACTGTCTTTCCAGCTGTGTCCTGTTGCTAAACTTCCTCTTGAACTCTTAATTTTAGTTCCCGTATTTTTCAGTTCTAGAATTTCCACTCGGTTATTTTCTGGATTCAAATTGCGGCATTTGCCATCTTGTCGCTTATCTTGTTGAACCTATTAATCAGTTATTTTAAGGCCTCTTTCTGATACGTTCAATATCTGGATAAACTGAAAGTCTGTTTTTATTCTCTTTCTTTCTCTGTCCTATCTCCAGGTAACATTTGATTGTCAGGCATTTCTTACACCAAACTGTACAAACTCTGGATAATGTTTTCTTCCTAGAGAGGATTTGCTTTTTCTTCTGGGGGGCAGTTGGAGTAGGGATGACTCCTTCCTCTGTCTGGGCTGGTGATCATTCCACAGTGGGTCGTGCCCTTCATGAGGGCCGGTCTCTTTGCACTTTGGCCTTGCTCTTAGTTTTTAGCTTCTGAAGTGAAAGCCTGGGTGTTTCGTTGTTGGCTCTGATCCCATCTTCTTAATGAACTCCGAACTTTGGTTTTCACCTCAAGAAACATGAGCCTGACAGAAGCTTTGCCCCTCCTCTTTGCTGCACCTTCCTGTCGCCCTCTCAGCCTCTTCCCTCAGCCTCTTCCTGTCACTCACCTTCTTCCTGTTGCTCTCTCAGCCGTTGGTGCCTGGAAGGACAAGAGGCTGAATGTTAGGCTCTCTTCTTTTTTCTTTCCTTTTCTCCGGTCATAGCCTCTCAAATTCCGGCTGCCTTGGGAGCCCCAAACTCCACACGAGTTTTGTTTTCCTGACCCTGTTGAGTTTGCTGAAAGCATTGCTTCAGCATCATTTAATTTTACCTACTGATGTTTGCTTGACGTCTCAGCCTCGCAGGGCCGTGCCAGTTATATGTTAGAAAAGTCTGCACGGGAAGTGGAGAAGTCTGCAGGGCTCACGCTGACTCATTTCACAGAATATTGACCTCACGAGTTTGTCGTGGTAGCTCTGATTCCTTCATGCACATTTTTGTTCTTAGTTAAATTTGATTTGATTTTACCAGTCGTTCATGGCATGAGGATGGGTGTGATAGAAGGTAGATTGTTGTAGCCAGAAATTTGCTTCCAGCCTCTAGAAAACTAGAGGAATTTATCTTTGGATTAGAGGGGATTTTTAATCACGTTACTTTATTCACTCAAATCTGTATCATTACGTAAATCTGTATCAAATACAGATATTTCCAAATTTTCATAGTAACCTGTGTATTACCAGTATGTTTCATTAGCAACTGAAATGTCTTTGCAGAGATAAAATGTAAGCATCATAGGATTGAGCTGTTTAATGTTAGCAAAGTGATTTTAAAACTGATTTTTATAGTTTGTAGAGGAAAATTAAAAATTTATGGGTTTTGCAAAAAAAATTATATAAAAATAATACATACTGGTTATAGCAATAAGGAATGAAACTGTGAGTTTTTGGGAATGAGAGAACCTTTGGAAATCTTTTGTTGTGTTTTGTTGTTGTTTTTTTCTAATAGAGAGGCGAAAAAAAGCTTCAGCATGGGAAAGAAATTTGGTGTATCCCGCTGTTATGGTTCTCCTTCTTATTGAAACAGTAAGAATTTATTTGCCTAGTTAAATAAAGCAAATTATTTGTTATTTACTTTGGTATTTGAGTATGGCAACTCCCTCGGCTAAATGGTTTCTAGTAAACTGGTTTTCCATCAACAGGATTAGAACCCACCTGTACCTTTATTTGGAAAAAGTCAATAGAGTAAAAATGGAAATTAATGGCAGTTTTTAAAAAGTCCTCAAGATTAACTGTTTCCTCATGAAAGCAGGAAATTCATTCTTTTGTGTCCTGTAGAATTAAGAGATGAGGTGTCACAGATACCCCCTGCTTCACATTCTATGCTAGGATATGAAAATTCCATCATTAAACTAGTTCTGATAACATTGTAATGATATTTTAAATCTGTGGAGTTGTGGGTTTCCAATTGGTAAAGTCATGTAGTAACTGGATTTCTATTACTAGCTTTGGTCACAAGCTTTGAAATTGTAGTAATTTGCAGAGGGTTTTATTAGAGTTTATTCTGGAGTTTTTGCAGTTAGTTGAGTCCTTACAGTTTGTTTATACATAGAATTTTGGTCTTGCCTGCTTTTCCACTAACCGAAGCATATATTTGGTCAGCAACTGAGATTCTCATCCATGTGTATCGACGCTCACTGAGAACTGACGCTCACTGTCTGTGTTGCAGTTCATCTCCGTCCTCCTGGTGGCGTGTAATATTCTTTGCCTGTTGGTTGATGAAACAGCCATGCCAAAGGGAACAAGGGTAAAGTGCTTTCAAAGTCTTTTCTTTTGCACAAGTGCTCTTTGGATATACCCTGAGTGTTTTAAAATAAGTAATTTACAACATTCACCTTTCTGCAAGTATGTATCAGATTGTATGAAGTTCTTTATGTAAACAGCCTTCATACACAGTGTTTGTAAACTGTGTCTTTTGTTTCTAATTTCCTACTTTGGGTTGGCCAGCCCTTTTATCAAATACCAGAGTTTCCTTGTAGACTTTTGTATCACGGTTTGTTTGTTTTTTAACAGAAGATCGTATTTGTAATTCTTTAAGAAAATGTGTACTCTGTGAAATAGTGGTATTGGAGGAGTTTTTTAGATTGATTCATTATCTTTGCCAAAGGTCCAAATATATGGCTTGTAGGGATTTATGCTTCAAAAGAATGACACATTTTGTGATTCAGTTTACTAAATCATTTAGTTTAGTTACTGGAGAAGAGTCAGGTGTACATCTTTTCATGAATTAATTGTGTTTTCTCGCTTGTTTAAAAGTTGATGATTCTTTTAAATTCTGTCAGCCTTTTTGGATATATCCTCTGTATAGAAGGTAGTTATCACTACAGATTCATATCTGGTGTACTTCTAGGTGTCTCTGTACACTTTTGATTCCTTAAAATAGTATTTACGTTGTAACATTTTCTAATGTTTCTCCAAGTCAGCAGCCTCCCCATACCCCATAGAAAGGGCTTCCAAACCCTTTCAGGCGTTGGTGCCACTTCTCCCTCTAAACAGGTGATACACCTGTCTTTTCATAGAAAAAAGCCAATATCAACCTAAATTTCTTCCCTGGGTCTAAGACGGAGACACCCTGCTCTTTTCAGAGCTAATGTTTGCAGCCGTATTCTCCATTTAGATCCTGCCCTCCTCTAACTTCTGCTGGACCTTGTGCCCTCTGTCACTGCCTGGTGTCTAGTCTGCCAAATGCTCTGGGTACCTCGTTCCACAAGCAGACAACACTAGACAGTCCTCCTTCATCTACAACCTGGCCTTTAGCTTTTGATTAGACCCAAATCCATTGATAGAGCAGGAAGTCACCTACCATGACTTGGTGACCCTATTCACTTTGTGACCCTCCTTTAGATATTGCACACTGTGTCAGTCCCAAGCACCCACGGTACACTTTTGTGCCATCCGTTAGCGTATCATAGAGAGGGACTTACACCTGGTAGAGTCCATGTGTGATTGTTTAAATACATCACATCATCTTAATCCTGCCCGTAGGTCTTCTCTCGAGATGGAATATTTCCAAAATGTTTTTCAGCCCAGCCAATAAGCTTTCTATTATTAGCATTATTCATTTCTTTCTCAAAAGATTGAGAAAAAGGTGATAAGTTCTTTGCCTTATTTATGTATATGAAATTGTCATGGGTATTCTGACTTCTTTTGTTTGTTTTTTTTTAATATTTATTTTTGAAGGAGAGAGAGACAGAGTGTGAGCAGCGAAGGGGCAGTAGAGAGGGAGACTCAGAATCCAAAACAGGCTCCAGGCTCTGAGCTGTCAGCACAGACCCCGATGCAGTGCTTGAACCCATGAACAGTGAGATCATGACCTGAGCTGATGTCAGATGCTTAACTGACTTAGCCACCCACGCGCCCCTCTTCTTACTTCTTTATGCCAAAATTAGAATGTATATATGATACGTATGATATTATTTATTGCTTTATTTATTTTTAAAATTTTTTAGTGCTTATTTATTCTTGAGAGAGAGAGAGAGAAAGAGACGGAGCATGAACGGAAGAGGGGCAGAGCGAGAGAGGGACACAGAATCCGAAGCAGGCTCCAGGCCGAGCTGTCAGCACAGAGCCTGACGTGGGGCTTGAACTCATGAACCATGAGATCATGACCTGAGCTGAAGTCAGATCCTTAACCAACTGAATCACCCAGGCACCACTTTATTGGTTTATTTTTTAGTAGCTTGACTATACCTTCTTAATTTTCTGGGTACTTCTGTTAAAGCTGACAGTAGTTCATATTTGAATAGTTCCTTTAATTGGCAAACTTTGAAAATATTGCTCCTACTTTAGTAAGAAATTATTATTTTTTTTTGCCTGTCTGGTCTCATTAATAAATATTAGTTTTTGTTTGTTTTTTAAGTTCTAGGTAAAGATAGATTTTGAGAATAGGTATAATGTTTAGGAAAAAATGTATAGCATGACATTAAAAAAAGTCTGTGTTAATTAAGTTATATTTTTAAAAAACGTCTGAATTCCTAAGGAAGATTTGGGGAGAGAGAACCTTCAAGTGTGGAAATAGGACATGCACATTCACCTTCTCTGTATGCTTAGCTTACTTTGACATGTTTTAATTGTATAATTTTTATATGTTGTCTTAGGGTTCATTTAAATAATTATGTATTTATTCCTACGAAACTCTTTAAAAAATTGCTTCCAGTAATATTCAGGACTTAACAATAAGCATAATATCATTTTGATAAGTTAATTGCATTTGAGATAATTCGGAGATGTTTTGAGTTTGCTAAAATTGTTAACATGTGCTTCAATTAGTTGATGAACTCAGTCTAATGTCATATTTTATTGTCCTTTAAAAATGTGGATGTTACTTCAGAGTATTAAACCTTCTTAATTCCGTTATTTATTTAATAGTCTTAGGGAATCCAAATATATAGTGTCATTCTGAAAGCGGTTTTTTTCCCCCCCCACAGGGCCCTGGGATAGGAAATGCTTCTCTGTCTGCTTTCGGTTTTGTGGGAGCTGCACTTGAGATCATTTTGATTTTGTATCCTTTCTTTAACTCAGCATTCTGTCAACAAGTTTTCTGTCCAGTTTTCTGGGACAGTGGTAATTTACTAAGACACTCGCCTAAAAGGAAAAACAAGTCAGTCTTCCTCAAGCATGCCAAGTGGCTTTTTGTTGTTTTCCCTTTGAGCCTTAAGACTTTTTGAAGACTGCTGAGAACTTAAGGAAACTTGCATTCTTTGGAGAGTTTTTTCCTTGATTCTCACAGCTATCTTATGGTGTCCTCTGTCGTCGGTTTCTATAGCCTCCGGTTTTTCGGAAACTTTATTCCCAAGAAGGATGACACAACTATGACAAAGGTAAAGTCTTAGGTGGCTGTGCCTCCCTTTTGCCTTCCAAGGCAAAGGAGGTGTTTTATGTCATAATCACCCTGAATGGTTCATTTGCGGCGATAGGTATTTGTTTGTAAATTGCATAAACGCAAACTGGAAGATTTTCAGAATGCTGAATGAGTGGGAAAAGGTTGTGCTGCTCTGTTTAATTTGGACGGCTTCCATTCACTTGTAAATGCGCAGACCTGCAGCGCTCGCTAACTGGCTGCGGAAGGCTCCTGAAAGGACTCTTTCTCCTCTGAAGAAAACGTATTGCTAATGAGTAACTTTGATTGTGCAAACTGTACTTCAGGGAGCTTGTTTGAAATCTGAAGAACTTAGTTGCTGCAAGTAGTAGAGACCAAGTATTTCAAATTTGAATAATTAAAGCAAGACGGAAGAGTTCTATTCAGAAATGTTTTGTAGTCTGAGGCTAATTTGACTTCCTAGGATGTGTCATTGGTTTTGGAATAACAAAGACTGTTACCGTATATAGTGACCGCATCTTTTTAAAATATTCCCACAGGCTGTCACTGGAAAATGACTAGTAAGAGCTGCTGGTTGCTTCTGTTTTTATTACATATCACATATTTTCCAGCCTATCTCAAAAGAGAACTTCGTGTACTTGATTTACCTATCTATAGAATGCTGGGACTTCTTGAGATGCTTAGCATCTAGTTTAAGTGATCATCAGTATTAATCGGTATTTTCAGCTCCTTTTATTTAATATGAAAGAGTAAGCATAGGGCACATTGGAAATGAATCACTAGAATTTAGGGGTTTTAGATTTCTAGCTTTTTGATATTAAATCTTAGAATAGTTGAACAAATTATATCTCCTGAGCAGTAGTCTGGCTTTAAAAATATAGTGAGAAGTGTTAAACGTACTCATTCTGTTTTAGTTGACGGGCAGACCTTTTTAAAATTGGCAACCTCAGTCAGTAATGTAAAATGCATTGTCTAAGGTATACAGAAAGTAATTTAAGTGTTCTATAACTTCCTACTTGTGCCAGATGCTGTAAATATCTGGTAGAACTGACATATGACTCTGAGTGTTTGTAGAAAACATTTCTTATTCTCTTTAAATTCTATGTTGACTAATATCATTAAGAAATTAACCAAATCCAGTACAGTAGTACAGGGTGAGGAGAGTGTGCGGTGAGTTCCCAGAACATGAATGGATCGATCATATTTATCATCCTGCAGTCTAACTGCCCAGTGTTCCTTCTGACCCCCGCACAGATCATTGGGAATTGTGTGTCCATCTTGGTCTTGAGCTCTGCCCTGCCTGTGATGTCAAGAACACTGGGTAAGTTTATGTGAGAAATGTCCATTTAAAGTCCATACCTTTTAACTGTATCTTTTCTAAACTTCTGCCTTGACTTTTAGTTTCTGAACGTTTTCCAAAAAATCATCCTTTGAAATATAATATGTCCTTCCAGACTATTTTAGAACTCCTGTAGTTTGTCTGTATAGAGAGCTATACCAAAACAGTCCTTTACTTTTTTCAAATAAAGACCATTTTTTTTTTTGAATACTTAAAAAAATATTCCTTCTCCAAACAACAGACAGTTTTTCCCACTGACTAGTTAAGCTTTTGAGTTCTCTCGTGAGTGATGAGGTATTAGGGTGATGGTGGGGTTCGGAGCTAATGGCCAAGAAAGAATTCTTGAAGACGTCTTTGGTGCAAAAAGTCGATCATGAAAGCACGGGGACAGGACCCATGGGCAGAAAATGCTGCCCTGGGGTTGTGAAGAGTGACTGGTTATTTACTATGGAGTTGAGGAGGTAAATAAAGTCCAGGGGAAGTTTCCAAGGAGATTTACATATGCTACTGAGGACTCACAGGGTCCTGCAGGCCTGGCTATGGTCGCGCTAAGGTTGTTTTCCCTCTAGTGAGGTATTAACATCGTGATCACAGGGGGTTCCTGGAGAAGCGTTATACTTTGTATTTGCCTCAAGTATTTGTGAATGGGCTGCAGGTTATAAAGAAATGTAATGTTACGTGTCATCTCCTTCTTGCCTTTGTTTCCCACATCACTGTGGAGGGGATGGTGATGTTGGGGCTCCAGGAAACTGAGTCTACAGGTTTCTGGAGATTAGGCTATTGATGAGATTGGCTTTTTCTTGTAATTTACTAAGACATTTGTAAACTAATGGAGATTCACGTCCTGTAGGACTGTGATCTCTATCAGTTAGCCAGTTTTTCCTTTCTTTTCCTTTGTCCTTGGGCAGCCAGGAGGGTCTGAGGAATATCACACATGTCCCACCAGAGGTGGGGAGGGTGGGGATATGTACTTTGCCCTCAGCTTGCCTTATGGTCCCTCATCAGTGAGGAAACTGTGATATTCAAAAAAAGATGTTGAATGTCTAGAAATATTAAACTAGTTTTTCTTATATGAAATGTTTTTTTTTTAAACTTACAATTTAGTATGTGATTTAAAAAATTGAAAATGTGTGAAGATTTATTTTAAGCTGTTTTGTGTTCGTGCGATAGACTTGAAAACTGAGGTTTTTGAGAGCACATGCAGATTTCAAGGAGATCCATTAGTTTTTTAGTTTCTTACTTGCCTGTCATTTATACAGTTTTCTTAAGTTTTCAACTTCTGGGAGTTTTGATCGTCTTTGAACAGTAATATATTTCTACTTAGTCATTGAGACAGTTGAACAGAGCTTCATTTGGCCTATTCTTATCTTTTATAAAGCACTGTTGCAGGCTGTGATCTCCCTTCTTGGCGAAATATTATTTCAGACAAAAATTTCCTCCAAGCAGTTCTGTTTGGCCTTCTGGACTCAGGTTTCAACTTCAGAGTGTTCACAAATGATTACAAGGATCCCATCGTTCAACCTCAGCAACTCTCTCCTAACAAAAATTGCTAGTAGCTTTGAGTTGCTTTTGTTTACCTCTCATATCGCCTCTATTATTTATTCAAGACTCGCTGCCAATCGGGGAAGTGGGCTGTGTGAAGAAAATATAGACTGTGTAGTTATGTGCTACAGAGAATTTCGTGTTTTAGTAAGAAGTGAAATCTAAGTATAAACGTAAAGGGACCACTGTTGCAGAGACGAATACAAAGCTTATTTACTCAGTGGTCTTACCTCTTTTGTGTTTGCTTTATAGGACTAGTTATTGTTTTGACATCTGCTTATGGTGTGTTAATCTTGAAAATGCCGAAAGTATGCATGTTAGTAACTTCATTTATAACTGAGCGGTATCATTTGTGTTGTGACGGTCCAACAAGTAATTTCTGTGATGTTATAGCCACCCTACCATTTAGTTACGAAACTCACTTAGCGTGATCTGTTATTTAAGATGGTTACTAGTGATATATACCGATTTTATGGAAGCGCATTACATGCTGAGTCTACTTTTAATACAAAGAAAACAAATTAATGGCAAAATT
This sequence comes from Lynx canadensis, assembly GCF_007474595.2. Lineage (NCBI taxonomy): Eukaryota > Metazoa > Chordata > Mammalia > Carnivora > Felidae > Lynx > Lynx canadensis. The sequence goes on along the minus strand of NC_044304.2, from coordinate 167,147,422 downwards.
TGCTTTTTGAAGATCAACAAATTAAATTCCTGAGTAGTTTGCCATAGAGATAAATAACAAGAAGAAAAAGAAAGATGGGACAATTAAAATGCAGCTAACAAATGCCTGGGCCCAGCTGTCCAAACAGGATTAATGGAGTGCATTAGGGTACAGTGAGTCATGTGGCGCTTTGCAAAATATCAACACGCACTGCATTACATGTTATGCCCGGTGGCACTGAATAGATGAAAAGAAGTAAATACGTTAAACAGATTCATGGAGGCTTTTCACAGTATTAAAAAAGCAAATTTCTAGACTAAAAGAAGAAGCTTTATTTTAGTATTATGGGAAATGCAAACTAGAGAGTTACTTTGTAATTCCTCTATTAACCCTTTGGAACGGAGTCTTTGATTTTAAGAAGATGAGATGTGGAGAATTGTCATGAATATTATCCTAGTGTAGAACAGGGTTTTGATTTCCTAGCTGAAAAGCTCAGAAGCCCAGAATAGAGGATGTATTTAACAACCAGATTCCAAGCTGTGAAATTTGTCACTCTTTCTCACTGCCTCTCACAAGGAAACCCTGACCCTAAATGCTCTCGTTTGCTCCTGTGAATTCCACCAGCAGCACCTCATCACTTGCAGTGAAATGAGAAGTGAAAGAGTGAGGAAAACCCCGCCGTTACCTGTATGCGAGCAGCTTTCCTCTTATTTCAGCCATTTATTGGTGATGGTTTTCATTTTAATTGTACATTGAAAATAACATTGAATCCTGTATAGAAGGATTGATGTGTTGGTATTTTTGTTTCAAAAATGTTCTCTGAGTTTTTTGTGTTTTCAGGGCTCACTGGCACTGTTGGTGCACCATAGGCACCATTAAACTGTAGCTTCAGACTCCAGTGCCCGGGTGATAGGACACATTTATTAAAGACTTCCTTTGATCAGCATCTTATATTTGAGTATGGAAAATTTTGTGCTGATCTGAAAAATTAACGACAAGAGTAGATTTTATAAGCATATTACTTGGGCAGCGAGAATTAGGTTGGGAGAAAGACTTTGACCGTGTATTTTTAGTCAGGTATAATTCATATAAATGGTAGTTGTCTGTAGGAAACACAAAGATTCTGAGTCTCACATTTCTTACTCGAACTCTTTAAAGCTCTTTAAGAGTAATGCCACGGCAGTGCACATGATTTCCAAAACACTGTTTTGCTGCCTCCTAAGATGTCAGTTTAGAAGAATCCGACATTTTGGGGGACTTGATGTCCAAGTGTGTAAACAGTTTACTGTCTGGTTTCACAGACATAAAGGTGGCCGGTGAGCCAGGTGAGTGTAGGGCAGGCCCAGGCTGAATGGACTCTGTGGATGCCCAAACTCTTTGCCACGAAATACTCCAGAGGCAGGAGTGAATTCTGTAAGAACAGACTGTACGATTGCTGACACGCTCTTTATTTTGCTTAATCAAGAAACTACTGATTGACCTCTTTTTGCCTTGTTATTTGCAGGCTCCTTTAACAGGAGAATTTTTTCTCAAATGCAACCAGCAGACCTTGCAGGACTGTTACTAATTTCTATTTTAAGATTATTTTTATAGTTATTTTATTATCCTGAAGCTTTCTATAACTTGTAATTATGTAAGGCCCAACTGCAGAGTTTTAAAAGAAAATGTACTTATGATATTAAAACAGAAACAAAAAATTTATCCCTTTGAATCATCTTGAATTTTTTACTATTTCCATGTGTTTCTCATCGATGGGTCCCATCTAGGCCCTCATCTTGCAGGAGATAAAGTGGATTACTCTTTTGTTCCTTGAGCAAGGGAACCTGTTTAAAAACCAGGGCAGTTTGGAGAGTTCTTTATTTGGGGTTTCGTGAATATACTATTAATCTTTACCCTGGACCAGTTCTCTCCAATTCTTAGTGTAAAACAAAAGCAACCGATGCTTAGAATTGACAAGTGAAGGGGTGCCTGGGTGGCTCGGTTGGTTGAGCATCTGACGGTTTGTGAGCTCGAGCCCCGCATCAGGCTCTATGTTGTGCATGCAGAGCCCCCTTCGAATCCTGTGTCTCCCTCTCTCTCTGCTCCTCCCCTACTCACTCCCTCTCTCTCTCTCTCTCTCTCTCAAAAATAACTAAATATTAAAAAAAAGAAATGACAAGTGCAAAATAGAAGTATAAATCATAATAAGTATTCCTAACTATGACTTTGATGTAAAGATAATTTTAAACTCCCTACTGAAAATTTCTCAGCAAAAAATTTGTAGATGACTTACTGATATTGTTACATTGCAGAGAGTGTGGTACTAATTGCCTTTTGGTTGATTACTATTGTTCTTATGACTGAATAATACGTTTGTATATCTAGTAATGATTTTTAACAATAAAGAGAAAGTATTCTGTGTCACATGTCTAAAAGAGTTAGGAGACTAACTGATGCTCAATCCCTAAATGCTTATATTCTCAGGATCTACTTGTTAGGTTCTTCTGATGCCTGCTCATGTTTCAGGACATATAGTCTGTCTGAGAAAATGTCACGTTGGCCACACATGAACTAAATAACTTAGCCATCTGTTGACATCATTCAGATAGTCGTAAAATATGTTTTATATGAAAATAATTCTAGTTAGGATAATTTAGCTAGAAGGAGGCTTAAGATGTCATTTTTTAAAATGTTAGTAATTAAAATGTTACAATTAAAACTAGGCAGTAAACTACAGTAAGGGTCTTTGTACTAAGAATAAAGACCTCTAACCTGGCTGAGAATACTTAATAGTACACCTGTACATAGTCAATTCCGAGACCAGTGAGCATATTATCTCCTTATTTGTAGGAAGTTTTATTTTAAAATTAATTTTAATTATACAAGTATAGACGTGAACAGATTCTCATTATAAAGAATATTCAAATTAGGGATCAAGCTAAAATTCATTGTGACCACCTGTTTTAATCCTAAGCCCCTGTTCAGAGGTCTTCAGATCTTGCGTGCGTATGTGGACATAGCTGGTGCCTCCGCGGGAGTTGTGAAGTCCTCACCTGGGGTTACCTGGATCCTAACTCTTTGGTCAGCGTTCTTGTTTCTTCTGTTGACTCCTGACTTCTGTGTGCTGTCCAGTGGGAATTAAAAGAGGAAAAGGTTTCGAGATCATTTCCTGTACTGGAACTCAGTCATCTGTAAGTGAATTTCAAACTCAAGAACACTTAATTATCTCTTTCTGTTCAGGTCACCAGTGACCTCTTAATTGTGCCGTCTTGTGGGTTCTGTTTTCACCTTAATTGCTCCATGGCATTTGCTGTTTGTAATCCCACTTCCCGTCTCTCTCCTTTTTTTCTGGTCCCCATTCCCTGTTGTTTTCTTCCTCCTTTGGCCGTTCTTTAGCTGTCTATCTCTTTTACTGCTCCTCGACTACACGCATACACTTGTCCCCAAACCCAAACGTCCAACCCAGCACCTACCCCTGGGCTAAGAGCAGGTTATCCCAACTGTGTATTCCATCCCTACCGTAGGATCTATACTTGTGTGTGTGCGTATCTCCGTCCGTCCGTCCGTCAGTCCCTCCCTCCCTCCCCTGTACTTCCCTTCAGTCCTTGGCCACTTTCTATCTAAAGGGCCAAAGCAGAAACCTGGGAGTCAAGTTAGATGCCTCTCCCTCCTCACGCCGACACCCAGTGGCGACACTCAGTTTCATCTTGCTAACAATTTCACACGTTTGCTTCTTCCTTCCCGTTTCCCTTACAAAAAAGTGAAAAGAATCAGACTTGTGTAAACAGCCAAGCAGAGAGAGCTGAGTGTGTGATTTTAAAACAATATTTTATTGTTAGGGAATGTTCATGAGGTGGACTCTAGACAGGTGTTCATTCTTTGAGGAGAATAGAGTAGGGAGTGAAAGCAAAGCTGAAGAACGGAAGTGTTTACTTTTCCGAGCGAGGAAGGTGTTACTGGGAGACGCTGCGGAAGCCCCGTCTCTGGATGTTTCCTTCAGGAAGAGAGTAGACCGTTCTTGTCCGCTTTGGGGGGGCTTAACCCTTCACCTGTGTGAAAATCAGCACTCAGGTGCCTCTTGGACAGCGATTATCATTCTCATTCACTGGGTTTTACTTTATTAAAATTCACATACTCCACTTCATCTGGACTGCTAAATTAAGTTGCCTTCATATTAGGACCAAATGAATTTGTAGCATATAAATAGTCTTTGACTGAAGTTGGTGTGATATTTACAACTCCATTTCTCCCTCTCTGAGCTTGGGTTCGCGTTGCTCCCCCAGCCCTCTCTCCTCAGTCTCTCTGTCTTCGGGTTCCTCCCCGTCCTCTAAGGCCGAGTCACACGCTGGTCACACATGAAGCTGGGCACGCTTTCAGCCTTGTGTTATACTTACGTGTGTGTATGGCTTTCCCGAGAGACTTCACATCCCTTAAAGGACCAAACCATATTTCATGCATCTTTTTATCCCTTCCAGCATCTAGTTAATAAATATTTGTGGTGTCACTGGGTGCCCCATGTTGAGTGTGGATTGTGGCCTCAGAATCAGTGAAGAAATTTCAGGTGTCCTGCTTCCATCCTGGTTGTCTTTATTTCCATGTTCCAAGCTTGTTTGACCAAGTATCTTAGTTTTATTATTTTAAAAGACCCTTATAATAATAACCAGCCAAAACGTAGAAGCAACCCAAGAGTTCATTGACAGTTCAGTGCATAAACACATCGTGGTTCGTAATACGGTGGATGCTGTTCAGCCATAAGAAGGAAGGGTGTCCACGTGAGATAAGCCAGTCGCAAAACAAAAACCAGTACTGTGTGATCACTCTTGCGATCTCAGATCTCGATCTGGGAGTCAGGATCACAGAGTCTCTCGATCACAGAGTCAGGAGCGGGGGTGGTGCCAGGGCCAGGTTGGCGGGGAGAGGAGGTGAAGAGTTGTTCTTTACTGCGTCCAGCTTCAGTTTTGCCAGATGAAAGTTCTGGAGGTTCATTGTGCAACAGCATGAATGCACTCAACACTGCTGAGCTGTGCACTCGAAAATGGTTAAGATGGCACATTCTGTGTTGTGCGTGTTTTACCACAATTTAACAAAAAAAAGGAAAAAGGAGTGGTACAGTGATACCATATGGATG